>NW_021604616.1:9505771-9564715 GCF_004785775.1 Grammomys surdaster | reverse complement strand
GGAGGAATCACCATCCCTGACCTCAAGCTGTACTACAGAGCAATAGTGATAAAAACTACCTGGTATTGGTACAGAGACAGGCAGGAAGATCAATGGAATAGAATTAAAGACCCAGAAATGAACCCACACACTTATGGTCACTTGATCTTTGACAAAGGAGCTAAAACTGTCCAGTGGAAAAAGGACAGCATTTTCAACAAATGGTGCTGGTTCAACTGGAAGACAACATGTAGAAGAATGAAAATTGATCCATTCTTATCCCCTTGTACAAAGCTCAAGTCTAAGTGGATAAAGGACCTCCACATAAAACCAGATACACTGAAACTAATAGAAGAGAAGGTGGGGAAAAGCCTCGAATACTTGGGCACAGGGGAAAAGTTCCTGAACAGAACTCCAATGGCATATGCTCTAAGATCCAGAAAGAAAGAAAGAAAGAAAGAAAGAAAGAAAGAAAGAAAGAAAGAAAGAAAGGAAGAAAGGAAGAAAGAAAGAAAGAAAACAGAAAAAAAGGAAATAAGAGAAAACAAAATTTCTGTACAGGGCCAGTAAATAGCAAAAGTCCCTGTCTGGTAGAAACACATAGATGACTCAAGAAAGTAAAAACATATTTTTTATTGGAGAGAGATATAGTAAGCATTGAGTGATGGTCAATGGTTTATGCTATGGAAAAACTAAGAAAATATTCTATGGGGTATCACACAGTATAAACTTAAAATACAGTATATGAAGATTCAAAATGCTCTGAGTTGTCAGAAAATAGGAGCAGAATCATTCACAATGTAGTAGTCAACAGCCATAAATGAAAACTTACTGAGAGATATATAGAAGCCTGTACAAAGACTTCAGTTAACCACTCTGCAAGCAGTATAAAGCAAACTCAAATTGTCTGCAGTGAGTCCTGGATATGACATGTGTTGTAGAGAAAAGTAATCCAAAGAAATCTGTACTTAAGAATTGATATTGACCAATTATACAGGTAATAAGTATTATATTACAGAGATGTGTGGGGCTGTCTAACTGAAACAAGTATATCTGGCATGCTAGTTGGGTATTTGCCTTAATATTTTTTACTTTAGTCTTTTTTTTAGCCCTACTTCTTGCTGTTTTGAATATTGCATAAAGTTTGAGATTTTTTTAATATTGACAGGACAGCCACTATTAATCACAAAGCATTGGCAGTTTTGTATTTTCCTTATAGTCAACTTACCTGCTTCTTCATTCTCTATGATGTGAGTAGTTGACAATATTCTCTTTTGTCTGATATTTCCACTACTCTTTCTCTGCCTTGATAGACTGAAATATATCTAAAACGATTAACAAAATAATAATGCCCCGTTAAGTGTTTTATATAAGTTAATTTCTCAAGATCAAGAGAGACATAAGTAACACAAATATAGAATATTTATTTAACTACTGGACAACTCATATAACTCTGAACTGATATATTGATAAAATTTTAGAATTCTAAAACAATAAAATGATGACCATAATACCTGTAAATCAATTTTTATTGTTTCCTACAAAGTTTGAATATCAGTTCAAACAACATTTTAGTGGAAAAATTAGTTTATATTTCTCCAGAATCTGTGATATACACATAAATATTTGGATACCATAAAAAACAGAGGAAGAGAGAGATAATGGAAGGATGATAGATAGACTAACAGACAGAAAAAGACAAATGGGAGACAGACAAAAATGAAGAGAAGTAGAGAGAGAAGAAGAAACATGACAGATTATCTACTAGATACCTAGGGAAAGAAAAGGAGTACACAGACAACAGAGACAATAGGAAGGGAGCTGATATATTACATATATGTACATACATATGCACAAATATACAAATAAATACATATATACATATATACACATACAAATACATATATACATACATATAAATATTATAAAATATGCTAAAATTGTAAAATAGCTATAAAACAGTGACACAAATTTTATAAAGAAGCTTATACTTAATACTTAAAAGACAATAACTATTGTCATTAGCTCCATTTGTTATGCAGATTTTTGAATGAGGGAATTCATTTTAAGATTTTAATAATTAAGGTAAACTGTTTGAGAAGGCATCATGAGTAAATATTTTTGTGGAGGTTCTCTCCTGTGCTGCCAGTGGTTGTCTGCTGCAGCTCTTAGATAATTTTACATCAAAAAAATGGATCAGTTGCCTTAGGTTGTTGATTTACCTCTGTTGGAGAGGCCTGAGGTAGGTTCTTTACACAGTTTCCCTGGTTTAATAAGATTGCTGTATTTTTAAGGATTACATTAGCATCAGAGAAGGTAATGCCATTTTTATAAAAGCTAGTTTAGCACTCTTACTCTTTCAGTTTAGTACTCTTTCAGACAAGGAGGATAACTGACTGGATTTCTTCTCTGAGTGGAGTCTGTAGCATTAAATTTTATAGTGCCTCCTACCTTATTTGGACAATGTTTGCTGATGCGTTCAGGCTTATTACTTGAATAGTTCTGTGAACGAAGCCTGATTTATTAAATATTTTCTGTCCCTGAAAGAATAAATTTTTACTGTGTCTGGATATATATAAGAACTTGACACAGTAAGTGTTATCTAAGCTTGAGGTAGTGGGCTTGATCATTGCTGGTATAACATTGTAATTGCATTAATTGCTAGCACCATTCCTTCTGAAATTGCTTTGGCACAGAAGTTAAGACAACTGCCTTTGTTAATCATTTAGCAAAAAAATGTTACTAAAGTGTTGAATATACAAAAGGATTTAAATAGGTATTTGGAACAAAAGATTGATGCTCTTTACTCTATTCAAGTTACTGAAAGGAGATTCAGAGTTTAGTTGAGTGTCATGCAAAATACCAATAGAGTTGTGTTATTTCTAAAATTTACAATAACAGTCATTATAACTAGAAAAATGTTTAGAGATACTTGTAGGATATTTGGAATAATTCTAAAACCTGTCTGGATGTTTCACCTTTGCATAGTGAGATTGTGAATATAAAGAATGCTGCTCTCCTGAGCTTTGATGCTGCAGATAATGCTGATAAAATTATCCATGTCTTGAGGTCAGTATTTCCGTTTTGGTCAAGCTTCAAGAATGGCATATATAGCTTGATCATGCTAGTCCTTTTCATACTGAGAATAATTTTATTCCTGCCTATCTTGTTAAAGCTTGTCTTTAATAACATCAAAATGTTGGCAGCTGAAGTAGAAGACTTGAAACTGAAAATAAACCCTCAAACAGAGTTATTAATTTAACAGGCTAGCAAGACAAGGATGGGTTAGATTCTAAACAAAGCCTTACCAACCTTAGACAGAAGTGCATTTCTTTAAATAATGCATATTCCAAGAAAGGTAAGGAAGGCATAGTTGTCAGAATGACTTAAGACAGGCTCAGTCTTATTCATCCAATAGAACAGGGGGAGACATGGAGAGTTTTTTGGGCTGCCAGGGAAGAAAATGACAGAGGCCAAGGCAAGGATATGGGGTGCTTGGAAGGAATCTGACATTAAGCTAGAACAAAGAAGTAATTTCAAGTAGGAATCTAAATTTTAGGCTAGAACAAAGAACGATTCTTCAGACGTGAAAACGACTTTGGGATAGGACAGGAAAGGAGGATCAGATATTTTTGTCATTTTGATAAGCCCTTAGAAATAGTATTAACAGAAGTGATTATGGAACTCTGTTTACTGCCTTGCATGTTCCTTGAATATTGGTATTTATTGTGTTGCTTGTTTCTTGATTATTTGCACCTAGAACTGACCTTAATACTTGATGAAATTAAAATTGTATAAAAGCAAAAAGGAGGATGGGAGATGGGATAGGGGGTTAATGCGGATGGACAGAAAACGGATAAAATCTGAAATGCAAATAAATAAAATATCCAATAAAAATAAAATAGCAAAGTAAGTGTTATCTGAGATGTTTGAAAAAATAGGGAAGAAGGAAAGAATTAACATATGAAATATGTATGGATATGGGGATTGCTTTCAAGGAACAATTCACAGAAAAATGAAACCTTAATAAGATTGTAGGTAGTCTTCTGGCCTTGTGAGTTTTTATAATGGGTTCACTTTAAAAATATGAGGTAACAACCTCAGCACATGCTTTAAATTTATTTCCAGATTTTTGAATAATCTTCAGAAAAGACTGTCAAGTGGGTGTAGCATTCACAAAGGCCTGATTTAAAACAACATCTTTGGCTTCAGAGCCTCTATCAGCTGAGCAACAGAGTTCTCAAAACATTTTTCTGGTTTCTGTATTACAGTAACAAGCCCTTAGGTATTTGTATCACTTTTAGACAAGCATCGTGATGCTTCTAGAGCTCAGTTTGCTATTTTTATTAGAACTTCCTTTTTCATTTTTCAGTGAGTTGTTCTTTCAAACCATTGCCCATACTCAAAAACATTTCATATGCTCACACTTTCATTTTTCTCTTTTCTTACAGACATCTTAGATAATCCTTTTTGAGCCAAGTACATATATATATCCAGACATAGTAAAAATTCATCTTTAGTTAGGCAGGCACTGGCTATTTCACATTTATCATGAAGTCTCATTAGCAATTTAAATGGCAAGTGTTCTTTTAAGGGATCCTTATCCTATTCGTTATCCTTCATAAACACTGGAAAACAACCTAGTTATTTACCCTGAAGCTGAGCTGAGAGTACAAGAGCAGCAGATCCAATAGGCCACTTTTGTTTCTTTTTATTTTTTTCAAGGTGTCTTATGAAATTACTTATATGTAAATGCTGCACAGTAGGACACATATATTCATATTTTGTTAGTTTCTTTCCTGAGTCAGTTTCCTCCTCTGAGGTTGATTTTTTTTTTCTTTTGATTTATCACTACCCTCTCCTGAGCTACTTTTCTCAGATGTTTCTATCAAGGAAGAAACATTTTTCTTAGATCCTGATAGAGACAGTAGTAAGAAAGTCCCCCTACAAGGAGGTGAATCTAATGTCTCCTTAGCACATATGGCTTTTTTGTCGTCTGCCAATGCCTTCCTGAGCACAGTACAAATAGCAAAGGCTGTAAGGGGCATGCCTAATCTTCCATTCTCTATAAACCAGTTTTTAATATCTAACCCTGTTTACTCCCATGTATCTATATCTAACATTCTCCTTCCTGGAAACCAAGGACTAACCATTTGTACAAACTTAAGAAAATCAATCAGCTTTCTAGTGCCAGCCTTAATGCCCTTTATTAAAAATAATATGCTTCATAACATCTGTAAAGAACTTTCTGTCAATAGATTTAATTTATCTCATCTAGAGATACACACAAAATGTTCTCAACCCAGAGCTGATGGCTCCTGATCTAAGGTTGATGACGATAGTTGCCAACAGAAATGAAGGAAGAACTGCCTGGTGGTATCAAACAATTCAACCCAGAGCTGATGGCTCCCAGCATAATCCAGGTACTGATGGTACCCAATATCAGCCTCTGCTGATGGCAGTAGGAAACGTCAACTCTTATGTCTCACCCTAAATAAACATGCACTCCATGGCCAAGAGGCTTTTGCAAAACACAGTTGAGAGTCCTATCCCTGTAGATTTACCTTCCATTTTCCACAAAAATCCATGTTCTCAGACTCAGATTTAGATCCTGGGAGCTCCGTGGCCTGGAGAGAGTTGAATCAGGGCACAGAGTAGGACGCTAGTGTGGCTTTAAAATCTTAGGGTCTCTGGTATTCTAGCTTTCTACTGATACTGAAATGCTGATGATAAATTTTAAAAGTACTAAAAACTTTCTTGCTCTTTCTGAGGGCAAGATGCTTCTAGTTCAGAAGATTGACATCTGTAGCCTGGCAACTAGGGATTAATAATGTGGCTTTTGATCTATCTCATCAGGAATTTCACAGCTCTTTCAGTCTGCTAGTTGAATATCTCAGGAAGAAAAAGGGACACTTTGCAAACTGATTATAGATTTTAATTCTAAGTTGTAAAATGTTTCCCATGAAAGCTATCTAAGGAAAGTGGGAAAAGCAGCAGAAAGATCCTAAGTGGAGCAAGGGAAATTTTTTTTCTAGTTTTTCTTTGTCTAAGAAGTGTGATGTCTAAAAATGTTCTTCTTGGTTCAGTTCCTCTGATTCTTCTCTTTGTCCTCAGCACATATACATCTTTCAGGATACATGATTATGTGTTAAAAATTTAATCACAAGTTTACACATAAAATGAAAACATAAATTGAAATAGAAGTTTACAACAGTGAATATTTACATGAATATCAATTAGGAGTAATTATCTGGCTAGACATTCATCACCTGTCACAACTCCACAGGTTCATTGTAAGTTAAAAACCATAAGTACGTTATTAGTGAAATTTTGCATAGATAAGCTCAGTAAATATTTTATAGTCTGTCTTAAGACCTATACTAAACTGTAGTTCCATTTTAATGACTTTTGCTTAATTATTGTACAACTTATTGGAATGTGATCTGAGTAGGAGAAATTCTGGTTACTCTCTAGAAGAAATTAACTAGTGACACATAAGAGATTGGCAGAGTTCTCAAGGAAGCTTTGACTCTCAGGAAAGGACCTAATTTTGGTCACACTGTAAAAAAGCTTAGTAAACACGAATATAATTTTAAAATTTCTATAGGACCATTAAAAGAATTAAGAAGTCACATATTTGTTTATATAGCATCACTACAAGACAATGCATTTTCCTGTATCTTCAGACATCTGCTCACAAAGGGTGGGCAAATACCTAGTAATTATTATATATGTTTAATAATAACAGGAAAAGCATATTAATAGCAAAAATCTTTCCTAAAACTGATTTATTCCTAGACCTTAACAATTAGAGATTTGTCATAGATATAATCTAAATCAAACTTTTTCCAGGAAGATCACCTGCTAGTTATTAGCTTGTTCTATGATGGCTCATGGCAAAAACTAAATTTATGTATGAGAGATAAGTGTAGAGAGGGTGGGTACTGGACTATGTGAGGGCTCAAGGAAATATGATCAATACACTGAGTTGCTAATAAGTGTAAATATATTATAATTATTAAGATTGTCAAGAATAACTTTTGTGCTAGGTAGGAGGACTCCCTGAACAATTTATTGAGTCATTTTTCCAGAGTATTTCAGTTCTGTGCCTAGAAATAATATCAGGCAGATCAAAAGCATCCAAATCTTGAGGATCCAATATAAGTACTGAACTCAATGAGTACAAACATGAAAGGTTCTGATATTCACACATAAACACAGTCACAAACACACACAAAAAGAAAAAATTAGATAGTCAAAATAATATCAATATGATGACAAGCAATAGAGGTATTGAAACATAAAATGAACGAACAATAGCCTGGAAGCCTGGGTAAGGGGAAATTTCTTATTCTACCTACTTGAGTATATATTTGATATTAATTATAATGCCATTTTATGAATGAATGCATGTGTTTAGAAATAGACCTCATTTTTATTTCAACGATTACTAAAGTTCTTTGATATCACAAACAGAAATGATAAATATTTGAAAACTTTAATTTTAAAGGAAAGCAGACAATAAAAAGGTAAATAAAATAATACAATATAAAAGAAAGAATTGATAAGCAGGATGTTTAATTTGAGAAATAAGATTAATGACACTTTCTCATGTATAAATATTATATATTCAAATAAATACATATATACATTTAAAGATACATATGATTTTTGAGAATTCCATACACATGGGAAATTAGTTACAACTTCTTATAGAGCAGAGATACTCAAAATGTACAATTACAAAACAATGATCAGAGACAACTTCAATAAAACAGATTTGATCATTTGCACACCAATATTTTAAAGCACATGCTCTATGGTAAAATAATCCTTACAGTGTTCACAAAAAGGGGATCAGTCCTTAACACAGTGAGAAATTGCCAAACAAATTTATTCCACAAAGAGTACACTATATGCTATGAGTTTCTTTTCTTTGTATTTTTAAGTCTGATCAAATATACCTCTATAGATTATGCCTTCCCTAGAATACACACAGAGAAAAAAAAATCTCACAAACCAGACCTTACTGCCAATGAAATGTGCCATGAAAGACTTGCTGATGCACAAAATAAAGAGAACCACATTGTTACCTGAACTGCTGAGAGGAGAAGACACCAGAAAATTTGATTTATGAGGACTATTAATTATAATGAAGTAAAAGAGGCCCCACCCAACAAGCAAACTTATCCCATCCATTATGCATGTGAGAAACTATTTTTTTCCTTTGAGTCAAAATTTGACTTCCTAAAAGATTAGAAATACCATGAAATTTTTTATCCAAATAAGACATTTATCAAACCATGATTGATGTTGTAAAATTCAAAATAAATCTGTCAAAGAAATAAGCCATTAAGTGTTAATTAATATCTAAAAAGTTTTTTCTTCCACTTTCTTTGATTTAATGTCTTGAAACCTTAAAATATTTCACCAAGGACAGAGAATTGTCATACAGAGCATAATTTACCTTCAAATATTCTTTGTTTTTTTTAAACAGTTATTTTGACAAATTTACTTTTAGAGATTCTAAAATGTTTTTATCATTATTTTTGGTCATTTTGTACTTGTTTATTTCCAATACATTTCTTCATGTATTCACAGGTGTATATAAGTGTATTTGTTCTATTTCCATGCCATACTGCCTATATCCATACAGATATAAGAAGGTATTCTTGGGAAAGGTAGGTCTGGTTTGGATAAAAATATCTTATTTACTTTATTAAGAAACATACATGAATATTTACTAAGCAATACTTTTCTGACACTATCCACTAACCTGAATTATATAACTCAAGTTAAGAAACAGCACCAAGATGAAGCTTTCATACTCACTATGTTATGCTAGACACAAATATACAAACAAGAAAAAATACTGCAAACCAATGGCATAAACAGGTAAAAACAGGAAATTTGTCTGAGAATAAAAATTAAATTATCAAACAAACAATTATAATAAAATATGAGATAAATACAATATCTAAGGAGAACAGAAATTTTCACGATTTCTAACTGTGACATTGCTAACTGTGAAATCAGCTGCATGGAACACACATGGCCTCTTCACATTAGTATCACAACAAACACTCAGAACTTATTGCATTCAATAACATCATCTAATATCACAGGCACAGTCAGGACTTACAAAATGCTATGAACAATATCAGACTTACAGTATATCATCCTTCTTTGAAATCATAACAATGAAAACTACTCAGACATTGTGGTATAACAAGTATGGCAAATAAGAGGTTATTGTTATCAATCATTCACTAAAGTAGAAACAGCTAAAGTTAACATTTCATTTCCCACAAAGTGAGGAATATAATCCAAAACCAAAATAAAATTGTTAAAAACATACTAAAAATTCTGAGTACATTAGTCAAAAAATAAATAATAAGTAAATTTCAATGATTGTACCATCTAAATCATAAAAATTCTTAACTCAAAAAAATAACTGTACTCACTGTGTGTAATTGTCTAAATATTTGTATGGCTTAGTTTAATGTGGCGTTTTCTTCCCAGTGTAGAATGTATGAAGAGGGAAAAATTCACCAATCACAACATCTCCTTCATGGTGAAACTCTTCAGTGATTGTGTAATAACATCTACTGATATTAAAGGTAGTAGCAGAGACAAATTTTGTAATTTGCAAGAGCCAGAAGATAAAAATCCAGGAGAACATCCTACTAGTACATTGGTCTTCTTGTTGCAGAATACAGTGTCCAGCATATATATGTTCATGTTTGTGTGACCATGTATGTTTTGAATATGTTGATGACTCAATTAGTCTCACTAATCATTCTACGAGATTTGGAAAGTCAATGAGAATTTTGAAACTACCCTTTCCCGTGGACTGTGTTGCTGAGCCTTCTATTCAAGTGAACAACAGGTTCACAAATATGGACTTTCATATTCCTCACTAGCCAAAGGCACTATGACTTCAGCAAAGACTATAAACAGCAAGAGCTTAGTGTTGACCTTCTCCTGGGATGAATTGGCTAACCATAATAAGCAAGAAACTTTTAATATGAAAAACAATATAAGCTCATTCTCACAGGTTACATTAGACCAAGTGAAAAAGAAAAAGGCTAAAAACAAAGCATTGCAGGTAAAAAACAATAAAAATTAATACATTGCAGAGTTTTTTGTGACAACTAACAAGTATGAATTATAGGAAACAATTTCCAAGCCACAGCATATAATATTCATTAGTATAACTTATCCCAGCATTTCCTGCTTTTAGTCCAAGAAAGGGACTTTATTTCTAATATCTGTAAACATTATACACTAAGAAAACATGAGAACTGTCAGTGTAAGAATTATTATTAAAATATCTATTTCATTTGTATTTAACAAATTAAAATATAGTACTTCTATACTCTATCTTGTTGAATCCTAAGCTCTGTAGGTTTGTGTCTAACAAGCACAATGACAATTGCATTAAAAGTTTATACTTAGAAGACAAACAAATGAAACTTTAGATTTGGGGCTTGTGAGTATAATTACAATATCAGAACTTCAATGATAAATGTTGAGCTCTGGACTTATGAAGTCTATCATTCTTCTATTTTTCAAACCAATTAAAGACTTCAGAGGGATAAATTATACCTGAATAAGCAAGATGTGAAAACCAAGGACCTTCTGTGTTAAATAGTATTACAGAGATTTACTGAAAATTGGACAGTCAACCAAAATGTTTATCAATAGCAATGGAGACATCCATCTTTGGCAGCCAGGCACAAAAGTTCTGAGTGACCTGACATTAAAGCAGAAACTTTGGAAGAGTGACTTACTTTGTCTAGGGGACTTCAGGAAACTCAGTATTCAGCATCTTACCTGTCAACCATTTGGCCTCTACTGTCATCCATAAAGTTAAAGGTCACTTAATAGCCTAATGACCAGTTTTGACACATTTGTAGCTAATATAAGTGAAGACTTATTTAAACCCATCATTTTCTTATGAAAAGATTCAGAGTGCTTCCATAACTTGATGTATCTATCACCAATAGCTTTTTTATAAATAGAATATTTTAAATGTCCCATTCTGTAGATCTCTGAAATGTGTAAGAACTACCAATATAACTAAAGTCCACCTAAATAGAAAAAAAATTCTTGTTTTTTGCTAATTTAGCTAAGATTAAGCTGGAAGACACATAGACAAGAAGATGTTAGGCTTATTCATTTAATTAAGTGCATCAATTCTGAGCATAATTACAATGGTAGTTCTGAATGCATTAAAGGATGTGATTACTTATGAGGTTATTGATTTTCAATGTGAATTTCTTAATTATTACTAACAGTTTATAATAGTATCTTTTATATGTCCATAAACTTTAAATAAGGTATTTAAAATAAAGTTCATTTTTTTTCAAAACAAATTTTTAAGGGACAGTCCATGAGAATATACATAATGAAGAAAACTAAATAATCATTCCATGGGTTAAGTGAAATAAGATAATTCTAATTTGACAAAACTGTCTTCCAGAAAATCATGGAGAAGTCCTAGTAGCCAGAATTAACCTTCACATGGCAACAAGTACCAGTCCTACATTAATGGAGAGGACATGAGATCCTCCTTCCAGAGATAAGGAGAATTACTCCTTCTTTCGCAAGCAGGCACCTTCTTCAAACTCTTGATGGACTGGGTCTTTTGTATAAACTACAGATCTTGAGAAACAGGGGACCAACAAACATATGTTGTTACTTATCTAGATTATTTAACGGCTTGGTGATAAGCAACTAACAAAGACAAGTAGTTAGACATACATCTTAAATTAGTTACTGTGATTATAATTAGGTATTTATTACATTAAATTTTTAGTCATCTTTTATTAATCCTTACCAATTTAAGATATTCCAGACTTTTGTCACTTTCTTATTCTAAAAGAAGATACAATATTTAACCTTTATTTTCTCTTTCACCACATAATTTACCCCAATTTCATGCCCTAACACTAGAGGAAGAGAAAAGAGAAATGAGAGAAAGAGAGAAACAAATCCCTGAATATATTTTTTGTTTCATCCTTTAACATTAAGAACTTGCAACCAACCTTTCTATATGACCAAAAACTAACAACAGAAACCATTCACCACACCTCTCAAAGGAAAGCTTCCTGTTGTCTGGTGGCAACAATATGTTTGGACACCCAATGGAAATTGAGATGTTGCCCAATTCTTGAGAAACCTGGCTTTTTCATTCAGTATACAGGCTTTTGAGTACCATCTGTTACTAGTTAACTGCAGGCCTAAATGTTGCACTCTGTGAGGCTGGAACACCTAAGGCTAGCCTCTTTGAAGCTGCCTTGTATGCAGATTTGGAGGAAATACCTGTACCAGGCAATACTCAGGAAGAGATGTTGAACTTACCATCTTCAAGATAAATGTGTCAGGATGATATTAACTTTATCTGTGTCTGGTGGGTTTGCTCTGAAAATCCACAAAATTTTAATTCATATTATAAGGACTTTTTTATTAATATAGTATAAAATTTGTGTTGTGTAATAAACAACAAATGTTGGCTATGCTCTACGCATGAGCATATGAATAACACCTGTCAATGTTTTTAAGGCATTTTGGACTACATAAAAAAACTGTAATATTGGTTCATATCCACAATTATGCTTTACAAATGGATGACATGCAACAATAAATCAAGAAATCCAGTGTTGCCAAAAAGCTTCATTAGCTACTGGAGAGATATTTATGTCTCCTCCACTTATCCCACGGCTAGTTGCCTATGTTCAGGAAAAAACTTTTGACCATTGTTATATAAATAGTTCCACAAATGTCATAATCTTGAAGAGGTAATAAGTACTCAAAGGTTTTTTCACCTCTCTTTTAGCTGTTTGCATGTGAGGGGATCAACTTTCACATCTTCCTCTGCTTTACTGTCTTCTGGTTCTCCTCTATTATACTTTCCATGTCAGGAGTCAATATTTTAAGACTGATTTACTGACATTCAAATTTTTTAAGTTAATAAAGCATTATGTAATCCATCTCTAGGAGACTGCATATTTCTCTTCAGTTTTATTATTATCCTATTTGAATAAGTTAGATTTTTTCACAACTCTTTGATCTGTAGGATCGTACTGAATACCCGTAATATGTTTTTTGTTACAATATGTAAAAAATGTTTCATTTTACTGTATACATAAGCCAGGCCATTTCAGTTTTAATGTGTAAAGTTTTCTCAATGATAGTCATAAATACTTCTTGAGGACTTAATTCAATAGTGAGCTAAGGCTTAGTGTTAATCCCTAAGATATACTGTGATTTAAGAAAGAAAAATGTTAAGGGTAATATAATATCTCCCAGTAAGAATTAACAGTTTGTAAGTGATCTTGTCTA
The DNA here is from genome assembly GCF_004785775.1 of Grammomys surdaster. Taxonomy (NCBI): domain Eukaryota; kingdom Metazoa; phylum Chordata; class Mammalia; order Rodentia; family Muridae; genus Grammomys; species Grammomys surdaster. The sequence continues at coordinate 9,551,389 of NW_021604616.1, read as the reverse complement.
AACTGTACTTTTTGTTACTGATGTTTCTGTAGACCTACCTTATATTCTAAATAGTTAATAGTCTCCTCTTTGTATTTTTTTCTGAAAGAATTTGTAAAATCCAGTAAGACAAAATTGTTTTATTTCAATTAGTATTTACTTTTAAGGCACCAGTATTGGGATTAGTCAATAGTATAACATACATTTCATGATAAATTATAGAGTGGGAAAATGTCTTACTAAAATTACCTTAGTTATAGCTCTTAAATGTGTTAAAATTCACAACTTTCTGAATTTTTTAATGATAGATAAATACTTCTAAGATCGGGTGAATTCTTCTATATGTTCAGTCTCCTCTATTTCTTGGCTCAACTATTCTAAGGCCTGTAACTTTTTCTTAGTTAATATTCAATGTTCTACATGACAAATGTTTGTTATTTAACCATTTCAACAGAGTAGGGAAGTGGCCCACTTCACACATTTAGAGAGTCAAAATATCCCATATCCTGATGATGGACAGTCTTTAATTATTTTTAAAACATTTTTCAATCTTTATCAAGAACATGGCCTATTTTCTGGCTTTTTCATGAAGTTGCAGAAACATTTGTTTGTGTTTTCCACTGTTATAGATTTCTTCCACATAATTCCATGGCTATATCTGTCACATATAACTTTCCTCTCAGTACCTAATCTATTGGTTCAATATATTAAATCTATTTAGTCTCTGTTTTATCTGAGACAATGTAGCAATCTCAAACTAAAGCGTAAATAATTTTGTGGTATCCAAATTGAATCCCAAGAGTTTTACAAATTAACATTATATCTGCCCTACTATTTAGTAGGCCTTCAATCACAATTGCACATAGTTTTAATTTTAACTTTGGTCTCAGATCCTTTAGAGCATTTAGAGTTTGCCAAAATATTTTTTCTGTACCATTAAATCTCTTTTTCTACTCATTAGATTTTCTCTGCCCCTGTCAAATGGGTCACATATAATTTTATTTAGAGCATATCAGTCTGTCATATCAGGCATTAACTTTTCAAGGTGCTCTCTAGAATAGTCTCTCCATGATGGATGGTGTACAAGTAACTCATGTCATTTTTGTCAGGTCCACAAGAAAGCTCACAGGCTGTTTTAAAATACTAAGGAATTTCCTCATATTTCTCTGATGAACTACATTCATAAGCTCTGTGTGCCTTTTTCATGTCTCATATATTCCTGTAAACCTTCTCTTTGCATTAAAATTAGAGTTAATATTATCCTTAGGTGTTGTGGAAAATGAAACATGGAGACCTGTATACAAAAATATTATCAGACAAGAGATTAAAAAACTGTTTGCTAACTACTACAATGCAGATATCTTAGTTAGGGTTTTACTGGTGTGAAAAGCCACCATGACCAAAGCAACTCTAATGAGAACGCTTAATTTGAGTTGGCTTACTGTTTCAGAGATTCAGTTAACTATCATCAAGGTGGGAGTATGGCAGTGACCAGGCAAACATATTGCAAATAATGAAAGCTGCTAGAAGAAGATTGAATTCCAGGCAGCTAATATAAGTGTTTGAAAGCCCATGCCCACAATGACACACATAATTTATCAAGGCCCCACCTACTCCATCAAGGCCACAACTACTAATACTTTCCCTCCCTGGGGCAAGGATATTCAAACTATTAGTGTAGAAAGTATTATTCACATGAAACTACATGTTATATGGTCTGTATCTGATATGGTTCTACTAAAAATAATATTAGTTTAGTTAGTAACTTCACTATGGTGCAGCTGAACATTGTTTATCTATAAATACCTCAAGAACTGAGTGTCTCAACAAGACACATCACTGTTTTACCTGTGACAATCCCTAACAGTTGTAAAGATACATTTTGAAGTAGCAAAGATGGATTCTAATAACCCTGAGAAATTATTGTTACATCTGCCCTGGTATCCACTAGGGCTAAAAAGTCTCAAACCTAATTTTAATTTGAACATAGTTCCCTGATTATTTGTAGAAGTCAGTCAAAATACTTGTTTCCTTATATCTTTGAAATCTCCTTTTCAATCCATTAGAGTTGGATACACATCTATTACTCATCTATCACAACACAATGATATATGTACTGTGTGTCTCAAGATTGCACACAAGGACATATTGGGAAAATGATATATTTAAGCTTTAGCTTTATTATTTCATCATATGTCATTTGTCTTGCATACTCTTACAACTGGAAGTTGACAGTTGATTATGTAGAAATAGTGGGAAATGTGCTGAGAGAATAGACTCTCTATTGCACAACATATCATTACAAAACATCTAGATGGAGAAGAAGAGTAGGGATATTATACAATAATGAAAGTCAATTGTTCTGCCTGTAGCATCCTTGGAAACAAATTGGTGTAGACCTATGGGTAATGAGTAAAAGAGGAAGATAGACAATGTATGTAAGAGATTCTGTCTAAGGCAAGAGAGAAGAGTACTGTGGTAGTACAATAATCACTCTGTGCTCTTTACTGCAGACATCATTATTTAATGATATGGCTTCTTAATTTCTTTGTCATGATATACTATAACCTGAAATTCTAAGCCAAAGCAACTCCTTTCTCCTATGCCACTTGGCTAGAATGCTTCTTTTGACAGCAATAAATAATGGGATACCAGCTTGTCAAGGTAATCCGAGATAAGAGTGTCAAGGTCTGACTCTCTTTCACACAAAATAATCAAGAATTACACATCATCCATCATTACTCACTTATTCTTCAACCTTCACAATACGCAAGTAAAGAGGTATACTATGAGTCTCCATAAGGCAAAGAAAGAGAAGGACTGCTCTTTAGGAAATGACTATAGTACTGACTGGGAGTATATGAATGCTGAAAGGACCAATGAATATTTTTCTCTCAATATTTTTGAAATTTACAAACATTTTTTAAAAGTTTTGGCACAATATAAAATATGTAGCTTACCCAGTTTTATTTCATTTTATTTTCTATTTATGTATATTTATGAATACTGTTCTTACATTTGTGTATGTGCCAAATATTACAGACAAATGTCTTTCTCAATGGCTCCACAGTTTCTGATTGTTGGTTTGTTTGATTTTTCTATGGAGAATGACTTTGTTTGAGTGCTTGATTATGTGACTTTCTCAGTTTTACAAAAAGAGGGGAAATTATCCTTGTAGACTCATTTTAAATGAAATAATTTTATGTTTCTTTTATTTTAATTTATTTATGTGAGTGTGTGTGTGTGTGTGTGTGTGTGTGTGTTCATTGTTATAGAAATCATAGAGCTATAAGTTGGAGGTAGTTTTCTACTTCTGTGTGTCTTGTTTAGCAATAGATTGTGCTCAAGCTTACAAGTAAATGATTTTAACTCACTAGCCACATTACCCTACTTAATTTATTTTCTTTCTGAAAAAAAACTCATATTTATTTCATGTATGTGAATCCTTTACAATGTAAATGTAATTGTATCATGAGCATACATACCCGTACAGATGGAAAAAAAAAAAAACAAATCTTCAGATCCTCTAGAAGTTTCTTAAAGGTGACAGGTAAGTGTTCCTATCACAGTACTAGAAACAAGTGCTCTAACTTAGCTGAGCCATATTGCTGGCTATTCCTGTCATTTTTACATTATTTTTGTTGGCTTTAAAAAATGAATAAGTTTTATAATAGTTTTCAAAAGGGTTCAATTTTGTAATTTCCATTTTCTCTCTCTCTCCTTTTACACAGTATTTTCTTGGCCATTGATAATTTTTCATTCAAAACTTGGGTCATTTCATTTGTTTGTGTCTACTTTCTCGAGTTCATTATACATTTTGTAAATCATCACTCTGTGTAAATGTGTAGTTAGTGAAAATATTTCTCCATGTGTGTTTAGGTTATCTGGAGTTTCTGTTGTTGAAGTCCAGCTATAATCCACGGCTGCCTGATAAGATATGAGGAATTATTTTAAATGTCTTACGTTTGTCGAGGTTTGTTTTGTGACTGACAATATGATCAATTGTGCATATTAGTGTATGTGTTTGTATGTATATATGTGCATATGAGTGAGTGTGTATCTGTCTAGTGTGTGTGTGTTTGTGTGTGTGTGAATCGTGTGTGTGTGTGTGTGCGTGTGTGTGTGTGTGTACCCGTATGTTTCCCTTGATTTTCCTAGTATAAAATTACTTATTTCCCATATTTTGTTGGATGTAGTTATCCTATTCGGGTTGGAGATTCCTTTCTAGTATTTTGTGTTGGGCCAGATTTGTGTATAGATATTGTTTGCCTATGGATTTGACTTAAAGGCCTTGTTCTCTTTATGTATGGAGATTGAGAGTTTTTTGAATATAGTATTATAGTATGACTCATGTGGTTTATTAGAGGTTACAAAATATCTATTCAGGACCTTGTAGCTTTGAGAGTCTCACTTGAGAACTCTGGTGTAATTCTGATATATCTGCATTTGTATGTAACCTGGACTTTTCCCCATGCCTGTTTTAATATTCTTTCTTTGTTCTGTAGGTTTTTTGTTATTATTTTATCATTATTTGTGGGAAATTTTCATTTCTTGTCCAACATAATTGGTTTTCTGTAAGCCACAATTTATAGGCATTTCTTCCTTTAGGTTGGAAAATTTTTCTTTTCTAATTTTGATGAAAATAGTTTTAGGTCTTTGGAGTTGGGACTCTTCTCCTGCTTCTAATCCAATTATTCTTAGATTAGATCTTCTCATGGTATACAACCCATAAAACATTTGATCCCAAGTTTATCTTGTCTACAAAAATGCAGGGATGTGGAATGGTGCAGAGAAATAGAGAAGAGTGAAACCTGCCCACCTTGATACCCATTCCCTTGACAAGTACAAGTAGCTGATACTGTTAATGATACTCTGTTATGCTTGTAGACAGAAGTCACACTTCCATGTCCTGTGAGAGACTCCACACAGAAGGTGAATCAGACTGATTCAGAAACCCACAGCTAAACAGTAGACGGTTCTTGGGGACTCTTGTGGAAGAATAGGACGGAGGTTGGGGAGCCCCTCAACTGGAAAGGAGCTCCACAGGAAGACGAATAGAGTAAAATTATTTGGACCCATGTGGCTTTCAGATACTGAACACCAACCAAAGAAGATACAGGGTCTAGATGTTGGCCTACCTGCATATCTAGAGTACATTTGATGCTTAGTCATCTTGTGAGTCCTGAACAATTGGAGAGAGGGATCTCAAAAGCTTTGGCCTGTTAGTGATAATGTTCTTCTAACTGGGCTAACTTCATTGTCCTCCATGGAAGAAGATAGGCATAGCCAGTCAGATTGCTATGCCTGGGTTATGGGATACTAAGTGGGGGAGGCAAACATATGTTCAGAGGAGAAGGAAAAGGTGGAATGGGGAGAAGGATTTTAAGAGGACCTTACCTGGAGGGCACATTTAGTGTATGTAAATTAAGTTAATAAACAAACAAACAAATAAATAAATAAAACTCAAGGAAAAGAGAAAAAGAATACTTTTTCCCATTATTTAGGTTGCCATTTTGGACTTTTAACATTGTCTGCTTCTTAATAAAAAATTTTGAGTTTGTAAAATTCTATTTATTAATTGTTCATCTTACTGACTGAGCTGTTTATACTCTGTTAGAAAATTGTCTCCTTTGTCAATGTCTTCATGGGTCTTCCCAAATTTCTGAGATTTACTGTATAATGTTTTATCTTGATGTTTTTGATCAGTTTGGACTTGAGTTCTCTGCAGGTTGATAAATACGGACCTGTATTTTTTTTTTAACATGCAGAGATCCAATTAGACTAGAACCAATTGTCAAAGGTGCATTTTTTTCATCACTGAATATTTATGGCTTCTTTGTCAAAAATCTAGTGTCCCTATATATATGGGTTTATTTCTGGATCTTCAATTTGATATTATTGAACAATATGTCTATTCCTATATCAATATCATGGAATTCATTTTATTATTCTTCTGAAAAACTCTATAATATCGGGATAGTGATATATGTAGAAGATCTTTTATTGTAGATGACTCTTGTATATATGTCCTGAGATATTTATTTTCAATATGACACTGAGAGTTCTTCTTTCAAGGTATAATAAATTGTGGTGGCATTCTGTTTGGAATTGAATTGAATCTGTATATTGTGTTCAGTAGTTTGGCCATTATTACTGTTAATCATCCCAAACCATGATGGAAGATCTTTCAATCTTCTGATATCTTTACTTTATTTAATGACTTGAAGATCTTGTCATATTGGAGCTACACTTCCTTGGTTAGTTACAATGAGATATTTTTACATTATTTGTGGCTACTGTGAAAGGTGGTGTTTATTGATTCTGTTTAGAGACAATTAGTCCACTGTAAAAAGGTGAATTACTAATAATTTTGATAACTTTGTATCAGTCTACTGGGTGTAAATATTTTTCAGATGAGAGAGTTACTTGTTCAATTTTTGCTTTTGCTTATTTTACTACTCTACCATCTGCAACTTGTTGTACTTTGACTTATAGTTTAAAATTTTTATGCTCCTTGTCTTATTAATCTAGGGAAAAGTACCATCGTTCTATATTGAATTCATAGAGAGTGAAAAGACTTGTGAAAATTTGGGATAAGCCCCTAATTTTTATGGAGATCTTTAAGTTTCTCTCCCTTTAATTTGATATTCGCTATGGTCTTATTTGTGTTGTCTTTCCTTTGATTAGGTATATATAATTTGTCCCTGATATCTCCAAGAATGTTATCACTAAGTGGATTTGATTTTCTCTAAACCATTTTCAGCATCCAATGAGATGGTCATTTTCTCAAGTTTGTTTATATGGTGGATTACATTGAGAGACATTTTTTTCAACTTGCATCTCTGCTTTGAGTAAATATACTTGATTATCATATATTATCTTTTTGATGTGTGCTTAGATTCTGTTTATGAGGTTTTTCTGGTATTATGGGGTCAATATTCATAAGTATACTTGATCTGAAACTATACTTTTTTTTCTTGTGTGTTTGTGTGGTTTAGATATCATTGTAAGTGTGCCTTCAGAAAATTAATTAGGAAATGTGTTCCTTTGGTTTCTACTTTGTTTTTCATTTGTGGAGTATGGTATTAGGTTTTCTTTGAAAGTCAGGTAGCATTGTGTGCTAAAACAATTTTGTCATGAACTTTTCTTGGATGTCTGACTTTTAATGACTACTTTGATTTTCAGTTTTAGATATTTTATTTATTTAGATTTCAGTTGTTGTCCCCTTTCCCCATTTCCCCCTCATTAACCCTATATTCCATTTCTTCACCTTCTTTTTTGCTTTTATGCCATTTAAATTACATGCAGGTATTTAAGTAGTTCTACATTGAGAAACTAGCAATACAATAGATGCAAATAGTCAAGGAATAAGCACGGCAAAAAACCCAGATATTCAAAGAACAAATAGGACAGTAAATAGAGGTCCAAGATCACTCCTATGATCACTATTTCTAAGGGGTTGTCAGGATGACCAAAGTATCTGAGAAAACTTTCCTATCCTAGCCCAAAGTCATTTTCATGCCTGAAGCCTACTTCTTTGTTCTAGATTAAGATTTAGATTCCTGACTGTAATTACTTCTTTGTTTTAGCCTAGGATTTAGATTCCTGCCTGAAATGACTTCTTTGTTCTGACCTGATGTCAGATTCTTGCCTGGAGTCCAATTCTCTGTCCTTGTCCAAAGTCATATTCCTTTCAAGTAACCCATTTCCTTGTCCTTGGCCAATGTCAGATTCCTGTCAAGCAGCCCTAAAAGCTCTCCTCATCCTCCTCTTTTATATTTCATAAACAAAATTGAGAATGTCTTAGGCGGATCTGACAAGATGATCTTGATTTATATTTAATAATTTTGATCATCTTAGTTTTGGTTTTGCTGCTGTGAATAAACACTAAAATGAAGAAAACTCTTATAAATTCACTTAATTCATGCTGGCTTAAAGGTTCTGAGGCTTACTCCATTATCATTACTGCAGGAGCATGACATTATCTAGCAGGTATGGTTCAAGCAGAGCTGAGTGTTCTATATCTTCATCTGAAAGCTACTAGCAGAATACTGTCTTTCAAGCAGCTAGTACTAGGGTATTTAAGCCAAAGTTCACAGTGACACACCTACTCTAAAAATGCCACACCTAATCCTATAAGGCCACATTTCCTAATAGAGCCACTCCCTGGCCCAATTAAACCATAACATTCAACTCCCTGGCCCTCACTGGCATGTTCAAACATTAGTCAATGGGTGCCATAACTAAATATAGCATAATGCAAAATACACTGAATTTAATTTCAAAAGTCACCATAGTCTAAAGTAATCTCAACAATGCTAAAAGTTCAAAATCTATTCTGAGTTTCATCCAGTCACTGTAATCCCCAAATCAAAACAGAAAACCAATTGGGCAACCTCCAGAATCTGAATATCTTTGTCTGATGTCAAAGCAGTCTTTCAACATCAAACTCTATTTCCAATTCTCTGATTACAACACACATCTCTCTCCTGGTCTAGATTCATTATATATTAGCAGCTTTCCTCAGCAGATAGCCCACAAATCTGGCATCTCTAACATTTTGGTGTCTCCAAGGCAACTTCAATGTTACAGCTTTTTTTTTTTTCTAAGGTTGGGATACACATATGGTGTTCTGGTGTCACTTCTTGAGCTCTGTCCACTGTAGCACTCTACATTCAGGTTGATCCACTCCATTGCTTCTGTTCTTTTGGTGATCATCACATGGTAGTGACATGTAAAATAAGCTGGTGTCTTCTGCTGGAACTATGCTTCAACAATAGATAATCAGAGATCCAATTCACAGCTCCAAACATCAACTTCTTTTTTTTTAAATGAATATTTGATTTATTTATATTCCAAATGTTACTCCATTTCCCAACTTCCATTCTGGAAATCCCCTATACCATCCTTCCTCCCCCTGCTTCTATGAGGGTTCTCACTGACCTGCCAACCCATAAACTGCCTCGGTATGCTAGAATTCTACACTGGGGGATGGAGGCATCCCAGGACCATGGGTCACTTATGACTTTGAAGTCTATCAAGGTCATCCTCTGCTACATATGCAACTGGAGCCATAGAACACTATATGTATATTCTTTGGTTGGTAGTTTAGTTCCTCAGAGTTCTGTGTCATGTGATTGGTTGATGATGTTGTTCTTCCTGTGTGTTCTTCAGTACCTTCAGACCTTCCTCTAACTTCTCCATTGGGGACCTCATGCTCAGTCCAATGATTGGCTGTCATCCTCCACCTCCATATTTGCTAGGCTCTGCCAGAGCCTCTCAGGAGACACTTCATGGCATCTGCAAAAGTGTCTTGGTTTGGTGTGTCTGGATAGCCTTTCCTTTAGTCTCTGTTTTCTGTTAGTCTCCATATTTCATTTGGTGAATATTTTGTTCCATCCTTCTAAGAAGGACTGAAGCATCCATACTTTGGTCTTCCTTCTTCTTGATCTTAACTTGATCTGTGAATTTTATCTTGGGTATTCAGAAATTTTAGACTATTATCCATTTATCAATTAGTGCATACTACATGTATCTATTTGTAACCTTAGTCAGGATGAAAATTTCTGATTCCAAACGTGATTAAATTTCATGAAGTCATTTTTTAATAGCCAAGTAGTACTCCATTGTGTAAATGAAGCATATTTTGTGTATCCATTTCTGAGTTGAAGAACATCTGGATTGTTTCCAGCTTTTTGCTATTATAAATAAGGGTGCTATACACATAGAGGTGCATGTGTCTTTGTTATATGTTGGAGAATTTTTTTTTTGAGTATATGCCCAGGAGTGGTATAGCTTGGTCCTCAGGTAGTTCTATATCCAATTTTCTGAGGAACCTTGAAACTGATTTCCAGAGTACTTGTACCAGCTTGCAATCCCACCAACAATGGAAGAGTATTCCTCATTCTCCACATCCTCACCAGCATCTGCTATCACCTGAGTTTTTGATCTTATCCATTCTGACTGGTGTGGTGTGGAATCTCAGATTTGTTTTGATTTGCATTTCCCTGATGACTAAGGATGTTGAACTTTTCCTTAGGTGCTTATCAGCCATTTTGTATTTCTCAGTTGAGAATTCTTTGTTTAGTTCTGTACCCTATTTGTAATAAGGTTACTTAGTTCACTGGAGTCTTAATATCTTGAGTTGTTTGAATTTGTTGGATAGTAGCCTTTATCAGATATAGGATTGGTAAAGATCATTTTCCAACCTGTTGGTTACCAGTTTTTCTGATTTACTGTGTTCTTTGCCTTAAAGAATCTTTGCAACTTTATAAGGTTTCATTTGTATATTGTTGATCTTAAAGCATAGGACAATGGTGTTCTATTCAGGACATTTTCCTCTGTGCCAGTGTGTTCAAGGCTCTTCCCTACTTTCTCTTCTCTTAGTTTCAGTGTATCTGGTTTTATGTGGAGATCTTTGATCCTCTTGGGCTTGAACTTTGTACAGAGAGAAAAGAATGTTTGATTTAATTCTTCTACATGCTGACCACCAGTTTAATGAGCAGCATTTGTTGAAAATGCTGTCTTTTTTTCTACTCAGAACAACTGTGAGACTGATTTCCAGAGTAGTTATTCAAGCTTACAACAACACCAACTATGGAAGAATGTTTCTCTTTCTTACATCCTCACTGACATTTGCTGTCATCTGAGTTTTTAATCGTAGCCATTCTGACTTGTGTGAAGGTGAATCTCAGGGTTGTTTTGATTTACATTTCTCTGATGACTAAGAATATTGAACATTTTTTACATTTTTCTCAGCCATTTATTTTTCCTCAGTTAAGAATTCTTTGTGTAGGTCTTTATCCCATTTTTAGTTGTGTTACTGGTTTCTCTGTATTTTAACTTTTTGAGGTTTTTGTATATATTAAATACTAACCATCTGTCTGATGAAGGATTGGTAATGATCTTTTGCGAAGCTGTCGGTAGCCACTTTGTCCTATTGATGGTGTCATTTTGCCTTACAGAAGTTTTGTAATTTTTTGATGTCCCATTTGTAGATTGTTGATCTTAGAACATAAGCCATTGGTATTCTTTTCAGGAAGTTGTTCGCTGGACACATGTGTACAAAGATATTCACCACTTTCTTTTCTATTGGTGTCAGTGTATCTGGTTTTATGTTGAGGTCCATGATCCACTTGGGCTTGAGCTTTGTAAAGGAGATAACAATAGATTAATTTGCATTTTTCTACATCCTGAACTCCAGTTGAACCAGTACCATTTGTTGAAAATGCTGTCTTTTCCTCTGGATGGTTTTGGCTTCTTTGTCAGAAATCAAGTGACCATAAATGTGTGGATTCATTTCTGGGACTTCAGGTCAAATCCAGAGATCTATTTGCCTTTCTCCGAGAAAATACCATGCAGATTTTCCCACTATTGCTCTGTAATACAGCTTGAGATCAGGGATGCTGATTCACCCAGAATTTTCTTTATTGTTGAGAATAATTTTTGCTAAGCTGGATTTTGTTGTTGTTGTTGTTGTTGTTCTAAGTGAATTTTCAAATTGCTGTTTCTATCTCTATGAAGAATTAAGTTGGAATTTCGATGGAGATTGCAGTGAGCCTGTAGATTGCTTTCAGTAAGATGGTAATTTTTACTATATTAATCCTGCTAGTACATGAGCATGGGACTTCTTTTCACCTTCTGAGATCTTCGTCAAATTTTTTCTTCATATACTTGAAGTTCTTGTCATACAAATCTTCAACTTTCTTAGTTAGAGTCACACCAAGGTATTTTATATTATTTGAGATTATTTTGATTGGTGTCATTTCCCTAATTCCATTCTCAACCTATTTATTCTTTTAGTCGTGGAAGGCTACTGATTTGTTTGATTTAATTTTATAGGCAGCCACATTCTCTGCATTAACCCTTCAGTCCTGGATCATCAACTGCAACTGAGGCTGCACCTTCACTAATGGCTTTCCATGGCTTCTTGCAATGCTGAGCCTCAGCTCCTCTTCAAGACTCTTTGATGCCTTAAAATCCAGTAACATATGTGTGACTCTTACTCATTACCCTGTACATCTGCAGCACAAGGCACAATCTTGGCCATTTCTAGAACACACCTTCTTTGGTTTACCAGAAAATATTTCAGAGAAGATTTCACTTGAGTGATGCTAGTCTCTACTTAATCAGCACTAATTTCTTAGCTCCAACTAATCAGCATCAACTGTGCCAGTATTCTCCTTCTCCCCTTGACTACAAAGCCAGAGCTAGTTGAGCAAAGCTGCTGAGTTATGTTGCTTCCTGGGGCCAAAATATGGTCCCCTTTTTATATTACATTATCAACAGATTTCTGTTTTCCAATTCCATTAGTTACTAAGCTTAGCTGTGCTGGAACTTACTCTGCAGAGTGACTTTGAACTCATGCCTGTCTTCTAAGTTCTGCATTAAAGGTGTATACTATACTGTGCCTGGATCTAAAACTTGCTTTGTCCTAGATAGACTTTGAACTCACATTTGCTTTCCTCTGTTTCCTAGAAATAAAAGCATGTACTACCCTTCTTGTTCCTCAACTTACCTGGGTGGGATCTTGCCCCAAGGTTACCATATACTTACTTTAATTAAATATCCCAGTGTACAGGATTTCATTTCACTTACTGGTGCCCTTTTAACACTCATATCATATATTTACTATTTTTCCTTTCTAAGCTTGCTATGCTTGTTCAAAATGCTCTTCTTGATGTTTAAGTAGAGAACAAAGTTTCTGTTCATCTTTTTAAAGATTTCTTTTGTCAATGCTACTAATATGAATGTCTTACCTTAGACTCACCTTAGACACCTCAGATGAGTGCAGAAACCAGCCAAATTATTCAACAAAATAACACACACACACACACACACACATACACACACACACACACAGTTACTAGGATATATAAAGAAATTCTTCTTCACTGAATCCTCTGATGTCAGGTCTGTGTCATTCAAATCAATCTCAGTAAAATAGTCTCTCATATTCTTACTTGAATATCCCATTTACTTTCAATTAACGCTTTCTACTGCTTTCCAAATTCAAAGTTCCAAAATCGACATTCTTCTAGACAAAAGTGTGGCCAGGTCTATCATACCAATAACCCAATTCCTGAAACAAACTTTTGTCTTAGTTTGGGATGTAATGCTGTGAATAAGGTTTTTATAAGGTAATTCTTATAAAAACAACATTTAATTGGGTCTGGCTTACAGATTCAGAGGTCGAATCTATAATCATAAAGGTCAGAACATGACAGCACCCAGGCAGCAATGGTACATGAGGACTTCAGAGTTCTACATCTTCATCTAAAGGCTGCTAGCAAAATGTTGGCTACCAAGCAGCTAGGATGAGGGTCATATAGATCACACCCACAGTGAAACATCTACTCCAAATATTCATACTTTCTAATAGTACCACTCTATAGGCTGATCTTTCACAAACCATCACAGTGTGGTAACTCTGACACAGAAGAACACTCATGGTATGTACTCACTGAAAAGTGGATATTAGCCTAAAGCAACTCTTATAAAAACAACATTTAATTGGGTTTTCCTTACAGGTTCAGAGTTTTAGTCCATTATCATTAAGATAGCTACATGACAGCATCTAGGCAGGCATGGTTCAAGAAAAACTCAGAGTTCTATATCATCATCTGCGGGTGCCTTGAAGAATATTAGCTTCCAGGCAGCTAGGACTAGGGTATTAAAGCTCAAGCCATCAATGTCACACCCATAATGCCACTCTTTGGGCCAAGCATATACAAACAATCAGATTTATGTACCAAGAAAACTGCCCATTTTTTAGATATATTCCAAATGTGTGAACGACATGTTTTTGAAGTAATACCCAAAGTTTCTTAGGATTTCCTTGGTGTTTCTTATTCTATTTCATTTCTGATCTTGTTAATTTTCATTTCCTTTCTATTATTTTTAGTTTCCTTGATTAAGGATTTATGTATCTAGTTGATATTCTCAAAGAACCAATCTATTGTTTAGTTGATTTTTTGTATTGTTCATTTTGTTTCCCTTTTATTTATTTCAGCCCTGATTTTGATTATTTTCTCACAACTATTTCTCTGGAGATTATTTATCTCTTTTCATTCTATACTTTTTAGGGATACTGTTAAGTTGCTTTTATAGGTTTCTCAATGTTTGTTATGAAAGCCATTGATGTTGTGAACTTTGATCTTATCACTGCTTTCATTATGTGCCATAATTTTCAGTATGTTATACATTCATTTTCATTGAATTTTAGGAAGTCTATAATTTCTTTCTGCATTTCTTCATTGATTAGGGCATTGTTCAGTTACAATTTGTTATTTGACTTTTTGTTGTTTCTGTTATTGAAGTACAGCTTCAATCCATGATACTCCAAGAAGATACAGAGTACTATGTCAAACTTCATGTATCTGATTAGAGTTTTGTATTGATGGAGAACATTGAGAATTTTGGAGAAATTGATTTTAGGTGCTGAGAGAAGGCACATTGTTTTGTGTTTGGGTGAAATCTTCTGTGAGTATCCACTTCGTCCATTTGATTCAAAAGTTTTATTTCTCAGTTCCATTATTTCTTTTAATAGTTTCTTTATACTTGCTTAAATTTGTCACCTCCAGAGTCCCAAGTTTAAGTTTTCTTTACACTATACATTTTTATCTTCATGTTCTTAGCAGAGTTACTCAGTCATTTCACCTGTTTATTATATTCATATTGGGTGACTTTCTAAACAGTTTAATCATTTCCTTTTTAATTACTTCTACCATCTTCAAAGCATTGGATTTAATATCATTTTCTTATGTTTTAGCTCTATTGAAATATCCTGGGCTTGGGTCCTCAACCCTTCCTACAACCTCGGTCAAATGTTTGGCTGTAGGTTTCTGGATCTGTCTGGGTCAGGTACTGGGTGGAGTTTCTCTGAGGAGTACCATGATAGGCTCTTTTCTGAAAGAATAAGAGAGCCTAATTATTAGTGTCAGGGATTAATGCTTACCCATGGTATAGGGTTCTAGTTAGGCTGCAATTTGCATGACCATTCCCTCAGTAACTATTCTATTCCCAATCCCAGCATTTCATGTAGGCAGAAGAAATTTTGGGTCAAAAGTTTTGTGAGTGGGATTGTGTTTCTGTTGCTCCACTGTGGCTCCTGCCTGGCTACAGAAGGTGACTTCTTTATGTTCTGTACCCCCTCTGCTGAGAGTCTCAGCTAAGGTCACCACCACTAATACTTGGTAGCCTCCCCTATCCTACATCTCTGGGAAATCTTCTAAATTCCTCCCACCCCCAAACTCTAGCAAGTTTCACTTTTTTAATTAGGCTCATGGACATCTGGCCATATTACCTGTATCTTACGTCGCCTGATCCTGAAAGGACCATCATTTCTGCACTATCTCTTCAACTGCCAAGTTGTCTCCCACCATCTACTTTCTATAATTATTTTATTACTTTTCTAAGTGAGATTTAAAGCCTCATTGCTTGGACATCCATTCCTATCTAGCTATTTTGCATCTGTAGAGCATGGTTATTCTGTATTTTATGGCCAATAAACACTTATTAAAAAGTATTACCATGCATGTCATTTTGGTCTGTGTTACTTCACTCAGGATATGTTCAAGTTCCCCTGACCTGGCTGAAAATTTCATGATGTCTTTGCTTTTTAATGGAAAGTATTCCATTATGTAGATAAATTATACTTTCTTTATCCTTTCTTAAGTTGAGGGATATCAAAGTTTGTTTCTATTTTGCTTTTATAATGTCTGTCTTTATTGCTTTCTGTTTCTTCTCTTGTTCTCTGGCCTTCATAGTTCATGGTTTTGGGAATCAGTGAATTTTCAGGTCCAATTGGGTGTCTCCACTGGAGTTTGAGTGTGAGTTTGTTTTAGTTTGTTTGACATACATTGCCTGTGGCTTTTAGTTGCCAATGTTGCCTCTGGGATCATTAAATTGAGTGTTACATCTTAGACTGCAGAGGTCATCTGATATATTTGTGAGCCATAATATGGGGCCTAGGATTTGGGGTATAGTTTAAGCCTATTGCATGTATTTTATTGGGTGTTTTTGCATATAACAGAATAATTAATTTGGCCTGTGGTGCCTGGATGGTCTCCAAAATCACTGTAATATTTGGGATGGAATGTTGAATCCTGATTACAGAGTTCATAAATTTAATTTTAGCACTTTAGCAAAATTTTCATTGTGTACATATATTACAGTTTTCTTAACCATTGACTTTTTCTATGTATAGCAGCTTGGTCTCTGAATCCTAGTTTCGTGAATAGAAACATTGTATCAATGAACAAAGATAAGTAAATATTCCTAAATTGGATGAAGAATACTTTAGCATAGTGTTCAGAAATGTTGTCTTCTGATACTGTTGTAATGTTTTTATGAATTTCCACTAAATTTTCCATAATAACTGTAGTCATTAAGTCTATTAGAACTGGATAAATATTCGGATATTCCAACAGGATACTTTCAATGTGTTTTTACTACTTTATTTGAAATAGCCATTTCTACTGTGATGAAATGGAATATTAAGTTAGTAGTGATTTAGTTTTCTTTAATAGTTAATAACGTTGAGTATTGAAAAGAAATATTTATTGCCCTTTATGTTTCTTCATTGTAAAAAAATCTTTTCATTAATTGACAGTACTTATTTATGAGCAAGTTTTCATCAGAGTCATTTGGATATAAAATCCTATGTGAAATACACTTTGAAATTATTTTCTTTCATTTTGTATGCTCCTTAGTCATTTTGGAAACAGTTTCGTTTGCTGTGTATAAACTAATTTCATTAATTCTCTTTTGTTGGTGTTTTGAAGGTTGTTGGGAGCCAACTCTGACCAGAAAGCGGCTATCATCTTTGGAACCATCTTGAGCCATATACCCTGACAAGAGACTTGTTTTCAACAGCCTACAACAGCTGAACACACTCTGATAATTATCTTGATCCTTTCAGTCAAGGCCAGGCACTGGTAGCACACATCTTTAATCCCAGCACTTGAGAGACTCAGGAGAGATATAAAAGGAGAGTCCAGGGCAGACCCAGAAGTCAGAGGCAGAGAGCAGACAGACTAGTCAGAGCAGACACACTAGTCAGAGCAGACAGACTTCATTTCCAGACAGACTCAGACTAGACAGACCAACTCTGAGCGGACAGACTCAGACTCTGTCTCCAGCAGCAGACTTTGTCTCCAGAGCAGACTTCATCTTTGACCAAACTTTGTCTTGTCTCCATTCTTTACGTCCCTGTCCCCATTCTCTCTCTTGCTCCCTGACCCGCAGACCTGAGCAGCAGAATGGGCCCATTACAAAGTGGCGCCCAATATGGGGCAGCAAGAACGAGAGACCCAGTGAGGGAATTACCAGGAGAAGGGTTGACTGAAAATTCAGAAGTGAAACAGAGGTGATTGCCGTGGGACCTGCCGTGTGGAGATCAGTAGATCATAATAATGGGGCAAGTAATAAGTCAGCCTGAATTCAACTCTCAGCCTGATTTCAACTCTCTGTTTTTGTTTTGTTCTTTGCTGCTTAGAAGTGTTAATTGTTTGCTTCTGTTTTGCTGTTTAATTGCTGTCTTTCATGTTCAAAAGAAAAAGAAAAGTAAAGAATTCAGAATATGACCAAAGGTTGAAGTAATTGATTTGACAGAGTCAGATTGTGCTGACTTAGAGGAAGAGACAGCCAAAAATTACGACCCTGAATGGTCCTCTTCTCGAAGACCCACTCCCTCTGCTCCTCCACCTCCAGATGCCCAGGCTATGGAGATAGAGGTTGTAGATCACAGAAGGAGTTACAGGACAAAATTTCTCTTCTTAAACAACAAATAGAGTTGGAGAAAGAGTATCGGGACTTAATTAATCAGTTACAAAAATTAAGGACAGGGAAGATGTCTCGAGAGGGTGAGGTGAATTGGGAAAATCATCCAGGTCCTTGTGTTCCTCAACCTGGAATCCAAAGACAACCCCTGTCCTCTGGTTTTAGTTCAGACACAGATCAGCCAGAGGAGAGAGAGGCTGAGGTTTTCCCTATATCAGATACTAGAGATGCTCAAGGGGTTGCTTGGAGACATCACACAGGGTTTAATTTTCAAATTATTAAAAAATTTAAAAATTCAGTGGCACAATATGGTGCCACTGCTCCCTTTACTCTTGCAATCTTAGAATCTGTTGCAGAGCAGTGGTTGAGTCCTGGTGATTGTAATACTCTAGTGAGAGCAGTTCTTAGCTGTGGTGATTATCTTATTTGGAAATCAGAGTATCATGAGAATTGTAAAGAGACAGCTAGGAGAAATATTCAGGCAGGTAATGGTTGGCCCTTTGAAGCCATAGTAGGAGAAGGGCAATTTGCTTCTAGTGATAACCAGATACAATATGACCCAGGCTTATTCTCTCAAATTCAAAATCCAGCCATGAAGGCTTGGCGCAAACTCCTGATAAAGGGAGACCCTGGTGCATCTTTGACCTCAATCAGACAAGGGCCTGACGAATGCTTTTCTGATTTTGTTAATCGATTAATGACAAGAGCAGGGAGGATTTTTGGTAATGCAGAGGCAGGTGTAGATTATGTGAAACAGCTTGCATATGAAAATACAAATCTGCCTGCCAAGCAGCCATTAGACCGTATAGGAAAATGACAGACCTTACTGTGTATATCAGACTCTGTTCTGACATAGGGCCCTCTTAACAACAGGGCTTAGCTATGGGAGCTGCCATGCAAGGACAATCAGTAAGAGATTTTTTGGCAAACAGAGACAAAAAGGCTTGTTTTAAGTGTGACAAGCCTGGACGCTTTGCACAATATTGCAAAGCAAAAAAATGAGTTAACCCAGAGACAGCCCAGAAAACAGCCTGGGTTATGCCCACTTTGCAAACGTGGAAGGCATTGGGCTAATGAATGTAGGTCCAAGACAGATACACAAGGAAACACCCTTTCCCATAATCAGGGAAATGGGAACAGGGTCCAGCCCCAGGCCCCAAGCCAATACAAGCCAAAACAGGCTTATGGGGCAGTCAGTTTCATACCAGCAGACAACAACCCCTTTCAGAACTTAGTCAAGCAACCCCAGGAAGCACAGGACTAGACCTCAGTTCTGCCACCCACACAGTATTAACCCTAGAAATGGGACCTCAAGCCTTACCCACTGGAGTGTTTGGGCCACTCCATCCAAATGTGTTTGGCCTGATAGTGGGAAGAAGCAGTGCTACAATGCAGGTACTACAAATTTTTCCTGGAGTTATAGACAATGATTATCAAGGTGAGATTAAGGTAATGGCCAAGGCAATACAGAATATAGTCACTATTCCTACAGGAAAAAGGATAGCTCAACTATTGTTACTTCCACTGATTCCTACTAATCACAAATATAAGAGTCCTAAGAGAGGAGATCAAGGCTTTAGTTCCTCTGATGCATATTGTGTACAACCTATAGTTAAACAAAAACCTATGATGACAATATTTTTCAATGGGAAGGCATTCC
Source organism: Grammomys surdaster (assembly GCF_004785775.1). Lineage (NCBI taxonomy): Eukaryota > Metazoa > Chordata > Mammalia > Rodentia > Muridae > Grammomys > Grammomys surdaster. Next base: position 9,531,969 of record NW_021604616.1, on the reverse strand, counting down.
AAGGTTTAGTTGATACAGGAGCTGATGTGACGATTATCAAACAAAGCGATTTCCCTGCCACTTGGCCTCTGACCCCAACTTTAACTAATTTAAGGGGTATTGGCCAAAGTCAAAATCCACAGCAAAGCTCTAAGGTGCTGACATGGGAAGATAAAGAAGGGAATATAGGGAATATACAACCCTATGTCATCCCGGGACTTCCCATTAATCTCTGGGGCAGAGATCTATTATCCCAGTTGGGATTGACTATGTGCAGCCCTAATGAAGTAATCATGGTTCAAATGATAAACTCAGATTTTTTCCAGGGAAAGGATTAGGAAAAAGTGAAAATGGGATTACTCATGCTATTGAGGTCCATGGTAACTCTGGAAGAAGAGGCTTAGGGTATTTTTTGATGGGGGCTATTGATTCAGCTGGACCCCTAGGAATTGTGCTGATCCAACCACCTGGAAGGAGGACTCGCCCATCTGGGTGGATCAGTGGTCCCTAACCATCGAAAAATTACAAGCTGTTCAATTGCTAGTGCGGGAGCAATTACAGGCAGGACATTTAGAAGAGAGAAACTCTCTCTGGAATACCCCAATATTTGTCATTAAAAAAAAGTCATGAAAATGGAGATTGTTACAAGACTTGACAGCCATTAAAACGACCATGATTCTGATGGGAGCCTTATAACCTGGGCTGCCCACATCAGTGGCCGTACCTTTAGGCTATTATAAAATAGTTAATAGATGTAAAAGACTGTTTCTTTACTATCCCTTTACATCCTAACAATAGAAAGTGCTTTGCTTTTAGTGTTCCTGCTATAAACTTAGAGACCCTATGAAAAGATATCAATGGAAGGTCTTGCCTCAGGATATGGCTAACAGTCCTACCTTGTGCCAAAAGTTTGTGGCTTCCGCCATAGAGAGTGTTAGAACCATGTGGAAACAAATCTACATGATTCATTTCATGGATAATATTTTAATAGCAGTAAAAGATGGAGAACAGGTACTCCAGTGGTTTGATGATCTTAAAACAGCTTTACAGACTGCAGGGTTACACATAGCACCAGAAAAGGTACAATTACAAGATCCATATACTAATTAGGATTTCAGATTAATGGTCCATGTATTATTAACAGTAAGGCTACCTTGAGGACTGATTTCCTTAAGACACTTAATGATTTTCAAAAACTGTTGGGAGATATTAATTGGCTATGACCATATTTGAAACTTACAACAGGAGAGTTGAAACCTTTGTTTGACATTCTCCAAGGAGATCCTGACCCTAAGTCTGGCAGGGCTCTAACAGAGGAGGGTAGAAAAGCCTTACAGAAGGTTGAGAAGGCTATTTCATCCCAATTTGTAACTCATATTAATTATTCTAAGCCTTTATATTTTCTTATTTTTAACACTAAACTAACTCCTACTGCAGTTTTTGGCAAACTGCACCCATATTATGGGTTCATCTTCCCTCATCCCCTAAAAATGTTCTTTATCCATATTATGCAGCTGTAACAGATATGATTATGTTAGGCAGAAATAACAGTCGAAAATATTTTGGAAAAGATCCTAATGTCATAGTACAACCATATACAAGACATCAGGTTAATTGGCTTATGCAGAGTTCTGAAGTTTGGCCTATAGCATGTGCTTCATTTGCTGGTCAACTAGATAACCATTATCCACCAGACAAATTAGTTCAATTTTGTCTGTAGTACTTTATTCATTGTCTCCTGAGGTGTCTACATTTACAGCAGCATGTATATATTGATGCTCTGGTGCAGGTCATATACTGATACTCATTTTGATGGTATTTTATATAATTTTACAGGTAGCTGTTTCCTGTCCAGAGATACAAACTCTTACTAAACCTCCTGATTTAATGGCTCTTAAATTTTTCTGCCCCATTTTTACCAATTAACCATGAGCCTTTTGTTTGTTAGTATGTTGCAAATATGTCAGTTTTGATTTGATAGTCACAATTCTGCATTCTGAATAGTTGATGTTTTCTTTAATGATCTGGATTTGTTTCAAAGATATATTCCTTTGATGAGTACAGGAAACAAGATTTATGTCAGAATATAAACTTCACTACTTAGAAAGTTGAGAAACAATGTTGTGCTTGGGGCGAGTCCCAGAGGCTGACAGTAGTTAGCAAAGACGAGGTAATAAGGATGAAAGAAATAAGTGAGTTAAACATTGTATTCATGAGAATATTGCAACTTTGATTTCCTGGCAATCAAAGTTCCTTTATAATTTAATTATATGAAACTCTGTAGTTAGGGATGGATTCTTTCTGTTTCCTTTTTGTTTTGTTTTATCATTCATTTTATTTTTATTGTATTAGCTTTTAATTATTCACTATAGATACTGCTCACTGCCACTTCCTGTCACCCTATCCCACAATTCCTCTCATATTCACCCTCCCACTCTTCTCTGCACAGGTGTTAGCACCCTGGTTATCTTCCCAACCATAGAACTTAAAGTCTCTGCTAGGCCAGACAAGGTGGTCCACCTAGAAAAACATATCCCGCCAGGCAGTGGTGGCACACGCCTTTAATCCCAGCACTTGGGAGGCAGAGGCAGGTGGATTTCTGAGTTCAAGGCCAGCCTTGTCTACAAAGTGTGTTCCAGGACAACCGGGGCTACACAGAGAAACCCTGTCTCAAAAAACCAATATATATGTGTGTGTGTGTGTGTGTGTGTGTGTGTGTGTGTGTGTGTGTATAAAATATAGGAAACATGTTTTGTTCCAGTCATTTTAGACTCACATGAACACCAAGATGCCCATCTACTATACATATATAGGGAGGCCTAGGTTAAGGCCATGTATGTTCTTTGGTTGGTGGTTCATTCTCTGAGAGTCCCATGGGTCCAGGTTAGTTAACATCCTTTGTCTTCCAGTGTAGTTTCTATCTCCTTGGCGCCTACAGTCCATCCTCTTATTCTACCATAAGAGTCTCCAATCTCCATCCACTGTATGACTGTACATTACTGTATATGTGTGAGTCAGCTGTGGGGAGTAAACCTTCAGAGTAAAACAGAAAAAAGATGAGGAAGGGAAAGTGTGTTTTAGTATCAGGTGTTGGAAAGACAGGTGAGATGGCTAGATGGCCATGAAAATGAATGGAAATATGCAACTGATAGAGTTGAGGAGGTGTGGTGTCATCTCCTGGAAGGGATAGGGACCTGGGATAACAGAAGCATTCAAGAATCAATGGGGTTTACCTTATATGTGACTCACTCAATTGGAGATAGGGAACTTGAAGACACTACCTCCTGTTCTCAGGCAGGAACCCAAGCAAATTCAAACCAAACTATATCCTTTTTATAAGAAATGAAGAAATGGGGCATGGAGCAGAGATTAAGGGAATGACAATCTAATAACCAACCCGAAAGGAGAGCCACCCCATGGGTAAGCATTAATCCCTGACTCTACTAATGATATTTTGTTGTACTTGTCGACAGGAGCATGTTGAGCTCAAAGAGGTTCTAGCCAGCAGTTGACTAATTTTTTTTCCAAACCATAGATTGTATCATTTTTGTGCTAACATGTATGTTCTGACTTTATCTTGATCATAAGTTTTATGTATAGTCATCATTTACAAACTGTGAATGAACACAGTTATCATTTACAATCATGTCTAGAGTCATAAGTTTAACCTTCATTGATGAGCCATGATAGAAAAGAATTGTCTTTTGCAATTGTTTTCCCTCAACAAACACAAATCTCAACATTTAAGAATATAAATGCATATTTTTAAAGGCATGAGAGCCCATTCCCTTGCAGGGGCAAAATTTGTGCAGAGTAAAGATAGGTTCAACAGGGAATGGCAAAACTTGGAATCCATTCCATGAGCAGTCACCAAACTCTGGCTCTATTACTGAAACAAATTTCTGCTTGATGATAGGAGCCTACACTGCCTGGTCCAAGTCCAGAGTCACATATTTAGTAGAGGGCTGCCTTGTCTAGCCTCAGTGAGTGAGAAGAAGCCTAACTTTGTATAAACTTTATGAACCAGGAAAGGAAGATGCCGGGAGCAGGAAGAGCACTATATCAGAAGAAAAGGGGTAGGGGAATGGGTTGAAGAAGTCTGGAAAGGGAGAACAATAGGGGAACATCTTTTGGTATGTAAATTACTAAATAATATTTTTACAAAAATAATGTAGAGGCATGTTTTCCCAGTGAATGACTGCCCATTCTCAGTCTGGCAGCTTTTGAGGTTTCAAGGCAGTAGACATAAGTAAAAGCTCCATGCTAGGGTGGGAAGTTTGTATGTCCCAACTGGTTCATTATCAAGTTTTAATAGCTAAATTACCAATTGTCATTTTGGCCCAAGATAAACTTTAGGACCAACGCTGCTGTCATTATTTTTCACTGGCATATTACAACGTTTATTTTTTTTTTGTATCTTAGTAAAACTTCATTATTTGTCTAATATTGGTCTTATGTTGTTTCTGGATTTTTAGATGCCAAAGTGATTCTTTGCAAGTTAACTTCACTAAGAATGAGTGGTCCTCATAATTTGGTGTTTTTATTTGTTTGTTTTTTAATCATTTTTCCAGATCATTCTTTTTCCATCAATGTAAGCCCTCTATATAAGGAAGCATTAATGCCAGCCATTTTGACTTTGTTTGTGTATTTTTTTTACTGAAGAGGCATACTATATTTGACACCTCCAATGTCATATGCCATGTAATTGCCTGAGAGAGTTGTAAGAAGAGGCTTGTAATTTGATCTTGTTATACCTTCTTAAGCCCTACGATCTTTTTGAATTTTTCAATATTTATTTTGTTCCGATTATTTTCTTACTTTGTACGTCCAAAAGCAGATCTTCCTAAAATATCTTGAAACCATTTCATCATAGGGCGATATATGACATATTTAAGTGTGCCACAAACTCCACACGCAAAGGGGATCTTCAAGTAGACACAGAAAAGGATATCATCCTAAAGCAAGATAGATAGTAAACTTAGGAAATTTCTGGGGACTCTTAGGAAAGTACACATGAAAGGTAGAATAAATGATTCTTAAGAAATTTTCCACCAGCCGGGCAGTGGTGGCACATGCCTTTAATCCCAGCACTTGGGAGGCAGAGGCAGGTGGATTTCTGAGTTCGAGGCCAGCCTGGTCTACAGAGTGAGTTCCAGGACAGCCAGGGCTACACAGAGAAATCCTGTCTCTAAACCCCCCCCCCAAAAAAGAAAGAAATTTTCCACCAATCTAATAACCTCAAGTTTTACAAATAATAAAAGCCACACTCAAGACTGCAACAAGAGAAGATCAAAAAAAAAATTTGAAAAACAGTTGATCATGACCTTAACACAGAGGTCTACTTCATTGGATCTTAGTCAAACAGCTATTCTGGCTTTTTGATTTTCACTGTTCCCATTAGATATGGGTGTACCAGTATTATTTTAGTAATGTGGGAGATGTATGTTTCACTCCAAGGTGCATGGTATTTCGGCCATTGGGTAGACTTACTATGAAGATTTTCCATAAAGGCATGGTTTCCCTCGAGTTGAGCTGGCCATCAGAGAAGTAGGAAAATTACCAAGAAAAACTTAAAAAGATATAGCCAAGGATGTAGTGATAAGAGCAAAGATAGACCATGACTAAGAAAAAGGTCATATGCCATAGTTCTAACAACATTATATTTGTTTACTTTCATATAACAATAGAGATACAAAAAGATTATTTTAAGTATAATAGCTATTATTTTCAAAAAATAATAATGAATCATGGAGAAAAGGGTAGCAATAAAATAGAAAGCTATAAGTGAATTTCGATTTGGATTGAGAATTCACAAAAATTTACAAAAAATTAAACGAGAGAAAAATGAATAGAAATCAAATGAACAATATATATTAAAAAACAATACAAATATTTAACATGAACAAGTTGTGACACCAGCAATTCCCAGATGAGTTTATATACCAGAAAGGGAATTACTAAATAATATGTGTGTAAATGTCAAATTTCAAATGCATGTGGGGGTAATCAGCTAACAATCAACAGCTTGACAAGTCACAAATTTTGTCAAACTATGAATATAGGCTCCAAGTTGATTGTTATGGATGACTCATATTTTGCTTTGGGTAACAAAATATATTTCTAAATGAACCTTTACACTAAGTTAGTATACAAAGCATAATGCCATGAACTAGAATTCTACTACATTATAAAGGATATCATTGAAATTATGACAGTTGGTGGCTTCAATATAAACACATAAATTGAAACCGACCATTATAGATTGATTAAATGCCTTAAGAGCTTTATATATATTGTGTTGTTCCTTTTCAAACATGGTATATTGAAAATTAAATGAATAATAAATGTATCTATTACTTATATGCCAATTAAGTTTTTAGTATGATTAATTAAGGGACATTAAGTAATTAAATTACAATGAACGTTCTGAACTAAGTGTTTTTTATGTTTCAGGAAGAAGGAAGAATAATTTACTTCAAAAATATAAAACAATAAATTAAATGGAACAATTTATATCAAGGAAGGATACAAGCATTTGACATGACCTACTAATGAGACCTGAGGTCTTAGACTCAGAGAAGGTGAATCACCATAGCTTATGTAGTTTTCAAACATTGAAAATAAATGGCCTTCATACTATGATACTATAATGTAGTTGGATAAAGAATAAAACCAGATAAAATTGCATGCTTATTCTCATTGTGTTACATATTTTAAATTGATATATGAATGATCCCTTTTATGAAGTTGTTAACATAAAAGCTAAATTTATTGTTTCAACTATATATTAGGAGAATTCTTACTTCTACAATGTGTTTTTATCTTAATATGATTAAATAAATTCTTCTCTGGTCTCAACAAGATAATGTAACACTTGGGACCAAATATGAAGGCAAGGAGTGCTGTGCTGGAAGCCAAGATAGAGAAAACTTCCATAGCCACCATGATCTTCCCTTTAGTGCTGTGATACACAGGAAGAAAGGTGACCCAGACACAGAAGAACACCAGCATACTGAATGACAGAAATTTGGATTCGTTGAATGTATCAGGCAAATTTCTAGACAAGAAGGCCATGGTATAACTCCCAAGGGCCAAGAAACAGAGGTATCCCAGGACAGAGTGGAAGGCAACAGCTGAGCCCTTGTTGCACAAAATGATGATGTGCCCATGTTCAGTATGAACATCTTGGTCAACGAATGGTGGAGATGTTGCCATCCATATTCCACAAAGAAGAAGCTGGATCAGGGTGCAGATAGGAATGATGTAGTTTGGACCCCTTGATATCATTAGCCACCTTACCACTCTTCCTGGAAAACTGACTTTAAAGGCAAGGACCACAGTAATAGCTTTGGCCAACACAGTGGCAAGTGCCACAGTGAATGCAACTGCAAAGGTGGTCTGCTGAAGGATGCAGGAAGCTGTTTTGGGCTGACCAATGAAGTTCAAAGAACATAGGAAACAGAAGGTGAGTGTGATGAGCAAAATGTAACTCAGAGCTCTATTATTGACCTTGACAATAGGAGTGTCTCTGTGTTTCACAAATATTCCTATAACAAAAGCAGTGAGTGCAGATAAGCACAAAGCTATGCCGGCTAGAGCCATTCCCAAGGGGTCTTCATAGGCCAGAAAGCTCACAGATTTTTGGTAGCAGTTGTTCTTCTCGGTGTTCGCATAGTGACTCTCTGGACACTTTACACACTGGTCTACATCTAGTCAGAAATATAAGTTATCTTGAGATCAGGAGTCCAGTCAATGGTGATTCCATTTATTCTGAAACATTTCTAACTACAGGGACTGTCACAGACATTGCTGTACTTTGTTTTCCCAGGGTCAAATCAATTAGTACAGTGGTATGCATAATTTTAGATTTACATAGTAAACTTGTTCCTTAAATATTTCTTTTTGTATCTATTTTTACATCTAATAGGATTTGATCCAATTTTAATTTAACTAGTACCATCACACTCCTTCCATTCCCTCTGTTTTTACTCATAACTCCTAATGCTCTCTAACTTTTACATTTTAACAACCACACAGTCTACTTAGTACTGCCAGTTTATGTACAACTGAGAATGGCCTCAGTGGGAAAATATGTAGAATTTCAAGCCCTACTTCTGTTAAGAATAATATTGTATCTTTTCAGGTATTCATCAACTTTCAGTAAATTCATTAACAATAATTAATATTATTATGATTAATAATTGTTAATCATAATTAACAATTAATTATGATTGTGATTTAAATTGTCCTATCAATTCCTTTGTTCTTTTATTGTACTCTATTCCTCTGTCATTACTGACAATCCTGTAAAACTTTAGAAAGAAATTAGAATACTAAATTACATTTAAAAACCTACTATGGCCCTGAGAGTACTCATCATTCATAGATCCCTTTTAACTTAAGTATAGGAAATCTGGATTACAGAAAATATGTTTTGCAAAATTTTTCACAAAATACTTTCTTATATGTGAAATGTAAATTGACTTTTCTCCTTAAAATTCTGTGTGTTTCAAGTTCTGTTTATTCTGTGCTGGAGTTTATGGTATAGATCCTATTACATTAGATAGTGCTCAATAATCACCCAATAATACGTTTCTATAACATTTGAGATAAGCATATATTTTCACCTAGATAGAATATTCTTGGAAAACATGAGGGATTTTCAAAAAAATTTGTGATACTCTGCTCTGGAATTTTTAAAATTTTTGTAAATATTGTGATTAACATAAAACAGATGTTCCATGATTTACATTATGTTATTTTGGCATATGTTTTACCCAGAGATTGGCTCTATTGTGAAGTGTGGACTTGTTGAATGAAGTATGTCACAGTAGGAGTGGGCTTTAAGAGTCTCATCCCAGATACCTGGAAGTTTGTCTTTATCTAGAAGATTTCACCTGAAAATGAAGAACTCTTAGCTTATCCATTGTTGTGCCTGCCTGGACACTGTCCTTTTGGAGACTTGTGGATAATATACTGAACCTCTCAACCTGTAAGCCAGTCTCAATGAAAGTCCTTATAAAAGTTGACTTTTGAAAGTGATTGTTCACAACACTAAAACTCTAACTAAGACATATGTTAGTAACTATAGTGGAATAATTCTGTTATGTGCCTGATGGTGTTATTGGTTTTAAGAATGTGGATTTTCAGATTTTGGATTTGGAAAGAGAAGAATGCTTTAAGTGGGGCTTAATGGGCTCTACTTGTAGGACTATGGAACCTTTGTTACTTAGGGTGATTTGAACTGTGGAAACCTGGTCCTAGAGGTTTCAGAGGAAAAGAATTTTTAGATGAGGCTACTGTTGTCATACTTTGGTGAAGTATGTGGCTCCATTTTGCCCTTCTCTAAGGAGCCTAACAGAGGCTAAAACAAAGAGATTTATATGAATTGAATTCACAAAGAACCTTCCAAAAAATTAAAATGAAATTATATGTCTATGTCTCATGCAGAGCATTGTCATATAAGCATACCAAGCTTTGAAAAGAAAAACAGGATACATATGGTTCAAGTAAAAATAAAGGAGCCCCACAAAATAAAATGGAGCTGAATCCTAGTTTCACAGAAAGAGTTAAGAGACTGTTGATATCTGTGCAAGATCTCACTAAATCAAACTACTTTTTTGCATTTGAAGTTAAAAGGGGAATACTTCACACTAGTAAACTGGAATGAACTACTATCCAGAAATAGAGGGTAAACCTGTGATCCAGATCTTGAGGCTGAAAGACACAGATTTTTTTACCTGGATCATGGGGAAAAGTGGCCATGAAAAGCTTAGGCCATGGCATGGTAGTACAATGCTTTAATACCAGGAGACAAAGAGAAGCAGATCTTGGAGATTAAGGCCAGCCTGTGACAGAGCAAGTTTCAAGTAGAAAAAAATCTTAAATCCAGGTGTGATATTACATGCATTACATCTCAGCATTCCGGAGATACAGCCATACAAATCTTTGAGTTCAAGGCCATTCTGTAGAGTTAGTTCAAGGACAGCCAATATTATGGAGTTAGAGAATTGTAAAACAAAAGTTGGTAATATGATAAGAGGGAGCCATATTCCAGCCCCAGTAATCAGCTAAGCTCAGCAGCATTTCGCCATATGGCTATGGATTATGACTTAATTAGAAAAGGGCACTACTAGAACAATTGATGCTGGCTAGCTGGAGCTAAGAAATTAGCTATAAATAAAAATAGATCAACATTATTGAGGTGAAATTATCTTGGAGGTATTTTCTAAAGAGATAAGGAAGCTGTGTTCTAGAGATAGGCAAGGTTGTACCTTGACATGCAGTTGGACTTGGTATTAGGGTCACCCCTGTGGTACTGGATTTGTAAGTAAGAAGGGGCCACTAGAGAGTAGCTAAGGCTTGGTATTGTGAGAAGCAAGGAAATGTCATTGGTGAAGGAAAATCCTCAGTTGCAATTGATGGCGCAGGACTGGAGGTATCCTGAAAAGATGATGAGGCTTATCACCATGAAGTGAGCCTATGAGAGGCTATATTTGAAGCCTAGCTCTAATGTAAGAACACAGTGTACTGGAAATCCCAAAAGCATGGAATGATAACCAACACCAAATCCACCCACAAAAATAGTGGATTCAAGCAGAGCATAGAGTGCTACAGAGGGCAGAGCTGGAGAAATAAAGAAGCCCTATGGAGGAAACTAGATGATCATGTGCAGATCTCTGGCATTGAAAGAAGAAGCCATATGTTGAAGTTGCCTTGGAAGCCTTAAAATGTCAAAGATTTCAGAGCCATGGGATATCTGCTGAAGAAATTGCTAGCAGGAATTGGAATCAGCCCAGAAACAAGAGGTTTGTTACAGTCAAGAAAGATGAAAAAGGAGTGGAGATCTGAAGACCTTCTTGACATCAGACATGGAGATCCAGAGTTTGGAGTTTACCCAACTGGTTCATGTCTTGCTTTGTGGTTTAATTATGCTGAAGAGTTTGAATAAATCTCAAAAGAGACTTTGAACTTAGATTTTTAACATTGTTGAAACTGTTATAGAATATGTGGATATTGTAAGTTGGACAATTTTTTTTGTAATGCTAAGCCTATTTATTCCATCAACTCAAGTGTTTAAACAACCCTATAGAGCTAAAGGAGTGAAAAGTCCTAGTTTGAATAAGCTTGGCCCAGGTAGTGGCACTGTTTGTGGCTCTGGCCTTATTAAAGGAAATGTGTCTCTGTGGGGCATGGACTTCAAGACACTTACCTTACATGCCAGGAAATCAGTCTTTTACTAACAGCCTTCAGAAGACGATGTAAAATTCTCAGATCCTCTACGTCATGCCTCACTGTATGATGGCATGATCCTACCTTTATGATAATTGACTGCACTTCTGAATTGGTAAGGCAGCCCCAATTAAATGTTGTCCTTATAGGAGTTTCCTTTGTTATTGTGTTTGTTCATAGCAGTAGAATTCTAACTAAGACATTGGGTTACACAATATTTCTATATTTCATAAACTATAATTGATAACCAAAGTGTCTGTTTTGTTTCATTAACAACATTGAAATAATATTTTAACATATAAAGAGTAAGTGTTACCTTACTCTTCTACTTTCTGTCAGCAATATTTTCAAATTTACAGTGTTCAACATTTCTTTGAGATATGTACTGTTGTACAATATGTGAATGACACATCATGCATACACAGGATACATTGGAAAATTCACTTTATATGTTCATGTGTTGTCAGTGTGTGTGTGTCTGTGTATGAGTCTGTGTGTGTAAGGATTTTGCTTGGGTGAAATTTTCAAAGTAAAATTTATTATCATTGAAAGTTGTTATTTAAAAAAGAGAATGTGGGCTCTTCATAAGAATCCAAAGCCTCAATATGAAGTTGAGAATTGTTGTTTCAAAATTTGTGCAGAATTGTTTTGGAAGTTGGCTGGGGATGGCATTGAATCTAGGCTTTGCTATTGGTTAGATGGCCATTTCTACTATGTTAGTTCTACTGATCTAAAAGCAAAGGAGATGTTTCCATCTTCTGATATCTTCCTCAATTACTCTCTGCAGAGACCTGAAATTTACGTCCTATAGATTTTTCATTTACTTGGTTAGAGCTACATGAAGTTGACGGTATTTGTATTTATTGTAAAGAGTATTGTTTTTGTAACTTCCTTCTCAACCTTTTCTTGCTTATGTATCATAGGGTACTGAATGCTTTGAATTAAATTTGTATTCAGCCACATACTTAAATGGTTATATAAACTATAGGAATTCTCTTGTAGAATTTTAGATATGAAGAGAAGGTTCAATGTACAAAAATGCATTAATGTAATCCGTGATATAAACAAACTCAATGAAAAAATCAAACAATTATCACTTTAGAAAATAAAAAAGCATTTTACAAAGTACAAAACCCTTTCAAGTTAAAGGCATTGGAGAGATCAGTGAGTAAATGTTCTTACCTAAATGTAATAAAAGCAATATACAGCAAACCATCAGCCAACCTCAAATTAAATGGAGAGATACTGGAACCAATCCTACTAAATTAAGGGACAAGACAAGGATGCCTACTCTCTCAATATCTATTCAATATAGTGGTCAAAGTTCTAGATTTAGCAATAAGACAATAGTAGATCAAAGGGTCACAAATTTGAAAAGAAATAGTCAAGGTATCACTATTTGTGGATGATATGGTAGTTTAACATAAGCAATCTCAAAAAATCTACTATAATCTTTCTACAGATAATAACTTAAACAAAGTGACAGGATAATAAATAAACTCAAACAGATTAGTGGCCTTCCTTTACACAAAGGATAAACAGGATGAAAAAAATTAAAGAAACAACACACTTCACAATATGCAGAAATAGTATAATATATCTTGGTGTAACTCATTCCAAGTAAATAAAATATCTGTGTGATAATATATTCAAGTCTTTCATGAAAGAAATTGAAGAAGACCCTAAAAAATGGAGGAATTTCCCATGCTCATAGATTGGTGGAATTAACATAGTAAATATAGGGAGCCTACCAAAAGCAATCCACAGATTCAATGCAACCCCTATCAAGATTCTAACATAATTCATCCCAAGCATTGAGAGAGCAATTTTCAATTTCATATGGAAAAGCAAAAAGCCCAGCATTGCCAAAAAAAAAAAAAAAATGTAACATGAGAAGAACTTCTGGAGGAATTACCATCGCTGATTTGACATGTACTAAAGAACAATAGTGATAAAAACCACATTGTATTGATAGAGAAATAGACAGGTCAATCAAGGAAATAGATTTCAAGACCCAGAAATAAGCTCACATACATATGGACATTTTGCCTTTGAGAAAGAAGCCAAAAACTTACAGTTGAAAACAGAAAGCATATTCAATGAATGGTGTTGGTCTAATCAACAGTCTGTATTTAGAAATATGATACCAGATCCTTATTTATCAACTTGTAGAAAACTCAAGTACAAGTGGATCAAAGAACTCAGCATAAATCAGAGAATTTACAACAGAGTAGTCTATAATGTCTGAAAGCACTTAAGAACTAAAGTCCTAAGTGATCAGTGAAATGCAAATCAAAACAACTCTGAGATTCCACGTAACACCAATTAGAATGTCTGGGATCAAAACTGCAGGTGAGAATACATGCTGGCAACTATTCAGAAAAATTGGAACACTTCTTTATTGCTTTTAGGATTGCATACTAGAGCAACCACTCTTGAAATCGCTCTAGCACTTCCTCAGAAATTTGGAAATAGACCTACTTAAAGACCCATGTATACACTCTTGAGTATATATCCAAAAAATTCCCACCATATAACAGGGACACATGTTCGACTGTGATCATAGTAGCCTCATTTGTAAAAACCATAAGCTACATGGAAACCAAATATCCCACAACAGAAAAATGGTTACAGAAAATATGTTAAGTTTACACCTCATGAAGGAACATTGATGAAATTACAAACTGTCATCCTGAGTGAGGTAACCAAGACACAAAAGGCCATACATCATATGTGTTGGGTAATAAATTGAGAGTAGCCAAAAAGCTCTGAGTACCTAGGATACAACCCACAGAATTTAAGAACTTTAAGAAACAGAAAGGCCAAGACAGTGGGTGAAGGAATGGGATAAAGAACTGTGGGAGGGTGGCCTCAGAATGGAGACCCTGAATGTATAGGAAATAAACAAACAAATTCATTATATGTGGTGTGTGCATATAGATTTGGAGTATTCCTTCATTTCTATAATAGGAGGAAACAAAAAGGCACCCAAGGATAGATAAAAGTGGAACACAAGTTAAATGCTTAAATCCTGATTTGAAGGCAGCAACAGAAAAAAAAATAGAAACTTATAAATCTTATCACCAGTCCCTATCTGTATACCAGTCCCTAAAAGACCACAACCCATAATTTTTCCTAATGGGTCCAGTAACAAGATAAAAAGTCTGTTAAATGCTAATTAAAGACAATCCAGAATGTTAGCAAGATCTTCAGTTTACAGAAGACTACAAAATAACACTGTTTTCTGAACACAGATATTTTGTTCCCATAAATTCATAACACATGAGAAAAAGGTGTTAGATGAATGCCAGTTTAAACCAGACCATATTTCAGCATAGATATTGAAGGTATATGTAAAGATATTTCCTCCCAGAAAATGACGTATTAGCAATTGATAACTACTGGGAGGAGAACTAGTTTTCTTTTTCAGTGTGCAGCACCCAGTTGGTTAAAAATCTTTAAGTGACATGCACACACGTAAATATAGATGAGTATCATGAACTGTGTTACATAGTTTAATAACAAATTTTGGGAGTTAGGGAAGGGGGAAATAAATCTGGAAGTACTAGACTGGTGAATGTGATGAAAACACATTGTATGAAATTATCAAAAATTAAATATAAGAAATGGGCTATCCCCATAAAGATGTAACAGATTTTTGAATTACATGAGTCTTAAAAATCATTAAATACATTTTTAAAAACTATCTTTGATACTTCATTAAAACATGTTAAATGGCACTGTGAAATAGAAAACATTGAGAAATGCAGGGGAAAATATTTTATCTTCCAATACCTGTATTGGCACTGGATGAAAAACATAAATCAAAAATGATTTGTAATGGCTGTGCTGAGCTATTTCAAGGGGGTGGTAATAAATTATGACCTTTAAATTCTTTTTAAGAAGAAATAAAAAATATTATATCTCACTTCTACTCAGGTCATTTTCACTTACTAGCATATTATGGAATCCAGTGGAGAAATAGGAAGTTTTCTAAAAAATCTACACTTACCTGTATCATTAGAAATCTCATTGTCTGCACAAGGAGTGCACTTGTAGCAGCAGATGGCCTTGTTCTCCAGGGTGACTTTTCTGTATCCAGGCCCACAACTCACACTGCAGACTGACTGGGGTATCTGAGAAAAATGACAAAATATTACCTAATGCTTAGGGTTTTATGGTAAATCATAAAAAGAGAGTTTTTGAAAGTCATACAATGAAGGACAAAGTATTGTTATTAATACCTAGAGATATTGAAAAGATTATTTGTAGTAATAGGGAACGGGTAACTGGTGGTGGCCACCTCAAAGTCCCAGATGCCAGGAAAGCAAGAGACTCACAGGATCTCTCTTGAATGACATTAGCTGAAATACCTCACAGAAGGGAAGGAGAACTTCTAAGGATCATATTTATAGGTTAGTTAAGGCCCTGGTTGAGGGTTGGGGCCACACACACAATTCAAAAATTTAACCCACAATTGCTCCTATCTAAAGAATTTACAGAGACAAAGAGTGGGGCAGAAACTGAAGGAAAGGTAATTCAGAGACTGCCCCACCTGAGAATCCATCCTGCATGCAGCCATCAAACCAAGACACTGTTACTGATGCTGAGAAGTGCTTGATGACAAGAGCCAGATACAGCTGTCTCCTGAGACATTCTGCCAGTACAGTAAAGATGCAGATTCTTGCAATCAGCCATCTGAGTGAGCACAGGGATCCCAATGGAGAAGTAAAGGGAAGGATTTAAAGAGCTGAAGGGGTTTGCAACTCCATAGGAAGAACAAAAATATCAGCCAACCTGATCCCCCAGAGCTCCCAGGGACTAAATCACCAACCATAGATCACACATGGAGGGATGCAAGGCTCCAGCTGCATGTATAGAAGAGGATGACCTTACCTGGCATCAATGAAAGGGGAGGCCCTTGGTCCTCTAAAGGCCTGATGCCCAGTGTAGGGAAATACTTGCAAGGGCAATGAGTCATGAATAGTGTATAGAGGGAGAACCCTCATAGAAGTCAGGGGTTAGAGGATAGTATAGGGGGTTTGCAATCAGGAAACTGGGAAGGGGGATAGCATTTGAAAAGTAAAGAGGAAAAATAACCAACAAAATTATTTAAAAAGGAAATTTTTTAAAAAGACAGAAAAGATTATGACCTCAAGAAAGCAAATGTATTTAAACTTTGCTCTGAGAATTGTCATTGTATTAAAAAATTTGGAATTTTAATGAGTTAAGGACACTTTTGTGAAAAATTTGTGATTAGGAACGTGATATAGGAATCCATGGGGTCTGACTTGTCTAACACTATCTTTGTTCTTTGTGACCACTATGTTGTGCACCTTAACTTCAAACATTGCTGTGAATCTTCATTGTCAATTTGAGAGGATTTATAATTATCATGGAAGCAAATAAATGTATATTTTAGGAAGAAAAATAGAGATAAATATAGCTAAGGTTAAAAGGGTCAGTTAAATTATAAGGTCACTATTGTAGAATATAGAGGAGATCTGCAGTATTGAATGCTTACTGCATTCAGAGGATATTACATCAGCAGCACCCTCTTACATCTGAAAATCATACATTTTCAAATATGATCCCCTATACCCACTAATTGTTCTGTAAGTTATTTCAAGTTATTACTAAATAGTGGATGAGATAGGACATATTGAGAATTGAGGACAATTAAGGGATGTTTATGGAGTTATTATATGATATTTTGAAAAAAAATTGTATAGGCTAAAGCACTTGAGTGTTTAATTACTTTTAGGTGACATTATATGAAAAGTTATTGAAACTTTGTTAAAATTTAGAGTTGCTGGTGAAATTATGACACAGTGATTGGGAATTGAAAAGTTAAAATGTTTCCTCAATTCCAGGTTTCTAATTTTATATACTGTTAATACATATGGGTAGAAACATTCTCTTTCCTTTTCCTATGCCTGTCAACAGTATGACAATTTGATGGGATGCTTCTATCTTTGGTAGAGAATGATACTTCTAGAATCATACATCAAAATATAGTCTTTCTTTGGAAACCATCCCTCCCTCCTACCTTCTACTCACCAAAGTCTGTCTTCTTTACACTCATATCTTAAAAAATGGAAGAAGGAACACAGTCAAAGCAAAAAGCCCACTGTTCCCCAACCAAAACAGGCAGGCAAAAGACTAATAAGACAAAAAAGGTCAAAACAAAGCAAAACTAAATTTAAAAGTCACTAAAAATAGCAACAAGTTAAAAAAAATGGTCTTTCTTCTAAAAGTCATTTTTGGTCATGATTTTTGTCCACTCAATAAAAAATATATTTGATCTTATTTCATGATATTAATCCCAAATGAGAGATTTGTCTCCAGTATACTAACACATGAGCCATTTGAGAAGCAAATTTTCTCTTACCAATGTCCCACCCCGAATTTGTGACAAATGGAGAAAAACTAATCCTCATATGAGTTAACAATGGGGAACTTACTGAACACTATATAATTCCATTGATCTGAATCAAAGAAAATGAAAAGCCAGTATACTAGTATGACTTTATGATATTTTGCACTGATACTCAAAGTGTAATGAAACTTGAGTCAAGCATCATTATATAACAATACATAATTCTGTTAGTAATATAAACACAAAACATTTAGAAAATTCATAACCCACCTCTGAAAATATTTCTGGCCATTGTATCATCTGTTCATATAAAGACAACTGTTGACCCTGGGGAGCATTTGCAGAAAAAGATCCTATTTTCACTTTTAGTCCAAGACCCTTTGGTAAATTCCAAAGGTTAAGAATGTCATAGTCTGTGTCTATTGTCTGTCTCCAATCTGAACTCCATTTGTCTCTCACTTCAATGTCCTTCAGGAAAGTGTTAAGCTGAAAGACAAACATAATTTTATATTACATTATGACCAAGGGGAAGAACAAATTGTGGGTTGTGGAATGTGTCTTATTGTTCTTAATTTTTGCAGTGAACAACATCAACATTAATGAATATTCCATTAATTGTGACTAAGAGAAAAATCTGAGTCTGCAGAATGCCATTACATTTTTATTGATCTCTCAGGGAAAAATTTGAACCAAGCTCAAGTAAGCAATTAGTGATAATTGTAAAGATTAACTTTATTGAAACTAAGGAAAACCTACTCACTTTTAGAATGTGTTCAGAGTCCCAGTTTTTATAATGAGGGTGCTGATGTCTAGAAATTAACTAAAAGGCATCATTTCTAAATAAACCAACCATCATTGTTTCAATAAAGTGTCTCTGTTTTAATTTCTCTTGTAACCAATACATGAAGCAATGTGTTTTTAATTGCAACTATTAACATGAGAAGATTGTACACTAAATATTGATGACATTAACTTGATTCTGACTAAGCATATTTGATCCTGGTATCTTGCACACCATTTCAAAAAATCATACACTTGAAACTACTTTGACATCTAGGTGGGGTTAAAAACACAAAAATTCTGTGATTGTGGTCAAGATAATCTGAATTTTACAATACCTAAGTTAGTACTGTTGCAAATCTCATAGGTCAGAGAGCTGAAAATAAAATACAGTAGAAATGTTATTACCTGCCATGGAAAGAAAAGCATCTCTTCTCCAATTTCATCTGGTTGCATTTGAAGTTGCTGAAGTCTCATCTCATGGAGGCTGTGAGCCACAGCATACACACCATTGTAAATATTAGTACTCTCTTCACTCATGGCCACATCAAATATGTGACTAGGTAATACATCCAAAGAAGCATTGGTTTGACAGTTGTCCAAAACATTACAATTAATATGAGAAAATGAGCACTTGAAGAACAAATGCCACAACTTGGGAAGATAAATGTCTTCTGGATATTTATTAGGATTAACTGTTTGAATAAATTTGGTAAACTCAATATTCTCTCTATAATTGTGCTTAAAAATTAGGCTTCCATGGAATGTGTCTAACATGAAATAATCAGCATTGTCAATAACATGATGTTCAATATTCATGACCCAGACATTCCATGTCAATAACCTTTGAGCAATATTTCTCATTACAACTTCTAGAGAATCAATGTCACCATAAATAATTATTACATTTGTCTCATCAATATTTTCCCAGAATTTGGCAAAATATGCATTCCATGTGGCTGGGATCATTTTTACAAAAGCTAGGCAGATTTGTTTTCTTTCCATCTCCTCTCTAAAATCTGACAGAATTTTATTTCCTTTGTGGTCATCAGGGATGATGAGACCAACCCAGGACCACCTAAAATGAACCATCAAGGAAACAATGGCAAGTAAAAGAGATGTGTCCTTGGAGGCCATCTGGTGGAGAGACGAATACTGACCAAGGTCACTCAAGAGAGGATCATAAGGTCCAAAAGTAATCTGAAGCAAATTGAAATGAAGAGCAAGAATATTAATATCAATAGAAACTTCATTCCTGATGGAGTAGATGAAAACAGGAGAACATTTTCAAAGAACATTCCATTAACTACATTTTAAAGAAATTTCTGTTAAACCTGTAAGTTTCAAGGACATACTTGGGTTTATTTACTACACCAACCTTTCTCTTACAAGCCAGAGAAATCTGGATTGAACACCATGTGTCTGGGTACTGTTTAATGTTTGGATAACTTATCACTCTTTCTCTTTTTTTGTCATAGAGTAAATAGTATTTTTATTAAAATATATTTTATATAATATATTTACATTATACTTTCCCCTCCCAATACCTCTCATCCTCCTCATTTTCCAAGCCACCCAAATCCACACCAATTCATTCATTCTTACATTGGAATAAAAACAGTCATCTAAAATGAGAGGGAAGAGAAAGAGATAAAAATAAGGAAAGTTGACAGGAGCTTGATATAGCTTTTTCTATGATGCCTGACTAATACAGAGGGGATGCTCCTGGTCAATCAAAGTACTGAAAACAGGGAGGACAATGGAGGAGGTTTTGAAAGGACAGAAGGAGCTGAAGGGGTTTACAACCCCTTAGGAAGAACAATGATTTATCTCCACCTCCATCTCCTAGATCCCAGAGACTAAACTACCAAACAAAGAACACTCATGGAGAAACCCATGGCTCCAGCTGCATATGTAGCAGAGGCCTGTCTTGTTAGGCATCAATGGGAGGAAAGGCCCTTGTTCCTGTGAAGGCTCGATGCCCCAGGGTAGGGGAATGCTAGGGTGGTGGAGCAAGAGTCCGTTGGTGGGTGGGTGAGTAACTTCATAGAAGCAGAGGTAGGGAGGATTGGATAGGGGGGTTCTGGAGGGGATACCGGGGAAAGGGGATAATATTTGAAATGTAAACAAATAAAATAACCAATTAAGAAAAAACAAGCAAAGTAGAATAGAAAAAAAAAGCCAGAGAAAAACTACAAGAAATACATACAGACACTGAGACACATATATTTAGACACGAACAAAATTCAAAAAGTACAGTCACAAAACATAATATATAGAAAAATATCTGCAGGGTGAAAAAGTACCCAGACAACGCATTGTGAGTCACAAAACCCTCCAAAAATGCCATTGAGTTCAACATGTTTTGGACATCTGGGCCATGGAGCCTGCTCTTAAGGGTGGTATGTATGTCAAGTGAGACTCCATTGGAGAAAACTAGTTTTTCCTGTGACAGAGTTTATCAACTGGAGAAAGATTCTGGGTTATGAATATAAAATTGTGTTCAGTTCTCCTCTCATTGCTGAGATCCCATATGGTGTAGACCTGTCCAGGTTCTTTGGATGCTGCCTCAGTCTCTGTGTGTTCATAGTTACATCAGTACTCTTGTGTCCAGAAGGCCTTATTTCCCAGTCTTCCATTGCAATTGTTTCCACCTCCATTCCACAGGGTTCCCTAAGCTGGTTGTATCTGTGATGCAAGCGACCTTAGAGCTTAGGATGAGACAGGATCCTCCCATTGATGTTATGTTGGCCTTTATTAGTCTCTGTATTTTTAGTAACCCGAATGTTTCATGGTCCCTTGTATGTATCAGGAGCAGAGTCACCACACATAGATGCTTTCCTGGAGACATTCACATTTCGATCACTCTTTCAGTTTAAAGACACCTATAACATGAACAAAAAGTACTGACTCTCAGTTACCACAATCTAAATTTCTCACCTGTGGAAATTTAAAGAGGCCAAAAAATGTCCCAATTTGGGCAGATGTTATCCATGATGTTCCTGTGAGTCCAGCAGTGAAATTTCTCTTTTTGCAATTGTAATTAGGTAAAGCCTTTCCCTGATGAGCTGTGAGCCAATTAACAGCATTCAGAAGTGTTACCTTCTCAGTGAATCTGACATTGTAGAAATCAAATCCAAGAGATATATTGGGTAAAAGATTGGGGTTCCTATTGATCTCCTCAATGGCATATCGCAGAGCCAAAATATACTGGTAGTTCTTAAAGTTATACCTGTGTAAGTGTCATAGAAATACATAAGAGATTGGACATATATACCACACATATCTACACATTTTGTACAGTAAATTTTATACTTAAACTTTGATTATACAAAACATGCAATTTAATTTCTTCACCATGAAGAGGTGAACTAAATTAGGTAAATGTTTTAGGGTTTTGAAAGATCTTTTACCATTACTACTTATCAATTATAGATCCTCAAAGCATATATTATTTATATTTTATATGTTGATTCTTTACACGTTGTTTACAAACCATGAACCATATTCCTCCAAATAAAAGATCTGTTGGAATCTAGATTTTTGGAGTTCTGGGATCTTCATTTATAAATATTTACTATTTTATTATAAGTTCATCCACTTTTAAAACATAATATGTTAATTAAATTATACTCCAAAGTAAACATCATGTCATATGTGGTTGTTGAAGGTATTACTCTGATATATTTTTTTTGTATATGGCAGCCTGGAATGGCTAGTGAACAAGCATAGAAAAAATTGCTTCTGTATGTAAATAGATGAGACTAGAAAGAATATGTCATCATGCACTCTATATTTTTATCGTTATGTGTATTTGTTGTTTATGTATTTGACTGTTTACATGTGTGTCTCTTAGTATATGCAGTTGTATGTAGTTCAGGGAGTATGAATTCAAGACAAGACAACCCAAGTTTGATTCATAGCAATTCACATTATTTATAAATAGTTTATTTTATTTATTTACATATTTTTGTATTTGCATTGTATTTATTTACTGTTCAGTTGCTTGCTTCATTTACTCAATATCACAGACTCTATAACTTGACTCTAAGTTGTTGTGTATATTAGGCTGGTCTTGAACTCAGAAGTACTTACCTGTCTATTTCTCAAGACTACTGGGAGTAAAGTCTTCCACCAGCATGCCTACCTGCTGGAATTCCTTATTTTTTTTTATCACATATGCCTGAATCTCTACACAGCAAAATTGTTGAGATTCTTTTTCTTTCCTCTCTCCTACCCTCTATATGATCACTGGATTACATGTATGTACTAAACCTTTTGAGAGGTGTGAACTCAGGTCCTCACACATGGCGTGTTCTACTCTCTGAAATATCTCTTCATCTGTTGAATAGTAACTTTTGTGGAAAAAAATACATTTTACTATGAAAGATTCCCAATCCACACTGACAAAAATATCATTTACTTTCTCTGTCAAAGTGAGTTGATCACAAAACAAAATAAAACAACAACAACAAAAGTCATTAAGGTTTCATAGTATATATTTTTCTTCTCTATCAATGATTAAAAATTTAGTTAAAAATCAGTGGGACGAAAATAAGAACCAAAGTTAACAATGAGCTCAGAGAAACTGAATTTTCAAGACACAAGGGAAATTATATTTATGATCTCATCCTAAATATAATAACATGTAATGACCTGTGAATGTTCAAGTGAATCAAAACACCAGCAAAGAGAGTGAAGATCAGCATGAAGTCCAACCCGCATATAAGAGGAAATTCTTCTTAGTTAAGGTTTTATTGCTATGAGGAGACCAAATGAGCACTGCTACTCTCATAAAGGAAAACATTTAACTAGGGCTAATTTACATTTTCAGAATTTAGTCTTATTGTCATGGTGGTAACCATGACAGTATACAGGCAGAAATGTTTACAAAATTTATCTGAGCATTTTACAACTTAATCCATAGGGAGCAAAAGCATAAACTGAAACACACTGACTCTACTTCTTCTTCTTTAATCTATAACTCTACCACCAGATTAACACACTTTCTCTAACAAGTCCATACCTACTCCAAGGCCACACATTCTTATAGTGCTACTCAGTATGCTCAAAACTTCTAAAGAGAATAGTTAATGGGAATATTCCTGCACAAATCACTACATTCCATTCCTTGACCTGAATAGGGCTTTAGCCATAAACTAGAGATAAATGAATTTAGTCCAATTTAATTTCCCATACTCTAAAACAGCCTCAAGTGTGTGTGAAGCTCAAAATTCAAAGTCTCTTCTGAAATTAATGTATATGTGCAATGTAATCTCCTGAAAAATAAAATTTAAAGATCACATACTTTCAACATATAATGGCAAAGAATTTACAATACCATTTCAAATTTCAGAAAAAAAATATAATATATTCAGAAAATATTGCGTAATGATAAGATTAAAATCAACCTGTGCAAATTCCAAACTCAACAATTCCATGTCAGATTTCAGATTATTCTTTAAATCTCCAACTCCTTTCAATTCTGTGGACTTAAAAACACATCTTTCTCTTGGGCTTCTTCATTCCCTGTTAGCAGTGCTTATGGGCAGTTATTCCATGCCTCTGGCATCTTAAATCACAAGACAATCCAGGCTTCTCCTTTGGTGTTTGACAAAATGGCTCCTGTAAGTCTCTTTGTACATACATCCCTGATATAATCCTGGCCTTAACAGATGTCCTCAGTCACAAAGAAAGATGCCATAACTACTTTCTTCAATCCTTGACTCTTAATGCCAGAACCACATGACTGAACCTGCCATGTTAGGATGCATATGAGGGGTGGAACATGGCTCCCTCATAAAATTAAATCTTCACCAGTTTTCTGTTCTTATTGCTTTCATTTACATTCTAATTTTGGATATCCTGAAACTCAATCTGAAAACAAAGCTGGTGGCCTTAAACTCCTTTTAATAAATTGGAAGCATAGCTGGGTGGAATTTTGCCCAGAGATTTTCACTCCTTTTATTACATTTAACATCATGCTTTTTTTTAAATCTCTGTATATGTTTGAATAGAGCAATTAGTTTAATAGTGGTATTTATTACTCTTTTTGTCCTCAATCTGTACATTTTGTATTTTTGTTTTTCAGTAATTTAGTTTTTTGTAATTTTTATGTGTCTTCATATGATTAAACACTAATGACCACATGCCATTGATTTCTCTGCTTTACTAAAAAAGTCCCAAAATCAATATTCCTCCAAATATGAAGCAAAGCCTATTACAGCAATTAACCTTTCTCTTATATCAACTTGTGTTTTTCTTGCATTTGGCAGATGTGCAGACACACAATGACCCTAACATGCCTCATAAAGGAAAACATTTAACTTCAGCTTACTTACAATTTCAGAGATTTTGTCCATTTTATCATGGAGGGAAGCACTGCCATGTGCAGTCAGAAATGCTCTTTCACAAAGAACTTACAGTTCTACATTTTTATCCACAGGCAGCAGAAGTGAAAACACTGGGCAAAGTTGAACTTCTTAGACTTATAAACCACCCCTCCATAGGGGGGCACTCTAACTCTATCAAGGCCACACCTACTCCAAAAGACCACTCAGTATGAACGAGGCATTCACACAGTAGTCTATAGGGCCCATTTCTACTAAAAGCATAAAAATATTTCCTTTTGATAACATCTGGAAAAAGTCTCAAGTTTCTTCAATAATGTGATTTCTTCTAGACAAATAATATTCTAGGATGAATTCAACCTGAAAGGTACTTGGGCAACATAAATTTAACTTCATTAAGAATTGTTTCTCGAGACAGATGAATGCTGGTACAAGAATTGGTTTTCAGCCTCTCCAAGCTTGTCAACTCTATTTCCTCCCATCTTGGGACCATTATTTGGGTTCTTTTTGCTTTTTTCTGCTGGTCCCTGACCCTCAAATAGGCAGATTAACTCTGTGATACAACAGATAAATAATTTGGTAGCAAAACCTACTCAGTTACATTATCATAAGTTAGCTATGGAGGACCACGAGACTCAAGATGAGGTTGTTACCTTATATAGGGTGTTTCTAAAACCAATCTCCACCCAACCTAAAAGGGTGGACTTCTGCCCCTAGACCAAGCAGAGAGGGGCCACCCAGAACCCCTTCTGACAGGTGATCTAAATTCTTGCTTAGGCTGCAAGGCTAAGCACTGCAAGGGAATATAAATAAAAGATAAAAATATCTATCTGGGTTCCCTGAGGGACAAGCCTGACTGCATCGGGGTTGACGTCAAAAGTATCCCCTCTCCAGGAAAAAGACATCGGGACTAGTATGGCCCTCATGTCTCACTGGACAATGACAGGGGGACTGTGGCCATTACAAGGTCCCCTTCAAATACTGGAGGTCAGGCCTCTATCCCTGCCTTCACAAGTTTAAAATTACCACAGCCCTTCTATACTTAGAGAAGGGAGGAGATGTCAGGGGCAGCCTTGCTTATACACTGAAGGCCTAAAATCAGCCATAGGCTTAAAATCAGCAATAGACCTGTCATACATGTATACTAACACCAAGTCTTGGGTCTCAGTGGAAAAACATTGAAACAGATGGCTATAAGCTAATGTCAATAGGCAGCTTTTGTGGAAATTTACAAGCCTGAGTAGTCATAGACCTTGTAAATAGGTAGCCTTGGCAGACAATACCAACTTAGATAAGGACAAGCGAGTCATAGGCAGAGTCATAGTGACTTGTCCCTAAACCTTCACCCAGCCGATATCCGGTTCTGAAGATATCTGTATTCCTCCGGAACACCCACACTCCAGTGTCATTCCCTTACCTACATCCTGCCTTTCTGTGTTTATAACTCCTGTGTGAATGAATTACGATTTGAGAAAAAA
>NW_021604616.1:9419300-9505671 GCF_004785775.1 Grammomys surdaster | reverse complement strand
TATAAGTTTTGACATAAAAAAAAGAATTGGTTCTCTAAATGCAGAGCTGATTTGATGATATTGTAAGATTTTGCTAATTTATCTTCCTATAAAAGCAACAATTTATTTTCAATGAATTAAATTTATCCTTACTTTCATTTATAGGACCAGAAAGCATAGAATCAACTTGAACATGTCCAATAGAGAAAAAGTAATTTCAAAATTGAACCAAGATTTGTAATTTTAATAATCAAGGCTAAAATTGTAAAATAACTATAAATCAGTGACACAGATTTTTATAAAAGGGGCTTGTTAGTACTTAAAAGACAGTAAGAATTGTCATTAGCTCTATTTGTTATGTAAAGATTTCCTGTGTGAGGAAAATCACTTTAAAATCTTAATAATTAAGGTAACCTGTTTGAGAAGGATTCATGAGTAAATAATTTTGTGGAGGTTCTGTTCTGTACTGCCAGTGGTTGCCTGCTGCAGCTGTTGGATAATTCTACATCAAAAACATGGATTGGTTGCCGTAGGTTGTTTAATTACCTCTATTTGAGAAGCCTGAGGTTGGTTCCTTACACAGTTTCCTGGTTTAATAAGATTGCTGCATTATTTGGGATGATTACTTTAGGATAAGAGAAGGTAGTGCCATTTTTGTAAAAGCTAGTTTAGCACTCTTAAGCCACTGGTACCCTTTCAGACAAGGAGGACAGCTGGTTGGATTTCTTCTCTGAGTGGGGTCAGGAGCATTAAAATTTATAGTACCTCCTGCCTTATTCGGACAATGTTTGCTTATATGTCCATGCTTATTACTTGAATAATTTTGTGAACCAAGACTGATTTATTAAATATTTTCTATACTTGAAAGGATGAATTTTTACTGTGTCTGTATATATATAATAACTTGACTCAATAAGTGTTATCCAAGCTTGGGGTAGAGTGATTGATCATTGTTGATATGACAGTTGTAATTACATTAATTGCTAGCACCTCTAATTTTGAAATTGCTTTGGTACAGAAGTTAAGAAAATTACTTTTCTTAATCATTTAGCAAAAACTGTTATTAATGTGTTGAGTATACAAAAAGATTTTTATAGGTGTTTGGAACAATGGATTGATGCTCTTTATCCTATTCAAATTATCAAAAGGAGGTTCAGAGTTTAGGATTAAGGAGCCACCTCCAGTGTAATGCAAAATACCAGAAGAGTTGTGTTATTTTTAAAATTTACAATGATAGTCATTATAATTAGAAAAATGTTAAAAGATGCTTGTAGGGTAATTGGCATAATTCTAAAACCTCTCTGGATGTTTTAACTTTGCATAGTGAGATTATGAATCTAAACAGTGCTGCTCTCCTGAGCTTTGATGCTGCAGATAATACTGATAAAATTATCCATGGCTTGAGGTCAGTATTTCCATTTTTGTCAAGCTTCAAGAATGGGATATATAGCTTGATCATGCTAGTCCTTTTCATCCTGAGAATACATTTATTCCTGTCTCTCTTGTTAAAGGTTGTCTTTAACAACATCAACTTGTTGGCAACTGAAGTAAATGACTTGAAACAGAAAATATACCCTGAGGCAGTGTTATTAATTTTATAGGCTGGAAAACCAAGGACTGGTAAGATTCTGCAGAAAGCCATACCAACCTTACACAGAAGAGCACTGTTTTTCATAATGCATATTCCAAAATAGGTTAAAAAAAAAGGCATGGTTGTCAGAATTACCTAAGATAGACTCAGTCTTATTTATGCAATAGAAGATCGGGAGATGTGGAGAGCTTTTTGGGCTGCCTGGCAAGAAAATGACCTTGTAAAAGGCAAGGAAATGGGCTGCTTGGAAGGAATCTGACATTAGGCTAGAACAAAGAAGTAATTTCAAGCAGGAATCTAAATCCTAGGCTAGAACAAAGAAGTAATTTCAGACACTTATCTAAATCTTAGGCTAGAAGAAAGAAGTAAGCTTCAGACATGAAAATGACTTTGAGATAGGACAGGAATGTAGGCTCAGATATTTTTGTCATCCTGATAAGCCCTTAGAAATAGTGTTCATGGGAGAGATCATGGAACACTGTTTACTGCCTTATATGTTCTTTGACTATTGGTGCTGTGTAGATTGTTCCTTGACTATTTTTATCTATTGTATGACTAGATCGTCAGCCTAGAACTAACCTTAATGCTTGATGAAATTAAAATGGTATAAAAGTAAAATCGAGTATGGGGGATGGTATAGGGGTTTAATGGGGTGATAGAAAAAGAAGATAAAATCTGAATTGCAAATTAATAAAATAGCCAATAAAAATACCAAAGTAAGTGTTATCTATGATGCTTGAAAGAATAGAGAAGAAGGAAAGGGTTAGCATATGAAATGTTTATGGATATGGGGAAATAGTTTGAAGGAACAGTGCACAGAAAAATGAAACCTTAGAAATATTTAGGCTAGTCTTCTGACCTTGTGAGTTTTTTGTAATGGGTTCACCTTGAAAATATGAAGTAACAACCTCAGCACATGCTTAAAATTAATTTCCAGATTTTTCAATTGTCTTCAGAAAAGATTGACAAATGAGTGCAGCATTCACAAAGGCCAGATTTAAAACAACATCTTTTCCTTCAGAGCCTCTATTAGCTGAGCAACAGAGTCCCTAAAACATTTTTCTGGTTTCTGTATTACATTAACAAGCCTTTAGGTATTTGTATCTCTATTACACAAGCATCTCCATGCTTGTAGAGCTCAAGTTGTTATTTTTATTAGAATTTCCCTTTTCATTTTTCATTGAGTTGTTCTTTCAAACCATTCCCCATACCTATAAACATTTCATATGTTAACACCTTCACTCTTCTCTTTTCTTTCAGACATCTTAGATAACCCTTTTTGAGCCAAGTTCTTATATATATTCAGACATAGTAAAAATTCATCTTTAGTTAGGCAGGCACTGGCTATTTCAATTTTATCATGAAGTCTCATATGCAATTTAAATGGCAAGAGTTCTTATAAGGTATTCTTATCCTATTTGTTATTCTTCATAATCACTGGAAAACAACCTAATTATTTACCCTGGTGCTGAGTTGGGAGTACACCAGCAGCAGATCCAAAAGGCCAGTTTGGTTTCTTTTTTTTTTTCAGGGTATCATCTGACATTACTTATATTTAAATGCTGCAGAGTAGGATACCTATTCATATTTTGTTACTTACTTTCCTGAGTCACTTTCTTCCTTTGAGATTGATTTTTCTTCCTTTGATTTATCACTACCCTTTCCTGAGCTACTTTTCTCAGATTTTATGTCAAGGAATAAACATTGTTCTTAAATCCTGATACAGACAGTAGTAAGGGAGTTCCCTCACAAGGAGAAGAATCTAATGCCTCCTTAGCACATATGGCTTTTTTTTTTTTTTGTCATCTGCCAACTACTTCCTGAGCACAGTCCAAATACGAAAGGATGTAAAGGGCATGCCTAATCTTCCATTCTCTGTAAACCAGTTTTTAATATCTAACTCTGTTTTCACCCATGTATCCATATCTAACATTCCCCTTCCTGGAATACAAGGACTAACCATTTGTACAAACTGAAGAAAGTCAATCAGCTTACTAGTGAGAGCCTTAATTCCCTTTTAAAAAGAGTATGCTTTATAACATCAGTAAAGAACTTTCTGTCAATAGATTTAAATTTTCTCATCTTGAGATATACACACAAATGCACACTACCCAGAGCTGATGGCTCCTGATCTAAGGTTGGTGATGATAGCTCCCAACAGAAGTGAAAGAATAACTGCCTGATGGCAGTAAGCAATTCAACCCAGAGCTGACAGATCCCAGCATAATCCAGGTACTGATGTTACTCAATATCAGCCTCTGCTGATGGCAGTATGCAATATCAACTTCTATGTCTCATCCTCCATAATCATACACTCCATGGCCAAGAGGCTTTTGGAAGAATCAGTTGAGAGTTCTATCCCTGTGAACTCTTCCAGATTCCAGGAAAAATCCCTGTTCCCGGGCTCAAATTTAGATGCTGGGAGCTTCTTGGCTTGGAGGGAGTTGAAATAGGGCACAGAGCAGGACTCTAGTGTGGCTTTAAAGTCACAGAGTTTCGGTTCTCAGAGTATTCTAGCTTTCTACCTATACTGAAATGCTGGTGATAAATTTTTAAAGTGCTAAAAACTTTCTAGCTCTTTCTGAGGGCAAGAAGCTTCGAGTTTAGAACATTGACATCTGTAGCCTTGCAATTAGGGATTAAGTAATGTGGCTTTTGATCTATCTCAGTAGGAATTTCACAAGTCTAGCTTTCAGTCTGCTAGTTGAAGGTCTCAAGAGAAAGGGACACTTTCCAAAGTGATTATAGATTTTATTTCTAAGTTGTAAAATGTTTCCAATGAAAGCTATCCATGGAAAGTTGGAAAACCAGAAAGATCCTAAGCAGGGCAAGGGAAAACTTTTCCTAGATTCTCTTTGTCTACGAGGTGTTCTGTCCAAAAATATTCTCCTCGGTCCAGTTCCTCTGACTCTTCTCTTTGTCCTCAGCACTTATCCATCTTTCAGGATACATGATGATCACGTGTTAAAAAGTTCATCACAGGTTCACACATAAAATGAAAGCATAAATTGAAATATAAGTTTACAACAGTGAATGTTTATATGAATGTCCATTAGGAGTAATTATCTGGCTAAACATTCATTACCTGTCATAGTGACACAGGTTCATTGCAAGTTAAAAACTATAAGTTATTAATGATGTTTTGCATAGATAAACTCATTCAATATTTTATACTCTGTCGTAAGACCTGTAGTAACTTGCAGTTCCATTTTTATTACTTTTGCTTAATTGTACAACTTATTTGAATGTGATCAGAGGAGGCAAAATTCTGGTTACTATCTAGAAGAAATTAACTGGTGACACATGAGAGACTGGCAGAGTTCTCAAGGCAGCTTTGACTTTCAGAAAAGGACCAAATTTTGGTCACACTAAAAAAAGCTAAATAAACAAAAATATAGCTTTATTATTTCTATAGGATCATTATTAAGAAATAAGAAGTCACATATTTGCTTACATAGCATCACTACAAGACAGTTCATCTTCCTTGATCTGCAGGCGTCTACTCAAAAAGGGTTGGCGAATACCTAGTGATTGTTCTATATGTTTAACAATAACAGAAAAAGAATATTAATAGCAAGACTTGTTCATAAAATGAGTTATTCCTAGACCTCGACAATTAGAGATTTGTCATAAATATAATCTAAAGCATAGTCATTTCAGAAAGATCATCTGCTTGTTATTAGCTTGTACTGTGAAGGCTCCTGACATAACCTAAATTTGTGCATAAAAGATATGGGCAGAGAGGGTGGGTAATAGACTAGGTCGGGGCTTTAGGGAATATGATCAATACACTGAGTTACTAATAAGTGTAAATATATTATAATTTTTAAGCTTGTCAAGGATAATTTTTGTGGTAGTAAGGAGGACTTGTCGAGCAATTTACGGGGTCATTTTTTCCACAGCATTCAAGTTCCATTCCCAGAAATAATATTAGGAAAATCACAAACATCCATATCTTGAGGATCCAATAAAAGTACTGGACTCAATGGGTACAAACATGAAAAGTTCATATATTCATACATAAACACAGTCACAAACACACACAAGAAGAAAAAAATAGGTAGTCATAATAATATTAGTATGATAACAAGCAATATAGGTGTTGAAATATAAAAAGCACAATAAACAACAGCCTGGAAGCCTGGATACAGAAAAATTGTGTATGATACCTACTTACTATATCTTTGATATTAATTATAATGCTATTTTGTGAATGCATGCATGTGTTTAGTAATTAACTCATTATTTATTTGAATGATTAATAAAGTTCTTTGATATCACAAACAAAAATAATAAAAATTAGAAAACATTAACTTTAAAGGAAAGCAGACAATAAAGGTGTAGATGAAATAATATAATACAAAAGAAAAGAATTGATAATAGGAAGTTTAATTTGAGAATTAAGATCAATGTCACATTCTCATGTATAAATTTATATTCAAATAAATACATATAAACATTTAAAGATACACATGCTTTTTGAGAAATACTTACATGTGAGTAATTAAATAGTTATCACTACTAATAGAGCAGAGATACTCAAAATCAACAGTCACAGAACAATAATCAGAGGCAACTTCAATAAAAGAGATTTGATCATTCTCTTTTACACACCAGTTTTTTAAAGCACATGCTCTATGGTAAAATAATCCTTACAGTGTTGACAAAAAGGGGCTCAGCCATTAACACCGTGAGAAATTGCCAAACAAACTTATGCCAAAAAGAGTTCACTATATGCTATGAGCTGCTTTTCTTCGTATTTTTAAATCTGATAAAATATAACTGTACAGATTGTTTTTTTTTCTTAGAATATACACAGAGAAAAATAAATCTCGCAAACAAGAACTTACTGCCAATGAAAAGTGCAAATGGGATAAGTAAAGGCCAGTGGTTACAACAGGGTAGACACCAAGGAAAAGCTGTTGTAATTAATAAAAATTATGATAATAAGGCCATGAAGGAGTTCTGTTTGCATTCAAGATTCGGTCAATACTTTTGTACTGAAAGCCAATGAAGCATCACAATATAGTTAGGAATGGAGCCATAGTCATTGGTAATAATCATGAAGGAAAACGTGATAGAAAGGATCCAGAAGGCATTACCTATATGAGAAATGTTCTAGAAAATTGGCTTGTTGTTTAATATGTAAAATTGCTCACAATGGTGCCTAGCTTCAGTAAAATAATAAAGTCTATTAAAAAGAAAATTGCTTAGAATTAAATTCCTGGGATACATAAATTTTAACAAGCTACAAGCAACAAAATATTTGATGAAATTAATATTTGATGAAATTAATTTTGACATGTATGTCCAAATCCATATTTTACTTGATGAGAAGGAAAATATATCACCCTCATAAATCCCTAGAAAAAATATGCAACTTGACTTGGAAAGGTTCAAGATAAGTCAGTCAAAGGATTGAACACATTGGCCAATAATACAACTTATGGATTTCAGAAGTTTTATTGTGGACCTGGGTACCTAATCTTGATGTTAGCACACACAGTGCAGGATGAGAACATTTGTTTGAACATTTTTACCTTCACCAGAAAATGTGGTCTACATCAAAAGTATGTACACCCATGCAAATAATGGATGTGATAACAAGGTTGAAAATACTTTACCATGAACATGATTATAAAATATGCCACAATTCTCTTAAAATTATTCCATACTCATAAGGAATACTCTATACAACAAAAACTCTTAATACATTATAATAAAAGAGACTGAATATTGTCATTAATTTAGATTATACATTCGGAATTTTATGCAAGCTCAAAGTTTTCCACAGCAATCAGATAGTTATTTATAATGACTAAACCAAATTAATTGCTCACATATCTGGAAGAAGAGTGTTTGCTGTGAAAGAACTTAGTGCTGTACAAAATAAAGAGAAACATGTTGTTACCTGAACTGCTGAGAGGAGATGGCACCAGAAAATTGGATTTATGAGGACCTTTAATTATAATGAAGTAAAAGAGGCCCACCCAACAATCAAAGTTATCCCATTTATTATGCATGTGAGAAAATAATTTTTCCTTCGAGTCAAAATTTGATTCCCTAAAAAATTAGAAACACCATGATATAATTTCTCCAAATAAGAAATTTTATATAACCATTATTAATATGTTTGAAATTCAAAATAAATCTGTCAAAGAAATAAACCATTAAGTGTTAATTAATATCTAAAAAGTTATTTCTTCCACTCTCTTTGATTTAATGTCTTAAATCCTTAAAATGTTTTTACCAAGCACAGAGAATTTTCACACAGAGCATAATTTACCATCACACATTCTTTGATTTTTTTTTAACAGTTATTTTGACAAATTTAATTTTAGAGATTCTAAAATTTTTGATCTATATCTTTTTGTCATTTTCTACTTTTTGATTTCCATCACATTTCTTAATGTATTCACAGGTATATATAAGTGTATTTGTTCTATTTCCATGCCATACTGCCTATATCCATACAGATATAAGAAACTATTCTTGAGAAAGGAAGTTCTGGTTTGGATAAAATCATCTTATTTACATTATTAAGAAAAATACATGAATATTTACTAATCAATACTTGTCTGACATTATCCACTAACCTGAATTATATAACTCAAGGTAAGAAACAGCACCAAGATGAAACTTACATACTCACAATGTCGTGCTAGACACATATAAAAACAAGAATAAATACTGCAAACCAATGGAGTAAACAGGTAAACACAGCAAAACTGTCTGAGAATAAAAATTAAATTATAAATCAATCAATTATAATATAGTATGAGATAAATAAAATATCTAAGGAGAACAGAAATATTGACAACTTCTAACAGTGACATTGCTAACTGTGGAATCAGCTGCATGTAACACACATGGCCTCTTCTCTCCAGCATCACAACAAACACTCAGAACTTATTGCATTTAGTAACATCATCTAGTATCACAGGCACAGTCAGGACTTCCAAAATGCTATGAACAATATCAGACTTACAGTAAATCATCCTTCTTTGAAATCATAACAATGAAAACTATTCAGATATTATGGTATAACAAGATGAAAAATAAGAGGTTATAGTGATCAATCATTCATTAAAATGAATACAGTTAAAGTTAACATTTCATTTCCCACTGAGTGAGGAATATAATTCAAAACCAAAGTAAAATTGTTAAAAACATATTAAAAGTTCTGAGGAAATTTACCAAAATAAAAAATAAATAATAAGTAAATTTTAATGACCACAACCCCTAAGTCAGAAGAATTCTGAACTCAAAAAAATAAATAACTGTACTCACTGTACGTAATTGTCTAAATATGTGTACGGCATAGTTGAATGTGGCAGTTTCTTCCCAGTGTAGTAAGTATGAAGAGGGAAAAATGCACCAATCACAACATCTCCTTCATGGTGAAACTCTTCAGTGATTATATAATAGCATCTACTGATATTAAAGGTAATAGCATAGACAGATTTTGGAATTTGCAAGAGCCAGAAGATAAAAATCCAGGAGAACATTCTACTAGTACGTTGGTCTTCTTGTTGTAGAACAGTGTCCAGTATATATATTCTTGGTTCATGTTTTTGCAACCATGTATGTTTTGAATATGTTGATGACTCAATCTGTCACACTAATCATTCCACTGGATTGAGAAAGCCATTGGGAATTCTGAAACTATCCTTTCCCTTGGACTGTGTTGCTGAACCCTCTATTCAAGTGAAAAACAAGTTCAGAAATATGGTTTTTTTTTGCATTCTTTACTAGCCAAAGGCACTATGACATCAACAAAGACTACTAACTTTAAGAACTCAGCATGGATCTTCTCTAGGGATAAATTGTCTAACTACATGAAACAAGAAACTTTTAATATGAAAAACAATTTAAGCTCATCCTCACAGGTTACATCAGACCAAGCCAAGTAAATGAAAAAGGAAAAGGCTAAAAAGAAAGCATTGTAGGGAAAAATCACTCAAAATTAATACATTGCAGAGGTTTTTTTTTTGTGAAAAATAACAAGTATGAATTATGGGAAACAATTTCCAAGGCACTGTATACAATATTCATTGGTGTAACTTATCCCAACATTTCCTGCTTTTCGTACAAGAAAGGGACTATATCTCTAATATCTATAAACATTATACAATAAGAAAACATGAGAACTGTCAGTGTAAGAATTATTATTACAATGTCCAGTTCATTTTTATTTAACAACTTTCATCATAGTACTTCTATACTCTATTTTGTTGAATCCTAAGTCCTATGGAGGATTTGTGTCTTACAAGCACAATGAATATTGCATTAAAAGTTTATTCTTAGAAGGCAAACAAATGAAACTTTAGATTTGGGGCTTGTGAGTATAATTACAATATCAGAACTTCAATGTTAAATGTTGAGCTCTGGACTTATGAAGTCTATCATTCTTCTATTTTTCAAACCAATTAAAGACCTGAGAGGGATAAACTATACCTGAGTAAGCAAGATGTGGTAACCAAGGACCTTCTGTGTTAAATAGAATGACAGAGATTTACTAGATACTTGGACAGTCAACCAAAGTTTACCAATAGCAGTAGGGACATCCATCTTTGGCATTAATGCCCAGAAGTTCTGAGTGACCTGACATTGAAGCAGAAACTTAGAAGGAGCATCCTACCTTGTCTAGGAGACTTCAGAAAACTGACTATCAAGTATCTTGCCTGTCAGCAATTTGGCCTCTACTGTCATCCATCAATGTAAAGGGCATGTTACAGCCCAGTGACAAATTTTGACACATTTGTAGCAAGCACAAAGTAAAGACTAATTTTAACCCATCATCTTCTTATGAAAAGATTCAGAGTACTTCCTTAACTTGATTTAACTGTATCGCAAATAGCTTTTTATAATTAAAATATTTTAAATGTCCCATTCTGAAGATCTCTGAAGTGTGTAAGAACTACCAATCTATGTAAAGTCCATTTAAATAGAAAAAATTTGCTTGTTTCTTGTTAATTTTCCTAAGATTAAGCTGGGATACACACTGAAAAGACAATGTTAGGATTATTCATTTAGTTAAATGCATCAATTCTGAGCATAACTTCAATGGTAGTTCTGAATGCATTAAAGAATTTGATTATTTATAAGGTTACTGATTTCCAATATGAATTTCTTAATTATTACTAACAGTTTATAATAGTAGCTTTTATATGTCTAGAAATTTAAAATAAGGAATTTAAAATAAAGCTCTTTTTCTTTTATTTTTTTCTTACCAAAGCAAATGTTTAAGGGACAGTCCATAAGGAGATAGACCACTTAACAGACTGTGAGAATATACATAATGAAGACACCTACATAATCTTTCCATGGGTTAAGAGAAATAGGATAATTCTAATTTGACAAAACTGTCTGCCTGAAAATCATGGAGAAGTCCTAGTAAGCAGAATTAACCTTCACATGGCAATAGGTACCAATCCTACATTAATGGAGAGGACATGAGTTTGTCTTCCCAGAGATAAGGAGATTAATTCCATTTTTAGTAAGGAGGCGCCTTCATCAAACTTCTCATGGACTGGGGCTTTTGTATAAATCACTGACCTTGAAATAGAAATTTCTTGGGGTACCAACAATCATATGTTGTTACTTATCTAGATTATTTGACAGCTTGGTGATGATCAATTTGCAAAGACATGTAGTAAGGCATACATCTTAAATTAATTATTGTTAATATAATTAAGTGTTTATAACATTACATTTTCGGTCATCTTTTAAAAATCCTTAACAATAAGATATTCCAGACTTTTGTCACTTTCTTATTCTAAAAGTAGATACAATATTTTATCCTTTTTTTCCTTTTCACCACATATTTTTCTCCAATTTCATACCATAACACTAGACAGAAGAGAAAGGAGCAATGAGAGAAACAGATATCTGAATATATTTTTTTCTTTCATCCCTTACCATTAAGAACTCACGACCAACCTTTCTATATGACCAAAAACTAACAATAGGAACCATTCACCCCATCTCTCAAGGAAAAGAGAGAATTGCTCTCTATAGAAAGCTTCCTGTTGTCTGGTGGCAACAACATGTTTAGACACCCAATGGAAATTGAGATGTTTGCCAAGTCTTGGGAAAGATGGCTTTTTCACTCAATATACAGGCTTTTTGGGACCATCTGTTACTATGAAACTGCAGGCCTACCTGATGCACTCTGTGAGGCTGTAACGCCTAAGCTAGCCTCTTTGAAGCTGTCTTGTATGTAGTTTTGGAAGAAACACCTGTACCATGCAAGACTCAGGAAGAGATGTTGAACTTACCATCTTCAAGATAAATCTTTCAGGATGATATTAACTTTATTTGTGTCAGGTGGGTTTGCTCTTTAAATCCACAAAATTTTAAAAGTCACATTGTAGAGACGTTTTTTGTATTAATATAGTATAAAATTTGTGTTGTGCACCAAACAACAAATGTTGGCTCTACTCTATGCATGAGCATATGAATAGCACCTGTCCATGTTTTTAAGGAATTTTGGACTACATAAAGAAACTGTACTATTGGTTCACATCATGAATTATGCTTTATGAATGGATGACACGCAACAATAAATCAAGAAATCTGGTGTTGTCAAAAAGCTTCATTAGCTACTGTAGAAACATTTATTTCTCCTCTATTTATCCCACAGCTAGTTGGAGTTGTTCAGGAAAAAATTTTGACCATTGTTATATGTATACCATTGTTACCACAAATTTCATAATCATGAAGAGGTAGTAATTTTTCAAAGATTTTTTACCTCTCTTTGAGCTGTTCTGATGTAACGGGATCAAATTTCACATATTCCTCTGCTTTACTCTCTTCTGGGTCTCCGCCATTCTTCTTTCCAAAATATTTTTCCATACCTTTGAAATCTCTTTTTATACTCGTTAGAGTTGCTCTCTCCCTGTCAAATGAGTCATATGTAGTTAAGTTTAGGCACATAAGTCTGTTAAGATTTTTAAGACTGATTTACTGACATTCAAAATTTTTAAGTTAATAAAGCATTATGTAATCCATCTCTAGGAGACTGCATATCCCTCTTCAGTTTTATTAGTACATTATTTGAATAAGTTAGATTTTTCACAACTCTTTGATTTATAGGATTATACAGAATACCCATAGTACATTTTAAGTTATAATATGTAAAATATATTTCATTTTGCAGTATACATAAGCCAGGCCATTATCAGTTTTAAAGTGTAAAGTTATTCCAATGATAGTCATAAATACCTCTTGAGGACTTAATTCAGTGGTGAGCTAAGGCTTAGTTTTAATAACTAAGATATACTGAGACTTGAACAAGAAAAATATTAAGGAAATCTAATATCTCCCAGTAATAATTAGCAGTTTGTAGCTTGTCTAAACTGTAGTTTCTGTTACTGACTTTTCTGTAGACCTATCTTACATTCTAAATAGTTAATAGTCTCCTCTTTGTATTTTTTTCTAAAACAACATCCAATATCCTGATGATGGATAGTCTTTAATTATTTTTTAATAACATTTTTATATCTTTATCAAGAACATACTGTATTTTCTGGCTTTTTCATGAAGTTGCAGAAACATTTGTTTGTGTTTTCTACTGTTATAATAAATTTCTTCCACATAATTCCAAGGCTATATCTGCCACATATAACTTTTATCTCAGTACCTAAGCTTTTGGTTCAATATATTAAATCTATTTAGTTTCTGTTTTATCTGAGACAATGTACCAATCCCCAGATAAAGTATAAATAATTTTGTGGTGTCCAAATTGAATCCCAAGGCTCAGTTAAAATTATCATTACATCTAAACTAATATTTAGGCCTTCAATCCCAATTTCATCTAATTTTAATTTTAACGTTGGTGTCAGATCCTTTATAGCATTTATAGTTTGCCAAAATATTTTTCCATACCTTTAAAATTTCTTTTTCTACTCATTAGATTTGTTCTTCCCCTGTCAAATGGGTCATATGTAGTTAAGTTTAGGGACATCAGTCTGTTATATCAGGCATTAATTTTTCAAGGGTCCCTCTAGAATAGTCTCTCCATGATGGTTGGGGAACAAATAGCTCATGTCATATTTGTCAGGTCCAGAAGTTCCAGCCCCCAGGCTGTTTTGAAATACTAGGGAATTTCCCTATATTTCTCTGATGAACTACATTCATAAGCTCTGTGTGCCTTTTTCATGTCTCATATATTCCTGTAAGCCTTCTTTTTGCAATAAAATTAGAGTTAATATTGTCCTAATGTGTTGTGCAAGAAGGAAACATGGAGACATCTACAAAAAATATTATCAGACAAGAAATTAAAAAACTTTTTTAACTACTACAATGTAGATATCTTAGTTAGGGTTTTACTGCTGTGAAAAGCCACCATGACCAAAGCAACTCTAATGAGAACACTTAATTGGGGCTGGCTGACTGTTTCAGATGTTCAGTTAATTATC
Source organism: Grammomys surdaster (assembly GCF_004785775.1). Taxonomy (NCBI): domain Eukaryota; kingdom Metazoa; phylum Chordata; class Mammalia; order Rodentia; family Muridae; genus Grammomys; species Grammomys surdaster. The sequence goes on along the minus strand of NW_021604616.1, from coordinate 9,491,679 downwards.
ATCAAGCTAGGTGTATGGCAGTGTCCAGGTAAGCATGATGCAGGAGGATAGGAGAGTTCTACGTCTTCTTCTGGAAGCTGCTAGAAGATGATTGACTTCCAGGCAGCTAGAATAAGTTATTGAAAACCCATGCCCACAATGACACACATACTTCAACAAAGCCCTACCTATTCTATCAAGGCCAAATCTACAAACACTGTCACTCCCTGATGCAAGAATATTCATATCATTAGAATAGAAAGTATTATTCACATGAAACTACATGTTATATTGTCTATATTTGATATGTTTCTGCTAAAGATATTACCTTAGTTTGTCACTTCTCTGTGGGGCAACTGGACATTATTTATAACTACCTCAAGAACTGTGTATCAGGAAGACACATCTCTGTTTTACCTGTGACAATCCCTAACAGTCGTAAAGACACATTTTGACTAGTCAAGATGGAATCTTATAACCCTGAGAAGTTATTGTTACATCAGCCCTGGTATCCAATAGGGCTTCAAAGTCTTAAAACTAATTTTAATTTCAACATAGTTCCTTGATCATTTATAGTAGTGAGCCAAAATACTTGTTGCCTCGTACTTTTAAAATATCCTTTTCAACCCATTTGAATTGGATACATATCTATTACACATCTATCAAAACACAATGATATATGTATTTTGTGTCTCAAGATTGCACACAGGGACATACTGGAAAGATGACAAATTTAAGCTTTAGCTTTATTATTTCATCATATGACATTTGTCCTGCACACTATTTCTACTGGAAGTTGACAGTTGATTATGTGGAAATAGTAGGAAATGTAATGAGAGAATTGTACTCTCTGCTGCACAACATATCATTATAGAACTTCTAGATGGAGAAGAAGAGGGATATTATACACTAATGAAAGTCAATTGTTCTGCCTGTTGTGTCATTGAAAGAAATTGGGGTAGAACTATGGGTGATGAATACAAGAGAAAGGTAGACAGTCTATGCAAGAAATTCTGTCTAAGGCAAGAGAGAAGAGTACTGTGGTAGCACAATAATCTCTTGTGCTTTTGACTGCAGACATCATTATTTAAGGATATGGCTCCTTAATTTCTTTGTCATGATATATTATAACCCGATATTCTAAACCAAATAAACACCTTTCCCCTACACCATTTGGCTAGAATGCTTCTTTTGACAGCAACAAATAATGGGACACCACCCTGTCAAGGTAATCTGTGATAAGAGTGTCAAGGTCTGACTCTCTTTTGCACAAAAAAATCAAGAATTATATATCGCCACTCACTTATTCTTCAACCCTCACAACAGACAAGTAAAGAGCATACTATGAGTCTCCATAAGGCAAAGAGAGAGAAGGACTGCTCTTTAGGAAATGGCTATAGTACTGAGTGGGAGTATATGAATGCTAAGAGAACCAATGAATATTTTTCTCTCAATTTTTCTGAAATTTACAAACAGTTTTTATAAGTTTTGGCAGAATATAAAATATGTAGCTTGCCCACTTTTATTTCATTTTATTTTCTACTTATGTATGTTTATGACTACTGTTCTAGCACTTGGTATAAGCCAAACATTATTGATAAATGTTTTTCTCAATGGCTCTACAGTTTCAGTTTGTTGGTTTGTTTGACTTTTCTAGGGAGAACGATTTTGTTTGAGTGCTTGCTTTTGTAACTTTCTCAGTTTTACAAAAAGAGGGGAAATTATCCTTGTAGACACATTTTAAATGAAATAATTTGTTTGTTTATTTTAATTTATTTATATGTGTGTGTGTGTGTGTGTGTGTGTGTGTTCATTGTTATAGAAATCATAGAGCAATAAGTTGGAGGCAGTTTTCAACTTCTATGTATCTTGTTTAACAACAGATTGTGCTTAGGCTTACAAGCAAATGATTTTAACTCATTAGCTACATTACCCTATTCTATTTTCTTGCTGAAAAAATATTTCATATTTATTTCATGTAAGCAAATCATTTGCATGGTAAAAGTAATTATCATCAGCATACATACGAGTACAGGTTAAAAAAATGTTCAGAAACTTTACAAGTTTCTTAAAGGTGACAGGTAAGTATTACTATCACTGTACTAGAAACAAGTGCTCTAACTTAGCTGAGCCATATTGCTGTATATTCCTGTCATTTTTAGATAACTTTTGGTGGCTTTAATAAATGAGTGAGTTTTACAATAGTTTTCAAATAAATACAATTTTGTAATTTCCATTCTCTCTTTCTCCTTTTACACAGTCAATGCTTGGCCATTGATAATGTTTCATTCAGAAATTGGGTTATTCCACTTGTTTGTGTCGAATTTCTTGAGTTCATTTTACATTTTGTAAATCACCTCTCTGTGTAGATGTTATAGTTGGTGAAAATATTTCTCCAGGAGTGTTTAGGTTTTCTGGAATTTCTGTTGTTGAAGTGCAGCTGTAATCCGTGGAGGTCTGATAAGATACAAGGCAATATTTTAAATGTCTTATGTTTGTTGAGGTTTGCTTTGTAACAGAAAATATGGTCAATTTTGGGGAAGGACCACGAAGTACTGAAATAAAAAGGGATATACTTTTTTTGGTTGTGTATATATTCTATATATGTCACGTAGGTCCATTTGATTCTAATGTCTACTAGTTTTGTTATTTCTATGTTCAGCTTTTGTCTGGAAGATCTGTCAGTCAGTGAGGCTGTGGTGTCAAAGCCTCCCATTATTATTGTTTGAGGTTAGATGAGCAATTTAATTTTTAGCAATATTTCTACTACAAATGTGGTTGTGCTTATGTTTGAGGCATAGATGTTCAGAATAGAAGTATCATCTTGGGAGTTTATACTCTTATATGTATGAAGTCACATTCCATGACTCATTATGTTAGTTTTGATTTAAAGTCTATTTTATTAGAGATTAGAGTGGCTCTTTCAGCTTTCTTTCTGTGTTTGCTAGCTTGGAAAGCAAATTTCTAGCCCCTTTACTCTTAGGAAATGTCTATCTTTGCTGCTGTTTTTTTCTTATATGTGGCAGATTGAAGAATTCTGTTTCACATTGATTCTTTTTTTCTTTTTTTACTTACATTCGCCTTTAATTTTTCATTCTATTTTTTATTGGATGTTTTATTTACATTTCATATGTTATTCCCCTACCCCATTCCCCCCCTGCCCAGGAAACATGTATCCCATCACATCCCCTCCTATTTCTCTGCGGATGTGCCCCTACCTACCACCCCACTCCCACATCCCCACCCTCAAATTCCCACCCACTAGGGTGTCCAGCCTTCATAACACCAAGGATCTCTTCTCTCACCTCTGCCCTACAGGGCCATCCTCCCTTACATATACAGCTGGAGCCATGAATCCCCAGCTAAGTGTTCTCAGGCTGGTGGTTTAGACCCTGAAAACTCTGGTTCATTGGTATAGTTCCTTTCCTCATGGGGCTGCAAACATTTTCAGCTTTTACAGTCTTCACCCTAACTCCACACTTTGGTCTTCCTTCTTCTTGATCTTAACTTTGTCTGTGAATTGTATCTTGGGTAGTACAAAATTTTAGATGAATATCCACTTATCAATTGTACATACCACAGGTATCCTTTTGTAACCTTATTCAGGATGAAATTTTCTTATTCCAAATGAAAATGAACTTTGAGGTAGTTGAGATCAATGATATAACAGAGAGCCTTGGTTCAGATACAGTGAGTTAAAATTGCAGGTCAGCTAGCTTGCTAAACAAGTCACAGGGGATGCAGAGCTGGAGAAACAAAAGTCAATTGGGTGTATGATGTAGGATTGGTAATGAGCTTGTGCTAAGCTGTCAGTTGCCATTTTGTCCTATTGACAATGTTATTTTGCGTTACAGAAGCTTTGTACTTTTATGATGCCCCATTTGTAGATTTTTGACCTTAGAGCATAAGCCACTGATGTTCTTTTGAGGAAGTTATTCCTTTGGCCCATGTGTATGAAGATCTTCACCACTTTCTTTTTTATTGGTGTCAGTGTATCTGGTTCTATGTGGAGGTCCTTGATCCACTTGGGCTTGAGCTTTATAAAAAAGATAATAATAGATCAATTTGCATTGAACTCCACTTCAACTAGTACCATTTGTTGGAAATTCTGTCTTTTCTACTGGATGGTATTTGGCTTCTTTGTCAAAAAAGTAAGACACCATAGATTTGTGGATTCATTTCTGTGTCTTCAATTCAGTTCTACTGATCTACCTGCCTGTCTCTTAAACAATATCATGCAGTTTTTATCACTATTGCTCTCTAATATAGCTTAAGATCAGTGATGCTGATTCACCCAGAATTTTCTTTTTGTTGAGAATTATTTTTGCTAAGATGGGTTTTTTGTTGTTGTTGTTGCTGTTGTTACTCTTAATGAATTTGTAAATTGCTGTTTCTATCTCTATCAAGATATGAGTTGGGCCTTTGGGCTAGAGCAGACACAGAGTTGGTCTGCTTCTGTGGAGATACTGAATCCTGAGCCATCCTAGAGGAGCCACTGCACTCAGAACAGCCGGTAAGAGCTCCATCTCACTCCCTAAGCCCCAGAGATACATCTGGGAGCCAGGGACATTCAGGACCCACCAGCTACCCAAACCATGCCCCTATGGAATTCCACTTCCCTACCACCCCTGCCTGGTCCATTGGGCTGGGGAAGACACAGAGTGGGTCTTCTCCTGTGGAGATACTAAATGAGGAGCCATCCTAGAGGAGCCACTGCACTCAGAGCAGCAGACACTGAGCTGGTTTGAACTTGGGAGACATCATACCCTGAGCCATCCTAGAGGAACCACTGCACCCAGAGCAGAAGGATTTCCAGATCCAAGAGCTGGCTTGAGTCACAGGAGTTCTTCCACCCAGGAGATTAGGATCATAAGACCACAGAGACATCTGAATTCTGAGGAGCTCTGTCACAAGCAAGATAACTGGAAATACAGACTCCAGTCTTACACAGTGAGGGCAGGTAACACTAGAATTAACCAGATGACAAAAGGTAAGCGCAAGAACATAAGCAACAGAAACCAAAGTCTTGGCATCATCAGAACCCAGCTCTCCCAATATAGCAAGCCCTGGTCACCCCATCACACTGGAAAATCAGGATTCAGAATTAAAATCACTTCTCATGATGATGATAGAAGATTATAAGAAAGACATAAATAACTCCCTTAAAGAAATACAGGAGAGCACAAGTAAACAGGTAGAAGCCCTTATAGAGGAATCACAGAAATCCATAAAAAAAATGCAAGAAAACACAAAGAAGGAATTAAACAAAAACATTCAGGATCTGAAAATGGAAATAGAAATAATGAAGAAAGCTCAAAGGGAGACAACCATGGAGATAAAAAAAAACTAAGAAAGAGATCAGGAGTCATAGACACAAGCATCACCAACCAAATACAAGAGATAAAAGAGAGAATCTCAAATGCAGAAGATACTATGGAAAATATTGACACAGTTGTCAAAAAAAAAGAAAAAATGCAAAAAACCTCCTAACTAAAAACATCCAGGAAATCCAGGATACAATGAGAAGACCAAACCTAAGGATAATAGGTATAGATGAGAATGAAGATTCCCAAATTAAAGGGCCAGTAATTATCTTCAACAAAATTATTGAGAAAAACTTCCCTAACCTAAAGAAAGAGATGCCCATAAACATACAAGAAGCCTACAAAACACCAAATAGATTAGACGAGAAAAGAAATACCTCCCGTCACTTAATAATCAAAACATCACATGCACAAAACAAAGAAAAAATACTAAAAGCAGTAAGGGAAAAAGGTCAAGTAACATATAAAGGCAGACCTATAAGAATTACACCAGATTTCTCACCAGGGACTATAAAAGCCAGAAGAGCCTAGACTGACATCATACAGACCCTAAGAGAACACAGCCCAGACTACTATACCCAGCAAAACTCTCAATCACTATAGGTGGTGAAACCAAGATAGTCCATGACAAAACCAAATGTGCACAATATCTTCCCACAAACCCAGCACTTCAAAGGATAATTGATTGAAAAATGCCAACACAAGGAGGGAAACTACAGCCTAGAAAAAAAAAAAGGTAATCTTCCAGCATTTGACAAAATTCAACATCTGTTCATGATAAAAGTCTTGGAAAGATCAGGAATTCAAGGCCCATACCTAAACATAGTAAAAGCAATAAACAGCAAACCAGTAGCCAACATCAAACTAAATGGAGAGAAACTTGAAACAATCACACTAAGATCAGGGACTAGACAAGGCTGCCCACTCTCACCCTACCTATTCAATATAGTACTGGAAGTCCTAGCCAGCACAATTAGACAACAACAAGAAGTCAAAGGGATACAAATACCAAAGGAAGAAGTCAAAATATCACTATTTGCAGAAGATATGATAGTATACTTAAGTGACCCCCAAACTTCCACCAGAGAACTCCTAAACCTGATAAACAACTTCAGCAATGTGGCTGGTTATAAAATCAACTCAAACAAATCAGTAGCCTTCCTCTACATGAAAGATAAACAGACTGAAAAGGAAATTAGAGAAATGACACCCTTCACAATAGTTGCAAATAATATAAAATACCTTGGTGTGAATATAACCAAGCAAGTGAAAGACTTGTATGACAAGAACTTCAAGGCCCTGAAGAACGAAATCGAAGAAGATCTCAGAAGATGGAAAGATCTCCCATGGTCATAGATTGGCAGGATTAATATAATAAAAATGGCAATGTTGCCAAAAGCAATCTACAGATTCAATGAAATTCCCATTAAAATCCCAACTCAATTCTTCACAGAGTTAGAAAAGGAAATTCTCAAATTCATATGGAATAGCAGAAAACCCAGGATAGCAAAAACTATTCTCAACAATAAAAGAACATCTGGAGGAATCACCATGCCTGACCTCAAGATGTACTATAGAGCAATAATGATAAAAACTACATGGTATTGGTACAGAGACAGGCAGGAAGATCAATGGAATAGAATTGAAGACCCAGAAATGAACCCACACACCTATGGTCACTTGATCTTTGACAAAGGAGCTAAAACTCTCCAGTGGAAAAAGGACAACATTTTCAACAAATGGTACAGGTTCAACTGGAGGACAACATGTAGAAGAATGAAAATTGATCCATTCTTATCTCCTTGTACAAAGCTCAAGTCTAAGTGGATAAAGGGCCTCCACATAAAACCAGATACACTGAAACTAATAGAAGAGAAGGTGGGGATGAGCCTCGAATACTTGGGCACAGGGGAAAAGTTCCTGAACAGACTACCAATTGCATATGCTCTAAGATCAAGAATTGACAAATGGGACTTCATAAAATTGCAAAATCTCTGTAAGGCAAAGGACACTGTCAATAGGACAAAACGATAACCAACAAATTGGGAAAAGATCTTAAACAATCCTACATCTGATAGAGGGCTAATAGCCAATATATAAACACAACTCAAGAAATTAGACTCCAGACAACCAAATAACCCTATTAATAAATGGGGTATAGAGCTTAACAAAGAATTTTCAATGGAGGAAACTCAAATGGCCGAGAAGCACCTAAAGAAATGTTTAGTATCCTTAGTCATCAGGGAAATGCAAATCAAAACAACCCTGAGATTCCACCTCACACCATTCAGAATGGCTAAGATTAAAAACTCAGGTGATAGTAGATGCTGGCAAGGGTGTGGAGAAAGAGGAACACTCCTCCATTCTTGGTGAGACTGCAAGATGGTGCAACCACTTTGGAAATCAGTCTGGCAGTTCTTCAGAAAATTGGACATAGCATTACCTGAGGATCCAGCTATATCACTCCTAGGCATATACCCAGATGATGCTCTAACATATAACAAGGACATAAGCTCAACTATGTTCATAGCAGCCTTATTTACAATAGCCTGGAGCTGGAAGCAACCCAGATGTCCTTCAAATGAGGAATGGATTAAAAAAATGTGGTATACTTACACAATGGAGTATTACTCAGCTATTAAAAACAATGAATTCAACAGTTTCCTAGGTAAATGGATGGAACTAGAAATTATCATCCTTCATGAAGTAAGCCAATTACAAAAGAACACACATGGTATTCACTCACTGATTATTGGATATTAGCCCAGAATCTTGAAATGCCCAAGATTCAACTCACAGGCCACATGAAGCTCATGAAGAATGAAGACCAAGTGGGGGTGATTCGGTCCTTCTTAGAAGGAGCAACAAAATTCTCAAGGGAGCAAATATGGAGACAAAGTGAGGGACAGAAACTGAAGGAGGGGCCATCTGAAGACCATTCCACCTGAGTATCCATCCCATGTGCAGTCACCAAAGGTAGATGCTGATGTGGAAGTCAGGAAGTGCATGCTGATAAGAGCCTGATATAGATGTCTCCTCGGAGGCCTACAAGAGTCTGACATATTCAGAGGCAGATGCTCACAACTAGCCATTGAACTGATCATGGGGTTCCTAATGGAGGAATTAGAGTGAAGACCATTGGAGCTGAAAGGGTTTGTGGCCCCATGAGGAGAGCAACAATACCAACCAAGCACAGATCCCAGGGTCTAAACCACCAGCCTGGAAGCACTTAGGGAGGGATCCATGGCTTCAGCTGTATATGTAAGAGTGGAGTGTCCTTCTGGGCATAGGTGGAAGAAGAGATCCTTGACTTCATGAAGGCTGGACACCCCAGGGGGTGGAAATTTGAGGGTGGGGAGGTAGGAGTTGGGGGTATGTAGGGGTACATCTGCAGAAAAGCAGGAAGAGGGGTGAGGGGATAGGGCGTCCCTGGGTGGGTGGGGGATGGGGTAAGGGGATAACATATGAAATGTAAATAAAACATCCAATTAAAAAAATGGAAAGAAAAAAAACAAAGAAAGAATTGAGTTAGAATTTTGATGAGATTGCAGTGAATCTGTAGATTGCTTTCAGTAAGATAGTCATTATTTTTACTTCATTAATACTGCCAGTACATGAGCATTGGAGTTCTTTCCATCTTCTGAGATCATCATCAATTTTTTTTCTTCATATTCTTGAAGTTCTTGTCATACAAATCTCCTGCTTGTTTGGTTAGAGTCACACCAAGGTATTTTATATTATCTGTGACTATTGTGAATGGTGTCATTTCCCTAATTCCTTTCTCAACCTATTTATCCTTTTAGTAGTAGAAGGCTACTGATTTGTTTGAGTTAATTTTATATACAACCACTTTCTTTGCATTACCCCTTCAGCCCTGGATCATCAACTGCAACTGAGGCTGCACATTCACCAATGGCTTTCCGTGGCTTCTTGCAATGCTGAGCCTCAGCTCCTCTTCAAGACTCTTTGATGCCTTAAAATCCAGTACCACTTGTGTGGCTCTTACTCATTACTCAGTACATCTGCAGCACAAGGCACAAACCTGGCCATTTCTGGAACACATCTTCTTTGGTTTATCAGAAAGTACTTCCAAGAAGATTTCAGCTGAGTGATGCTAGTCTCTACTTAATCAGCACTAATTTCTTAGCTCCAACTAATCAGCATCAACTGTGCCAGTAGTCTCCTTCTCCTCATGACTACAAAGCCAGAGCCAAATGAGCAAAGCTGTTGAGTTCTGTTGCTTCCTGGGGCTGGAATATTATATTATATACCCTTATTATATTACATTATGAACAAATTTCTGTTTTCCAATTCCATCACTAACTAAGCTTAGCTGTACTGGAACTTACTCTGTAAAGTGACTTTGAATTCATGCCTGTCTTCTAAGTTCTGCATTAAAGGTGAGTACTATACTATCCCTGGATCTAAAACTTGCTTTGTCCTAGGTAGACTTTGAACTCACATCTTCTTTCGTCTGTTTCATAGAAATAAAAGCATGTACTACTTTTCTTGTTCCTAAATTTACCTGGGTAGAATCTTGCCCCAAGGTCACCATATACTTACTTTAATTTAATATCCCTGAGTATACAGGATTTCACAAACTGGTGCCCTTTTAACACTCACACCATATATTTATTATTTTTCTTTTCTAAGCTTGCTCTACTTGTTCAAAATGCTCTTCATGAGACTTAAGGAGAGAACAAAGATTCTGCTTGTTGTTTTTAAGATTTCCTTTGTCAATACAATTTATGTAAATGTCTTCCCTTAGTCTCAGGTAGACTCCTAAGATAAGGATAGAAAGCAGCCAAGTTGTTCAACAAAATCACACACACACACACACACAAACACACACACACACACACAGTTACTAGGTCATGTAATGAAATTCTTCTTCACCAAACTCTGTTGGATTAGCTCTGTGTCATTCAAATCAATCTCAGCAACAAAGTCTTTCATATTCTTACTTGAATAGCCATTTACTCTCAGTTAAAGCTTTCCACTGCTTTCCAAATTCAAAGTTTCATAATGGACATTCTTCTAGACAAAATTATGCCCAGGACTATCATAGCAATACCCCAATCCCTGAAACAAACTTCTGTCTAAGTTTAATATAGCTGTGACCTTAGAGGTCTGCCAGAGTTTGACATATTCAGAGCCAGATGCTCACAGATAACCATTCAACTGATCAAGGGGTTCCCAATGAAGGAGTTAGAGTGAAGACTGAAGGAGCTGAAAGGGTTTGTGGCCCATGAGGAGAGTAACAATATCAACCAATCAGATCTCCCAGGGGGTAAATGACCAGCCTGGGAGTACTTAGGGAGGGATCCACGGCTCTAAGTGTGTATGTAAGGGATGTTGGCCCTGTCAGGCATAAGTGGGAGAGGAGATCCTTGGTCCCATTAAAGTTGTATGCCTTGTGTGAGGAATTTGAGATTGGAGAGGTGAGAGTAGGGGGAAGGTAGGGAACATCCACAGAGAAGCAGGAGGAGGGGCCATGAGATAGGGGATTCCTGGCCAGGGGTGGAATGAGGTAAGGGGATAACATCTGAAATGTAAAAAAAAAAAAAAATCCAATAAAAAAATACCTACATGTGACAGCGGGCTAATATCCAAAAATTATAAAGAACTTGAAAAGTCAAATAACAACAAAACAGATAACCCAATTTAAAAATCGGCACACACAGAGCTATACAGAGAATATGTCAAAATGAAAGTACATATAGTATTCTAAATATGCACAAAAGAAAGTAAGTAATATAGATTCAATTTTTATGTCCACATGTGGTTTAATGAACAATAATCTTTATCACTTTCTATTTTCATTCAATTTTTAGCAGGATATATTTTCTTAAACATAGATTAAATATACTAATATGACTGTTTATTGCTTTCTGAGAGTTATTTAATTGTCTGTAGTTCTTTATTCATTGTCTCCTGAGTTGTTTATATTGACAGCAGCATCTATATATTGCTGCTCTGGTGCAGGTCATATGAAGATAGTCATGTTGATGACATTTTATATTTTACAGGTAGCTGCTTCCTGTCTAGAGTTACAAACTCTTACAAAACATCCTGATTTAATGGCTCTTAAATTTTTCTACCCTCTTTTTACCAATTAACTATGAGCCTTTGTTTATTAGTGTGTTGCAAATATATCAGTTTTAATTTGATCTTCATAATTCTGCATTCCGAGTAGTTGCTTTTTCTTTAATGATCTGGATCTGTTTCAAAGATACATTCCTTTGATGAGTACAGGAAACAAGATTTATGTGAGAACATGAACTTCACTATTTAAAAAATTTAATAAAAATTTTGTGTTAGGGCAAGCCCCATTAGCTGACAGTATTTAGCAAAAAAAAGAGGTAATAAGGATGAAATAAATAAGTGAGTTAAACACTGTATTCGTAAGAATATTGCAACCTTGACTACCTGGCAATCAGAGTTCATTTATAATTTAATAATATGAAACTCTATAGTTAGAGATGGATTCTTTTGTTTGTGTGTTTGTTTTGTTTATCATTCTTTTAATTTATCTTGTCTTAATTTTTAATTATTCACTATAGATACTACTGACTGACCCTCCCAGTCACCCTCTTCCACAATCCCTCTCACACTCACCCTCCCATTCTCTTCTGCAGAGTTGTGAGCACCCTGGTTATCTTGCCACCTTAGCATTTTAAGTCTCTACTAGGCCAGACAAGGTGGTCCACCTAGAATAATATATCCTAAATATAGCCAACATCTTTTGTTCTCATCACTCCAGACTCACATGAACACCAAGCTGCCCAACTACTATACATATGTTGGGAGGCCTAGGTTAAGGCCTTGTACATTTTTTTGGTTGGTGGTTCATTCTCTGAGAACCCCATGAATCCAGGTTGACACCATTTGTCTTCCTGTACAGTTCCTATCCCCTTGAGGCTTGCAGTACATCCTCCTATTTGTCCATAGGAGTCCCCAATCTCCATCCACTGTATCTGTGTGTGTCAGCTGTGGAGAGTAAACCTTCAGAGCAAAACACAAGGGAGATGAGGAGAGAAAAGTGGATTTTAATATCACTGTGTTGGAAAGACAGGTGAGATAGCTAGATGGCCATGAAAATGAATAGAAAAATGGAACCAATAGGGTTGAGGAGGTGGAGTGTCATCTCCAGGAAGGAACCAGACCTGGAACAACAGGAACACTCAAGAATCAATGAGGTTTATCTTATATATGACTCACTCAATTTGGAATCGGGAACTTGAAAAGGCTACCTCCAGTTCTCAGGCTGGAACACAAGTACTTTCAAACCAAACTATATACTTTTTACATGGAATGCAGAAATGGGTCATGGAGCAGAGATTAGGGGAATGACCACCTAGCAACCAGCCCAAAATGAGAGCCATCCCATGGGTAAGCACCAGTCCCTGACTCTACTAAAGATACTCTGTTGTACTTGTAGACAGGAGCATGTTGTTCTCTGAGAGGTTCCACCCAGGAGCTAACTAAATTTTTTTTTCCTAAACATAGATTGTATCACTAGCTAACTTCTCTAAGAATGAGACATCCTGATATTTTGTTGTTTTGTTTGTTTGTTTGTTTTTAAATCATTCTTCCAGATCATTTTTCCCATCAGTATAAGCCCTATATAGGCACGTATTAATGCCAGCCATTTTGACATCGTTGATATATTTTTTTACTGGAGAGGCATACCATATGTGACACCCCCGATCTCATATGCCATGTAATTGCCTGAGGGCATTGTAAGAAAAGGCTTATATTTTTATCTTGGTGAACCTACTTGAAGCCTATCAATCTTTTTAAATTTTTTAATATTTATTTTGTTCTGATTATTTTCTTCCTTTGTAAGTCCAAAAGCAGATCTTCCTAAAATATCTTGAAACCATTTTATCATAGGGAAATCTAGGACATATTTAGGTGTATGACAACCTCCACAAGGAAAAGGGATCTTTAAGTAGACCCAGATAAGGATATCTTCCTAAAGAAGGATAGGTAATATACTTAAGAAATTTCTGGGGAAGTGTAGAAAAGTACACATGAAAGGTGGAATAAAAGATTCTTAAGAAATTTTCCACCAATTAAATATTCTCAAGTTTTACAAATAATAAAAGCCTCCCTCAAGCCTGAAACATGAAGAGATCTAAAAAAAATTGAAAAACAGTATATCATGATTAACATGTAGGTCTGTATTATGGGATCTTTATCAAACAGTTGTGCTGGCTTTTTGACTTTCACTGTTCCCATTAGATATGGGTGTGCCAATATTATATTAGTAATATGGAAGGTATATGTTTCTGTCCAAGGTGCATGGTATTTCTGCCATTGGGTAGACTTCCTATGAAGATTTCCAATAAAGACATGGTTTCCCTTGAGTTGATTGGCCATCAGAGAAATAGGAAAATTACCAAGAAAATCTAAAAAAGATATAGCCAAGTATATAGTTATAAGAGCAAAGATAGACCAAAACTAAGAAAAAAGTCACATTCTATAGTTGTAACAATATTATATTTGTTTTCTTTCATATAACAATGGAGATAGAAAAAGATTATTTTAGTATGATATCTATTATTTTCACAAAATAATAATGAATCATGGAGAAATAGGTAGTAATAAAATAGAAGGCTGTAAGTGAATTTTGATTTTGACTGAGAATTTATACCAATTTACAAAAAATTAGGTGACAGAAACTTTCAATAACTGGACCTGTCACAAATTTTATCAAATTACCAATATAGGCTCCAAGTTGTTTGTTATGATTGACTTATATTTCACTTTGGGTAATAAAATATATTTCTAAATGAACCTTTATACTAAATTAGTAGACAAAGCATAATGGCATAAACTAGAATTCTACTATATTACAAAAGATTCCATTTAAATTATGACAATTAGTAGCTACAAAATAAATAAATAAATTGAAGCAGACCATTATAAGTTAATTAAATGCCTTGAGAGCTTCACATGTGTTATGTTGTTCATTTTCAAGCATGGTATATTGAAAATGAAATATATAATAAATTTACCTATTACTTACATGCCAATAAATTTTTTAGTATGATTAATTAATAAACATTAAGTAATTAAATTATCATGGACTTTCTGAACTAAATTTTTTTTCTATTTCAGGAAGAATGAAGAATAATAATGAAGTTCAAAAAAAATAAAACAATAAATGATATGGAAGATTTTGTATCAAGGAAAGATACACACAATTTACATGACCTAGTAATGGAGACATATGTTCTTAGACTCAGAGAAGGTGAATCACCAGAGCAAATGTGGTTTTCAAACAGGGAAAATGAATTGCCTTCATACTGTAATACTATAATATAGTTGGATAAAGAATAAAACCAGATAAAATTACATTCATTCTTTCATTGTATATTTTAAAATGATATATGAATGATCCCTTTTATGAAGTTGTTAACATAAAAGCTAAATTTATCATTTCAACTGTATATTAGGAGAATTCTTACTTCTACAATGTGTTATTTTCTTAATATGATTAAATGAATTCTTCTTTGGTCTCAATAAGATGATGTAACACTTGGGACCAAATATGAAGCCAAGGAGTGCTGTGCTGGAAGCCAAGATAGAGAACACTTCCATGGCCACCATGACCTTCCCTTTAGTGCTGTGATAGACAGGAAGAAAGGTTACCCAGACACAGAAGAACACCAGCATACTGAATGACAGAAATTTGGATTCATTAAATGTATCAGGTAAATTTCTAGATAAGAAAGCCATAGTATAACTCCCAAGGGCCAAGAAACAGAGGTATCCCAGGACAGAGTGGAAGGCAACAGCTGAGCCCTTGTTGCATAAAATGATGATGTGTCCAGGTTCAATACGAGCATCTTGGTCAACGAATGGTGGAGAAGTTGCCATCCATATTCCACAAAGAAGAAGCTGGATCAGGGTGCAGATAGGAATGATGTAGTTTGGACCCCTTGATATCATTAGCCATTTTACCATTCTTCCTGGAAAACTGACTTTAAAGGCAAGGACCACAGTAATAGCTTTGGCCAACACAGTGGCAAGTGCCATAGTGAATGCAACTGCAAAGGTGGTTTGCTGAAGGATGCAGGCAGCAGTGTTGGGCTGACCAATGAAGTTCAAAGAACATAGGAAACAAAAGGTGAGTGTGATGAGCAAAATGTAACTCAGAGCTCTATTATTGGCCTTGACAATAGGAGTGTCTCTGTGTTTCACAAAGATGCCTATAACAAAGGCAGTGAGTGCAGAGAAGCACAAACCTATGCTGGCAAGAGCCATCCCCAAGGGGTCTTCATAGGCCAGAAAGCTCACAGATTTTTGGTAGCAGTTGTTCTTCTCGGTGTTTGCATAGTGACTCTCTGGACACTTCACACACTGGTCTGCATCTAGTCAGAAATATAAGTTATAATATCAGGAGTCCAGCCAACTTTGATTCCTTTTATTTTCAGACATTTCTAACTACAGGGACTGTCACAGATGTCACTGTACTTTGTTTTGTCAGGGGCAAAGTAATTAGTACACTAGTGTGCATAAGTTTAGATTTATATACTAAATTTGTTCCTTATATATTATTTTCATATTTATTTTCACAATAGGATTTGATCCTATCATTATGTAACTAGTACCATCACACTTCTTCCCTTCCCCTTTTTTTTTTTACTTACAACTCAATGTGCTCTCTATATCTACCATTACATTTTAATAACCAGTTAGTCCATACAGTAGAACAAGTGTGTGTAT
Organism: Grammomys surdaster; assembly: GCF_004785775.1. NCBI lineage: Eukaryota > Metazoa > Chordata > Mammalia > Rodentia > Muridae > Grammomys > Grammomys surdaster. The sequence continues at coordinate 9,475,639 of NW_021604616.1, read as the reverse complement.
AACTCAGAATGGCTTCAGTGGGAAAACATGTGCAGACTTTCAAGCTCAACATTTGTTAAGGATAATACTGCATATTCTCAGGTACCCATCAACTTCCAGTAACTTCCTTAAGTTGTAATTTTAACTGTACTAGGTAAATGACTGTTCTTTTTTCATATATACAACCTTTAATGAAAATGCTTTAACTCTTTTGAAAGTAGTTAGAATACTAAATTACATTGCCAAAACCTACTGTGGCCTTGAAAGTACTCAAAATTCACATATCCTATTTAATTTAAACATGTGAAATCTAGAGTAAAAAAAGTAATGTTTCAAAATTTTCACATTATACTTTCCTATATATGAATCCTAAATTTACTTTTCTCACTAAAATTCTTTGTGTTTTGAAATTCTCTTCCTTCTCTGCTGGAGTTTAAGGAAGAGATCCTATTTCATTAGATACTACACAAAAGTGACCCAATAATATATCTTCATAACTTTATAGTAAGCATGTATTTTCAAATAGGATATTCTTAGAAGATGTGAGCGTTTTCAAAAACATTATAATATTTTGCTCTAGAACTTTTGAAATTTTTGTACACATTATCATTAACATAAAATAGATGGACAAAGATTAATAAATTACATTATCTCTGTACTATATTTTGAATATGCTTGACACAGACAGTGGGACTCTTTGGACATGTGGTTTTCTTGAAGTAAGCATGTCACTGTGGGAGTGGGCTTTGACACCCTCGTCCTACAAGCCTGGAAGTCACTCTTTTTCTAGAAGTTTTCACCTAAAAATGTAGAACTTTCAGCTCCTCCTATGCCATGTCTGCCTGGATGATGTCATGCTCCCAACTTGATGATAATTTACTGAACTTATACCTGTAATACAGTCCCAATTAAATGTCCTTATAAAAGTTGAATTTCTCAAAGTGTTTGTTCACAGCAGTAAAATGCTAACTAACACATAAGTTATTACCACGAGTTTGGGATTGCTATGGTAGATTTGACCATGTTATTGGTTGGAAGAAAATAGATTTTGAGATTTTGGATGGGGAAAGCAGTAAAATGCTTTAAGTTGGACTTAACGGGTTATCCCTGTAGGAATAGGGAAGCCTTTGTTGCTGAGTGAGATTTGAACTGTTCAAGCCTAGTTCTAGAGGTAAGTGCAGAAAAGAACTTTTATATGGGACTGTTCTTGTGGTACTATGGTGATGCATGTGGCTGCCTTTGCCCTTGTTTAAAAAGTCTAACTGAGAATAAGATAAAGAGATTTATATTAACTTAATTGACCATGGAACCCCATGAAGCTGAGCAGAGACTTTATCACTTGTTAAGTCTCATGAAGAACATTTTCCTACAATCTTAGCAAGCATAAAAAGGAAAAATATAAAGGTTATGGTTCAAGTAAAAATAAAGGGGTACCTGGAAATGAAATATCTACAAAGATAGAAAGAATTAAGAGAGTTGTGACCTTTTGGCAAGATCTAGCCCAACCAAACTTATTGTTTCAATTGCAGTTGAAAAAGGAATAATTTTTGTGTTTTAATCTTGAATGAACTACAATCTAGAAATAGAGTGTAAATTTGTGATTCAGATCGTGAGGATGGAAAACACAGGCTTTTCACCCTGATCATGGGGAACAGTAGCCATGAAATCTTAGGCCAATGAATAGTGGTACACTCCTTTAATCCGGGTAACAAAGATGTCTGAGTTTAATGCCACCCTGTGACAAAGCAAGTTCTAAGTAGAGAAAAGATTAAATCCAGGTGTGATAGTACATGCGTTACATCTCAGCATTTCATAGATAGAGCCATGTATATTTTTAAGTTCAAGGTCAATCTACAGTGCAAGTCCCAGGACAGTCAAGCTTATACAGTTAGAGAGTTGTAAAAAAAAAAAGCAGGCAATAGAATGAGGTGGAGGCATATTTCAGCTCCAGTAAGTAGCCGAACTCAGCAGCATTGGCGATATGGCTCTGGCTTATAAGTCAATAAGAGAAGGAGACTACAGGAAAAATTGATACTGGTTAGCTGAATCTAAGAAATTAGCAATAATCATGGATAAACCAGCATTACTGAGGTGAAATCATCTGCTAAGTGTTTTCTGAGAGTACAAAGAAGCTGTTTTGCAGATATAGCCAAAGTTAAACTAAGGGCTACAACTGTACTTGATCTTACAGTCACCCAGTTAGTACTGATTTTAACAGTATGAAGGGGTTATAGAGAGTAGCAGAGGTTTGGCACAATGAGAAGCCAGAAAATGCCATCGGTCAATGAAAAGTCTCAGTTGTAGTTGATGGCATAGGACCGAAGGTGTCATGCAAATAAGGTGAGGCTCAGCAGCATGAAGGGAGCCTATGAAAGGCTATTGGTGAAGCCTAGCTACAGTAGAAGACTCAAATGTACTAGAGATGCCTATAGCATAGGATGATCACCAAAGTCACCAGCAACAGCAGAGTGGAGTCAAGCAGAGCCTAGTGTGTTACAAAGGGCGGAGCTAGAGAAGTAATGCAAGCATTTGGAGAAGCCTAAAAATTATGTGTGGATCCTACACATAGAACAAGAAGCTATAATGCTGAAGTTACCTTGGAAACCCCAAAATGTTCAAGATTCCAGAGCCATGGGATATCTGCTGAGGAGAGCTGCTAACAGGGATTGGGATAAACTCAGGAGAAAGAAGTTTGTTACACTTAACAAAGATCAAAAAGGAGTAGAAATCTTAAGATTTTTTTTGACATCAGACATAGAGATCCAGAGTTTGAAGTTTGCCTAGCTGGTTTGTGTATTGCTTTGGACATTCTAGTAAAGAGTTCAATGGATGTCAGAAGGCACTGTGAACTTGCATTTTTGTCATTGTTGGAACAGTTATAGACTATGTGGATCTTAAAAGTCAGACAAAATATACTTTTTAAAAATTCTATGCCTAGGTATTGCCTCCATAAACTCAAGTATTTAAACAAGACTATGGGGCACAGAGTGTAGGTGTGACCTTATTGAAGCAAATGTATCATTGTGGGAATGGTCTTTAAGACCTTATCCTTACCTTCCTCAAAGCCATTCTTTTACTAGCAGCCTTGAGAAAAAGATGAAAATTCTTAGCTCCTTATGCATTATGCCTGACTGGATGTTGCCATGTTCCTAACTTGATGATGATTGACTGAACCTCTGAATTAGAAAAGAAGCCCCAGTTAAATATTGTCCTTATAGAAGTTCCTTTTGTCATGGTTTTTGTTCACTGAAGTAAATCCCTAACTAAGACAGTGAGTTACACAACAATTCTATATTTCTTAAAATATAATTGATAACCAGAGTGTCAATTTTATTTAATTAATAATATTGTAGTGATATTTTAACACATAAAAGATAGTATTACCTTACTGTTCAACTTTCTATCAGCAATATTTTCAAATTCACAGTATTTTGCATTTCTTTGTGCTGCATACTGTTGTATAATATAATTAATTAACAGACACTGGCCAGATTTGTTCCTAGACTGTTATAGTGCATACACAGGATACATTCAAAAAGTAATGTGTGTGTGTGTGTGTGTGTGTGTGTGTGTGTGTGTGTGTGTTGACAGATTTCTTTTGAATTAAGTTTTGAGAGTAAAAGTTATTATTATTGAAAATTGGTATTAAAAGAAGAGAATGTGGACACTTCATAAGAATCAGTAGCCTACATATGAAGTTGAGAATTGTTTCAAAATATGTGAAAAATTGTGTTGTAATTTTGATGAGAATTTTGTGGAATCTGGGAATTGCTTTTGATTAGATGGCCATTTCCACTGTGTTAATTCTACTGATCCATAAACAAGTTAGATCTTTCCAGTTTCTGATATCTTCCACAGTGTCTCTTTTCAGGGACCTAAAATTTGTGTCATACTGATTTTCACTCACTTGGTTAGAGATACATGATGTTGAAGATATTTCTGTTTATCGTAAATGGTATTGTTTCCCTAACTTCTTCTCAGACATGTTATTGCTTATGTATAGGAGGGTACTGACTTATTTGACTTAATTTTGTATTCAACCCCATTCTTGAATGATTACATTAGCTGTAGTAATTCTCTGTAGAATTTTGGGCATGAAAAGATTGTTCAATATACAAAAATTCATAAATGAAATACATTATATTAAAAAAACTCAATGAAAAATGACATTATCATCACATTAGAGGCTGAAAATGTATATGATAAAATATAGCACATCTCCATATTAAAAGTTTTTGAGAGATCGGGAAGTAAATGTCCTTACGTAAACATAGTAAAAGCAATATATGGCTAACCATCAGCCAGCATCAAATTAAATAAAGAGATACTTAAAGCAATCCCACTAAATTAAGGGACAAGACAGGGATGCACACTCTCTCCATATAGAAATATGACAACATCAGTAGATTAAAGGAGCACAAATTTGAAAAGAAATTGTCAAGGCATCAGTATTTGTGGATGACATGGTAGTTTATATAAGTGACCTCCCAATATCTACTAAATCCTTCTACAGATAATAATTAATTTCAGATAAGTGGCTCAATAAATTACCTCAAACAGATTAGCAGATTTCTTCTAAACAAAGGATAAACAGGATGAGAAAAAGGTAGAGAAACAGCACCTTTCAAAATAGGCATAAATAGTATAAAATATCTTGGTGTAACTCTTACCAAGCAAGTGGAAAATTTGTATGACAATAACTTCAAGTCTTTTATGAAAGAAATTGAAGAAAACCTCAGAAAATGGAGACATCTCCCATGCTCAAAGATAAGTAGGATTAACATAGTAAATATGGCCATCCTACCAAAAGCAATCAACAGATTCAGTGCAATCTCCATCAAAATTCCAACACAATTCTTCACAGACATTGAACAAACAATTCTAAATTTTATATGGAAAAACAAAAAGCTCAGGATAGTAAAAATGATTCTTAAAACGTAAAGAACTTTTGGAATAATTATCATACCTGACCTTGAGCTGTACTTCAGAGCACTAGTGATAATAACCACATTATATTGGTAAAGAGATAGACAGGTCAAACGATGAAATAGAAATGAAGACCCGGAAATTAGCCCACAAATATATGGACACTGTAACTTTGACAAAGAAGCCAAAATAATACAATCGAAAAAAAAAAACACATTCAATGATTGGTGCTGGACTTACTAATAGTCTGTATTTAAAAATTTGAAAATAGGGGACTTCCGGTTTGGGACCGAGCCTAGAGCAGGTCGCAGGCAGCAGCTCCTTACCCAACTGCAGAAAACCAAGAAAAACAGGGACTCCGAGGAGCTTGAACTCAGGCAGCATCCCAGGTAAGATTGAATCACCCGTGATGCCTGCTATTAGAAGTTCTAACCCAGATGGACCAGAAGCCAGGAGCCTCGCCCTTACCCTCACCCCCTACCTTTTCCCACCTGCACAAGGTCCCCTGAAGCTGGGCAACTGCAAGATCCTGCTTGGCAACTGCAGATAGACTCAAAGCAGTGTACCATATCATCTGAAGAATAGCAGGGAGACCATAACTCAAGCAGTGTACCATATCTTCTGAAGAATAGCAGGTTGCAGTCCTCCTCGCCCCCACGAATAACCAGGACCCAACGGTCGGGTCAAGTGGCACCCAGACGTGGGCTCGAGGCACGGACCCATCCGGACGGACCCTCATTGAGAGGATGTGCGCACGACATCAAGATTGAGCAAGACAGAGATCATCGCCCGTGACCTGTCGTCCACGGAACCAGGTTGATGCTGCCATCAAGAAGGCAGTTGAAGTTCATTACCATCAGCTGAAAATTGCAGAGGATCCAGAAGTGACTCCGCAGGAGACTGACACAGCTGTCAGCTCCCCTGCCTCCCCCTACGGTCGACCCCTAGACTTCCACACCCTCCAGAAGGGTTCCTGGTATGCCTGGCTTTGCCCTCATTTCTCTCGCTAGAGAGCTTGGCCTCTTGATCACCACAACAAAAATTGGCTTTTTCCTAAACCAAGGCCACCCTTGATATGGCCGCTAACATTGGGGAGCCTTCCTTTATGACAATATTACACCCCAAACTGACAAATGGTTGGTAACTTGAACATTTACAAGAGACTAGGATGGCTGTGAGTTAGCCCAATGACGGGATTATTGTAGGTCCACTTCCCAGGGGCCCACCCAATGCAGCCGAAAAGGAGTGCGTGGTGCTGGGAGTGGGGGCAGCCTACATGGCCTAAGACAGGGCTCTCACCCTCCTTTCACCCACATCAGAGTCCCTTGACGTTGCCCATCGTCGACAGCCTAAAGCCTTCGACCATCGATGTGACTCGTCTCACATCAGTGTTTTGGGGTTGTGAACTTGTCTAAGACCCCCCCATAATTAGACATCCAAATTCAAAACTCACATAGTTGGGATTGAACATAAGACGCCTTCTCTAACTAAACAGAGAAGGGGGAGATGCCAGAAGCCAGGACCCTCGCCCTTACCCTTACCCCCTACCTTTCCCCACCTGCACAATGTCCTCTGAAGCTTGGCAACTGCAAGATCCTGCTTAGCAACTGCAGATAGACTCAAATCAGAGTACCATGTCTTCTTAAGAATAGCAGGGAGACCATAACTCAAGCAGTGTACCATATCTTCTGAAGAACAGCAGGTAGATCATAATTCAAGGCAGTGTACCATATAGACCATGACATGTTTCAAGGCACAGGCCAAGAAGATTTTGTACTTTTCCACCACCTGGACCCTCTTACCCCCTCCCCTTGTAAAACATGCTATCAAAAAGCGTTTCATGTTCAAAAAAAAAAACTCAAAAAAAAAAGAATTAGGATCAAAATTAAGACAGAGTCAACACTATATCAAAGAAATGTGATGTTTCAAATAACCCAACCTGGGAATGAAATGAGTGGATTGTCAGATATGACACCTTGAGCCCCTTCAAGACTCTGATATTTATTCCTCAGGTGTCTGAAAGGGTTAGATGCCAATAATAAAACATTAAACTCCTCTCTAGAAAATGCTTTTGGTACAATAAATATGTAAATAAATAAAAACAAAAAAACAAAAAAAATTTGAAAATAAATTTATATTTATTACCTTCTCACAAAATTCATGTCCCAGTGTATCAAAATACTCAGTATAAACCAGATAATTTACAACTGAGGAGTCCCTAATGGCTAAAAAACAGTTAAGAAAAAAATTCATTAGTGATCAGTGAAATGCAAATCAAAATGACCCTGAGATGCCACCTTATACCAACTAGAATGGCTAAGATAAAAAAAAAAAACTCACTTGAGAGTACACGCTGGCAAAAAAAAAAAGGAGAAAGTGGAACACTCATTGGTTGCATTTGGGATTCCAAACTGGTACAACAAATCTTGAAATCACTCTGGCACTTCAGAAAATTGGAAATAGATCAACCTGAACAGCCAGCTAAAGTATGTTTGGGTATGTACCCAAAAGTTGCCCCACTGGGCACATTGCTATGTTCATAGTAGCCTTATTTATAAGAGTAATAAGCTGGCAGTAACCCAGATGTCCTCCAACTGAAAAACGGATACAGAAAATGTGGTACATTTACACAATGGAATATTACTCAGTTATTAAGATCAAAGGCATCATGAGTTTTTAAGGAAAATAGATAAAACTACAAAATAATATCCTGAGTGAGATAACACAGACCAAAAGGACATATATTATATGAACTCTCTAATAAGTTGATAGACAAAAAGCAAGGAGCACATAGGATACAATCTTTTAGAGTGTATGAACTTTAAGAAGCAGACAAGCCAAGATAGGAGGATGAAGGACTAGAATAAGGAAATGTGAGAGGGTGACCACAGATTGTGGACCATGACTGATTATAAATAAGTTAATAAAATCATTAACTGTGGTGTGAGCTTATAGATTTAGAATATTTGCTCATTTCTATTATAGCAGGATGCATAAAAGCAGCCAGGGATAGATCACACTGGAACATAAGCTGAATGTTTAAATCTTGATTTGAAGACTGCAGTATAAATAGAGAGCAGATGTGACATGGACTTTTGAAACCTAAAGCCAGACCTTCTCTGTATACCTAACCCTAAAAGACTACAACCACTAGTCTTTCCTAATGGGTCGAGTCACAAAATAAAAAGTTCTGTAAAACTCTAATCCAAGAGAAGCCAGAAAGTTAGCAAGACCTTCACTGTAAAGAAAACTACAAAACAACACTGTTTTCTGAACACAGAAAAATGGTTCTCATAAATTCATAACACATGAGAAAATATGATAGATGCAAGTGGGCTAATCCCAGACCAAGATTCAGCATAGATATTGGAGTTAGCCATGAAAACACCTCCACTCGAGGTATTAGCAGTTGATAGCTACTGGGAGGAGAATCCGTTTTCTTTTTCAATGTACAGCACATGGTGGGTTAACAATCCTTAAGTAACATGCACACACATAAGTACAGATGAGTATTATGAAATATATTAGTTAGTTTAATTACAAATTTTTGAAGTTAGGGAAAGGGAATAAATCAAGGTAGACTTTGAGTGGTGAAAGTGATGAAAACACATTGTATGAAATTATCAAACAACTAAATATGAGAAATGAACTGTTACTAATACCTATGAAGATGCAATAGATCTGAGCAATATATGGTTCTTAAAAATCACTGAAATACATTTTGAGAAACAATCATTGATACTTTATTATTACATGCTAAATGGCACAGTGAAATGAAAAACATTGAGAGGTACAGGGCAAAATATTGTATCTTCCAATATCAATATTGGCACTACGTTAAAGATATAAATCAAGTATGATTTTAATGGCTGTGTTGAGATATTTCAAGAGAATGATGATGAATTATGATATTTAAATTCCTAACAAAAGGAATAAAAAGATTTTTATCTGACTTCTACTCAGATCATTTTCATTTGCTAGCAATTTGGAATGTAGTGCAGAAATAAGAAATAAAACTCAATTTACCTGTCTCATTAGAAATTTCATTGTCTGCACAAGGAGTGCACTTGTAGCAGCAGATGGCCTTGCCCTCCAGGGCGACTTTCCTGTATCCAGGCCGACAGCTCTCACTGCACACAGACTGAGGGATCTGAGAAGAATGAAAAGAATGTTATCTAATGCTTAGGGTTTTATGAAAAATCATAAAACAGAGTTTTTGAATGTTATGCCCTGAAGGATGAAGTATTGTTATTAATACCTAGTTTTTTTAAAATATTATTTGTAGTAATGGGGGATGGGGAACATGGTGTAGCCACCAGAAACTAACAGATGCCAGCAAAGCCAAACTCCCAGTATCCAAGGGGGATGACAATAGCTGAAATAGCAAAGGGGAGAGAGAGAATCTGTAGAGATCATATCCATAGGTTAGGCGCAGGCCTCTGTTGAGGGATCGAGCCACCAACCCAACACAAAAATATTAACCTAGAATTGCTCCTGTCTAAAGGATTACAAGGACAAAGAGTGGAGCAAAGACTGAAGGAGATGTCATCCAGAAACTGATCCACTTAAGGATCTATCCCATATGCATTGACCAAACCATGATATTATTGCTGATGCCAAGAAGTCTTTGCTGACAGGAGCCTGATATAGCTGTCTACTGAGAGGCTCTGCCATAGCTTTACTAATACAGAAGCAGATACAGACAGCCATCTGACTGAACATGGGGACCCCAATGGTGGAGTTAGGGGAAGGACAGGAGGAGCTGAAGGGGTTTGCAACCCCATAGGAAGAACAATTAACCAGGTCCTGTAGAGCACTCAGGGACTAAAAAACCAACCAAAGAACATATATGGAGGGATCCATGGCTCTAGCTGCATATGTGGCAGATGATGGCCTTATCAGGCATCAATAGGACAGGTGGCCCTTGGACCTATAAAAGTGTGATGTCCAGCATGGGAGAATGCTAGGTCAGAGTGGCAAGAGTGCAGGGCGAGGGGGGAGAACCCTCATAGAAACAGTGAGAGGGGGTTGCGATAGAAAGTTTGCAAAAGATAAACAATTAAAGGGGATAACATTTAACATGTAAATAAATAAAATAAGCAATAAAAATTTTAAAAATAAATTTAAAAAAGAAGAAATAAAAGGTTATGCCTTCGAGAAGGCAAATGTGCTTAAATTTTTGTCCGAGTATTATCATAGTGTTAAAAATTTTGGAATCTTCAAGAGTTTAGGACAAGTTTGTGAAATATTGGTGATTAGGAACATGATATAGAAGGCCATGGGGTTCATCTAGTCTAACACTAACTTTGTAGTTTCTGACACCTGTGTTGAGCATCTTAACTTCCATCCTAATTGTGAATCTTGACTGTCAATCTGAGAGAATTCATAATTATCATGAAAGCAAATAAATGTACATTTGTAGGAAGAAATATATAGATAAACTTAGCTAACAGGAAAGGGGTCAGTTAAAATTTAGATGTCACTATTTATTATACAAATGTGACAATTGTAGAGGAAATAGGGGAGAGCTGCAGTATTCATTGCCACCTGCCTTCAGAGGACAATATACCACCAGCACCCTCTTACATTTGAAAATCATGTGTTTTCAAATACAATGTCCTGCACACTCAAACTTTCTGCCAGTTATTTCAAGATATTATTAAACATTGAATTAGATAGGACATATTGAGAATGAAAGGACAATTAAGAGATGCTAATGGAGTGATTTTATGTTATTTTGAAAGAAAAATATTCCTTATAGGCTAAAGCATTTTAATGTTTATTTCCTTTTTTGTGAAATAATATGGGAAGTTATTTAAACTTTCAGGGATTCAGATAGTCTGAAAAAATTATGATGCATTGGTTGGGAATTGAAATATTATAATGTTTCCTTCATTCCAGTTTTCTAATATTGTTTACGATTAATATATGTAAAATATAGATATTTTCTTTCCATTTCCTATGCCTGTCGCCAGTATGACCACTTGTTGTAATACTTCTATCCTTGGTAAATGATGATACTTCTGGAGCCATATAGCAAAATACATTCTTTCTTTTAAAAGTCATTTTGATCATGGATTTTTGTGAAATAAGTCCGTGTATGACTTAGAACAGACCACACCAGACTAAAGGATTCCAAGTGGGGTTTATTCAGGAGATAGGGCAAAGATGGGAGAGGGGAGAAGAAGAGGAAGAAGATGTAAGAAAAAGAGAGGTCAAGGGGTTCTACCTGTTTTATATGGGTGGTGATGTAGCCTCTCCCAGGTAAAGGTGAGGTAGCCAGGTGGATTCTGGGAATGTATGGTAGTTGTCTTGGCAACAATGTGGGGGTTGCCTAGATTGATGTCAATGTGTTCAGGGTCTGATACCAACATTTTAACCATACAATAATAAATAAATTTAGATATCGTTTCATAATATTAATCTAAAATGAGATTTTTTTCACTTTCACATTTAACAGATGAGTTGTTTGGAAATAAAAAATTTTATCTTACCATATGTCCCATCCCTACTTTTTGACAAATGGAGGAAGCCTAATCTTCATATGAGTTAGCAATGGGAAACTTATTGAAGACTATATACTTCCATTGATCTGAATCAAGGAAAATGGAAAGCTAGTATACTAATATTACTTTGTTGAATTCTTTAATGATACCAGAAGTATAATAGAACTTGAGCTATACATCATTATATCAGAAAACATAATTGTGATAGTAATACAAGCACAAAGCATTTAGATAATATGTAACCCACCTCTGAAAATGTTTCTGGCCATTGAATCATCTGTTCAGATAAACACAACTGTTGACTCTGGGGAGCATTTGCAGAAAAGGATCCTATTTTCACTTTCAGTCCAAGACCCTTTGGTAAATTCCAGTAGTTAAGAATGTCATATTCTGCATCTATTGTTTGTCTCCAATCTAAACTCCTTTTGTCTCTCATCTCAATGTCCTTAAGGAAAGTGTTAAGCTGAAAGAGAAATACAATTTGATATTACATTATGGTGAAGGGGTAGAATAAAATGTGGATTTTGGTATGTGTCTTATTGTTCTTAATTTCAGCTGTGAACATCAACATTAATGAATATTTTATTAATGATGAGAAAGTGAAACCCTGAATGTGAGAATACCATTCTGCTTCTGAATTATTATTCAGATATTTAAGTGAAAACTTTGAACCAAGCTCAAGTAACCAATCAATGACAACTGAACTATGAAAAGATCAACTTTTTGAAACCTAGCAAGACTCATTTGCTTTGAGAATATCTTCAGAGTTCTAGCATCTAAAAGGAGGATGCTGATGTCCAGAAATCAACTAAAAGGCATCATTTATATATAAACCAACCATCATTGTTTACTTAAATGTCCCTGTTTTAATTTCTCTTGTAAAAAATATATAAAGTACTGATTTTTTAAGTGCAACAATTACCAGGAGAAGATTGTATAGCTAGATATTGATGACATGACCTAGATTGTGACTAAGCATATTTGCTCTTGGTTTTTTACATGCCATTTCACTACATCATACACTTGAACCTACCTTGACTTCTAGATAAGGTTAGAAACACAAATAATTCTATGATTTTGGACAACATAAATTGAATTTTGAAATACCTAAGTTAGTGTTGTTACAAACGTCATATGTCTGAGTACTGACAATAAAATACAGTAGAAAGATTATTACCTGCCATGGAAAGAACTCCATCTTTTCTCCATTTCCAAATGATTGCATATGAAGTTGCTGAAGTCTCATCTCATGGAGGCTGTGAGCCACAGCATACACACCATTGTAAATACTAATGCTCTCTTCACTCATGGCCACATCAAATATATGACTAGGTAATACATCCAAAGAAGCATTGGCTTGACAGTTGTCCAAAACATGACAATTAATATGAGAAAATGAGCACTTGAAGAACAAATACCATATCTTGGGAAGATAAATGTCTTCTGGGTATTTATTAGGATTAACTGTTTGAATAAATTTAGTAAAATCATTTTTTTCTCTATAATTGTGCTTAAAAATTATACTTCCATGGAATGAGTCTAACATGAAGTAATCATTAATTTCAGTAATATGATTTTCAATGTTCATGATCCAGACTTTCCATGTCAATAACCTCTGCCCAATATTTCGCAGAAGAACTTCTAAAGAATCAATGTCACCATAAATAATTATTACATTTGTCTTATCCATATTTTCCCAGAATTTGTTAAAATATAAAGTCCATGTGGCTGGGATCATTTTTACAAAAGCTATGCAGATTCTTTTTCTCTCTGTTTCCTCTCTAAAATCTGACAGAACTTTATTTCCTTTGTGGTCATCTGGGAGAAATAAACCAACCCAGGACCACTTAAAATGAACCATCAAAGAAACAATGGCAAGTGAAAGAGATGTGTCCTTGGGGGTCATCTGGTAGAGAGAAGAAAACTGACCATGGTCACTCAAGAGAGGATCATAAGGTCCAAAAGTAATCTGAAGCAAATTCGAAAGAAGAGAAAGAATATAAACATCAAAAAATTTCATTCCTGAGACAAAAGATGATAGAACATTTTAAAGGAACATTCCATTGACTACATTTTACAGAAGTTTCTGGCAAGACTTTAAGTTTCATAGGCTTATCTGGTTTCATTTACTACACCAACCTTCTTCTTACAAGCAATAGAAATCTGGAATGAACTCCATTTGTCTGGGTATTGCTTTCATATTTGGATAATTGTTCAATCACTCTTTGAGTTTAAAGAAACCTGTAATATGAACAAACGAACTGACTCTCAGTTCCCACAATCCAAATTTCCTCACCTGTGGAAATTTAAAGAGGTGAAGCAATGTTCCAATTTGGGCAGATGTTATCCATGATGTTCCTGTGAGTGCAGCTGTGAAATTTCTCTTTTTGCAATTGTAATTAGGTAAAACCTTTCTCTGCAGATGAGCTGTAAGCCACATACAAGTATTAATAAGTGTTTCCTTCTCAATGAATCTGACATTGTAGAAATCAAATCCAAGAGATATATTGGGTAAAAGTTTGGGGTTCCGGTTGATCTCTTCAATGGCAAATCGCAGAGCCAAAATATACTGGTAGTTCTTAAAGTTATACCTGTGTAAGTGGCATAGATATACACAAGAGGATGATCATGTATACCATGCATATCTTCCTATTTTGTACAGTAAATTTTATACTTAAATTTTGATTATACAAAACATGTAATTTAATTTGTTTACTGTGAATAGATGAACTAAAGTAGGCAAACGTTTTAGGGTTATTAAATATCTTTTACCATTACTACTTATCAATTATCGATCCTCAAAGGTTATATTATTTATATTCTATATGCGGATTCTTTACACATTCAGTTTACAAACCATGAATCATTTTCACCCCAATAACAGATCTGTTAGAATCTAGAATTTTGGATTTCTGGGGTCTTCATTTATGACTCTTCACCATTTTATTAACAACTCAACCACTTTTTAAACATAATATGTTAACTAAATAATATTCCAAAATAAATGTATTTGCATATTTGGCCATTGAAGGTATTTCTCTGACAAATCTTTTTGTATATGGTGGCCTGGAGTGACTAGTGTCATACAAGAAGCATAGGAAAAAGGACTTGTGTATCTTACTACATGAGATTAAAAAGAATGTATCACCATGAACTTTACATTTTTATCATTATGTGTATTTGCTATTTATGCATGTGACTGTTTGTATGTTTCTCTCTTAGTATATGCAGTTGTAAGGAGTTCAGGAAATATAAATTCGAGCCAAGACAACCCAAGATTGATTCCTAGCTATTCACCATATTTACAAATAGTTTTTTTTTTGGTTTGTGTATTTATGTATTTATTTAAGCAAGTATGCATTTTATTCATTTAATGTTCAGTTGCTTGCTTCATTTACTCAATATCACAGAGTCTATAACTTGACTATAAGTTGTTGTGTATATCAGGCTGGTCTTGAACTCAGGAGTACCTACCTGTCTCCTTCTCTAGACTACTAGGATTAAAGTCTTCCACCAGCATATCTACCTGCTGGAATCCTTCTCTTTCTTTTATCACATATGCCTGGATCTCTACACAGCAAACTTGTGAGATTATGTTTTTTTCTGTCTCCTACCCTCTATATGATCACAGGATTACATGTATGTATCCATATTCTTTTGAAATATGTGAACTCAGTTCCTCACACATGACATGCTCTACTCTTTGAAACATCTCTTCATCTGTTGAACAAATATTGTGGAACAAATATTTTACTCCAAAAGGCCCCCAATCCACAGTGACTAAAAGTATCATTTAATTTCTCTGTCAAAGTGAGTTGATCACAAAACAGAACAACAACAACAAAAGGCATTAAGGTTTCATAGTGTATATTTTTCTTCTCTTTCAATGCTTAAAGATTTAGCTAAAAAGCAGTGGGAAGAAATTAAGAACCAAAGGTTATCAGTAGCCTCAGAGAAAGAGTGAATTTTGAAGACAAGAGGAAAATTATATTTATGATCTTATCCTAAATATAATAACATGTAATGATCTGTGAATGTTCAAGTAAACAAAAAACCAGCAAGGAGAGTGAAGATCAGCACAAAGTTCAACCCCTATATAAGAGGGAATTATTCTCAATTAAAGTTTCCTTGCTGTGAGGATACAAAATGAGCATTGTTACCCTCATAAAGGAAAACATTTAACTGGGGCTAGTTTACATTTTCAGAGTTTAGTCATATTGTCACGGTCGGAACCATGACAGTATACAAGTAGAAATGGTCTTCAAAATGTATTTGAATGTTTTACATCTTAATACACAGTCAGCAAAAGTAGGAACTGGGGCACACCAGCTAGACTTATTATTCTTAGAAGTGTAACCTGACAACCAGAGTGACACACTTCCTATAAGATATCCATGCCTACTCCAATGAGGACAAACATCCTTATAGGGTCACTCAGTATGGTCAAAACATCTAAAGAGAATAGTTTATGGGATGATTTCTATACAAACCACTACATGTCATTACTGGACCATGATAGGGATTTAGCCATATACTAGTGAAAAATGAACTTAGTCCAATTTAATTTCCCATACTCTAAAACAGCCTCAAGTTTGTTTGAAGCTCAAAATTCAAAGTCTCTTCTGAAATTAATGTATACGTGCAATGTAGTCTCCTGAAAATAAAATTAAAAAAGTAGATCGCATACTTTCAAAATGTAATAGCACAGAATTTACAATACTATTTAAAATTTGAGAAAAAATGTAATATAGTCAGAAAATATTGGATAAAGGCAAGATGAAAAACAACCTGAGCAAGTTCCAAACTCTGCAATTCCATGTCACATTTCAGAATGTTCTTTGAATCTCCAATACCTTTCAATTCTGTTGACTTCAAACCACATCTTTCTCTCGGGCTTTTTCATTCCCATTAGCAGTGCTTATTGGCAGTTATTGCATGCCTATGACATCTTAAACATTGCAGTAAAATCTAGGATTCTCCTTTGGTGTTTGACATAATGGCTCCTCTAAGTCTCTTTCTACAGACATCACTGATATAATCCTGGACTTAACAGATGTCCTCAATCACAAAGAGAGATGCCCTAACTACCTTCTTCAATCCTTGACTCTTAATGTCAGAACCACATGGCTGAACCTGCCAAGTTATGTTGCATGCTAGGGCTGGAAGATGGCTCCTTCATAAAATTAAATCTGCACTGGTTTTCTGTTTTTATTACTTTCATTTACATTCTAATTTTGGATATCCTGAAACACAATTTGTAAACAAAGCTTGTGGCCTTAAACTACTTTTCACAAATTGGTAGCATAGCTGGGTGGAATTTTGCCCAGAGATTTTTCACTCCTTTTATTGCATTTAACATCAGACTTTCTTTTAATCTCTGTATATGTCTGAATACAGCAAATAGTTTAAGAGTGGGATTTAGTACTCTTTTTGTCCTCAATCTATATATTTTGTATTTTTGTCTTTCAGTAATTTTTTTTGTAATTTTCTCTATGTCTTCATATAATTAAACAATAATGACCCTATGCCATTGACAAAAGAAGACTGTGTTGAAATTTTCTTTGCCAATAGAATAAATCTGTAACGTCAGGCACACTCTTTGAACAAGGTCAAAATGCAGCATCACTCTTTACCAAGATATCTCAAGTGCAATTTCTAGGAAACATACTAACATTCTTCTCCTTGTGTCTACTTGTACCAGGAATGCAGAATTCAAATTATACTCAGTAACACTTTTTTTTCCACATTCTTCTTTAGTTGGTTCATTAATCAGCACTAAAAGGATTTCTCTGCTTTCCTAAAAAAAGTCCCAAAATCAATATTCCTCCAAATACAAAGCAAAGCCTATCACAGCAATTAACCTTTCTCTAGTATAAACGTGTTTCCTTGCATTTAGTAGACGTTCAGACACACAATGACCATAACATGCCTCATAAAGGAAAACATTTAACTTCAGTTTACTTACAATTTCAGAGACTTTGTCCTTTTCATCATGGTGGGAAGCATTGCCATGTGCAGTAGGAAATGCTCTTTCACAAAGAACTTAGAGTTCTACATTTTTATCCACAGGCAGCAGAATTGAAAACCCTGGGCAAAATTGAACTTCTTAGATTTCTAGACCACCCCTGCATAGGGGGGCACACTAACTCTAGCAAGGTCACACCTACTCCAAAAGACTACTCAGCATGAGTAAGGCATTCACACATGAGTCTATGGGGTCCATTTCTACTAAAAGCACAAAAGTATTTCCATTTGATAACTTCTGGAAGAAGAGTCAGGTTTCTTCAATAATGTGATTTCTTCTAGACAAATAATATTCTAGGGTGAACGCAACCTGAAAGGTACTTGGGCAACACAAATTTAACTTGGTTAAGAATTGTATTGAACTTCATCAGAAGCAGTTTCTCTAAGTGCAGAGCTGATTTGATGATGTTGTAAGATTTTGCTAATTCACCTTCCTATAAAAGCAACAATTTATTTTCAATGAATTAAATTTACCCTTACTTTCACTCATAGGACCAAAAAGCATAGAATGAACTTGAACATGTCCAATAGAGAAAAGATAATTTCAAAACTGAAGCAAGATTTATAATTTTAATAATGGAGGCTAAAGTTGTAAAATAGCTATAAATCAGTGACACAGATTTTTGTAAAAGGGGTTTTTCCTTAGTACTTAAAAGCCAGTAAGTATTGTCATTAGCTCCATTTGTTATGCAAAGATTTCTTGTGTGATGAAAATTGTTTTAAGATCTTAATAATTAAGGTAACCTGATTGAGAAGGTGTCATCAGTAAATATTTTTGTGGAGATTCGGTCCTGTACTGCCAGTGGTTGCCTGCTGCAGCTGTTGGATAATTCTACATAAAGAAAAATGGGTTGATTGCAGTAGGTTGTTTAATTACCTCTGTTTGAGGGGCCTGAGGTAGGTTCCTTACACAGTTTCCAGGGTTTAATAAGATTGCTGTATTATTAGTGATTACATTAGCATAATAAAAGGTAGTGTCATTTTTATAAAAGCAAGTTTAGCACTCTTAAGCCACTGGTACCCTTTCAGACAAAGAGGACAACTGGTTGGATTTCTTCTCTGAGTGGGGTCAGGAGCATTGAAATTTATAGTACCTCCTGCTTTATTCATACAATGTAAGCTTCAATAATGGAACATATTGCTTGATGATGCTAGTCCTTTTCAGCCTGAGATTACTTTTATAACTGCCTCTCCTGTTAAAGCTTGTCTTCAACAACATCAACATGTTGGCAACTGAAGTGGATGACTTGAAACAGAAAATATACCCTCAGACAATATTATTAATTTAATAGGCTGGGAAACCAAGGACGAGTAAGATTCTGCACAAAGCCTTACCAACCTTAGACACAAGAGCACTGTTTTTGATAATGCATATTCCAAAATGGGTAAGAAAAGCATGGTTGTCAGAATTACCTAAGACAGACTCAGTCTTATATATGCAATAGAAAATTGGGAGATTTGGAGTGGTTTTTGGGCTTCCTGGCAAGAAAATGACCTTGGGCAAGGCAAGGAAATGGGCTGCTTAGAAGGAATCTGACATTAGGTTAGAACAAAGTAATTTCAAGCAGGAATCTAAATCCTAGGCTAGAACAAAGAAGTAATTTCAGACAGGAATCTAATTTTAGGCTAGAAAAAAGAAATAAGCTTAAGAAATGAAAATCACTTTGGGATAGGACAGGAAAGTAGGCTCAGATATTTTTGTCATCCTGATAAGCCCTTAGACATTGTGTTCAAGGGCATGATCATGGAACTCTGTTTAGTGCCTTGCATGTTCTGTGATGATTGGTGTTTATTGTACTGTTTGTTCCTTGACTATTTGTATCTACTGTATGACTAGTTCCTCAACCTAGAACTCACCTTAATAATTGATGAAATTAAAATGGTATAAAAGCAGAAAGGAGGATGGTGGATGGGATATGGGTTTAATGGGGTGGGGGGTGAGATAGAAAAAGAGGATAAAATCTGAAATTCAAATAAATAAAATATCCAATAAAAAATACCAAAGAAAGAGTTATCTAAGATGTTTGAAAGAATAGAGATGAAGGAAAGTATTAACATGTGAAATGTTTATGGATATGGGGAATGGTTTGAAGGAACAATTCACAGAAAAATCAAACCTTAGTAAGATTTTGAGTAGTCTTCTGGCCTTGTGAGATTTTTGTAATGAGTTCACCTTGAAAATATGAAGTAACAACCTCAGCACATGCTTAAAATTAATTTCCAGATTTTTCAGTTGTCTTCAGAAAAGATTGACAAGTGGGTGCAGCATTCACAAAGGCCAGATTTAAAACAACATCTTTTCCTTCAGAGCTTCTATCAGCTGAGCAACAGAGTCATAAACATTTTTTCTTGTTTCTGTACTACATTAACAAGCCTTTAGGTATTTGTATCTCTATTACACAAGCATTTCCATGATTCTAGAGCTCAAGTTACTATTTTTGTTAGAATTTCCTTTTTCATTTGTCAATGAGTTGTTCTTTCAAACCATTCCCTATACTCATAAACATTTTATATGTTAACACTTTCATTCTTCTCTTTTCTTTCAGATATCTTAGATAACCCTGTTCGTGCCAAGTTCTTATATGTATACAGACATAGTAAAACTTCATCTTTAGTTAGGTAGGCACTGGTTATTTCAAATTTATCATGAAGTCTCATATGCAATTTAAATGGCAAGGGTTCTTAAAAGGGATCCTTATCCTATTTGTTATTCTTCATACTCACTGGAAAACAACCTAATTATTTACCCTGATGCTGAGTTGGGAGTACAACAGCAGCAGATCCAATAGGCCACTTTGGTTTCCTTTTTTTTTCAGGGTATCTTATGAAATTACTTATATTTAAATGCTTCAGAGTAGGGCACTTATATTCATATTTTGTTACTTTCTTTCCTGAGTTAGTTTCCTCCTCTGAGGTTGATTTTTCTTCTTTTGATTTATTACTACCCTCTCCTGAGCTACTTTTCTCAGATGTTTATGTCAAGGAATAAACATTGTTCTTAGATCCTGATTGCGACAATAGTAAGGGATTCCCCTCACAAGGAGGTGAATCTAATATCCCCTTAGCACATATGGCTTTTTTTCTTTTACTTTTTCTTTTTTTTTGTTTTTTTTTTTTCCAGCAATCTGCCAATGCCTTCCTGATCACAGTCCAAATAGCAAAGGCTGTAAATAGCAAAGGCTAATCTTCAGTTCTCTGTAAACCAGTTTTTAATATCTAACCCTATTTTCTCCCATGTATTGATATATAACATAACAATTCTCCTTCATGGAAGCCAAGGACTAACCATTTGTACAAACGTAAGAAAGTCAATCAGCTTGCTAATGCCAGCCTTAATTCCCTTTTTAAAAAGAGTATGCTTCATAACATCTTTTTTTATTTACAACTGTTTTTTAATTTATTTTTTCTCAAATCGTAGTTCATTCATACAGGGGTTATAAACACAGAAAGACAGGATGTGGGGAAGGGAATGACACTGGAGTGTGGGTGTTCAGGGGGAATACAGATAACTTCAGAACCGGGTATCGGCTGGGTGAAGGTTCAGGGGACAATTCACTATGACTCTGCCTATGACTCGCTTGTCCTTATCTAAGTTGGTATTATCTGCCAAGGCTACCTATTTACCAGGTCTATGGCTACTCAGGCTTGTAAATTTCCACAAAAGCTGCCTGTTTACATTAGCTTATAGCCATCTGTTTCAATGTTTTTCCACTGAGACCCAAGTTAGCTATGGAGGACCACGAGACTCAAGATGAGGTTGTTACTTTATACAGGGTGTTTCCAAAACCCATTTCCACCCAACCTAAAAGGGGGAACTTCTTCCCCTAGACCAAGCAGAGATGGGCCACCCAGAGCCCCCTCTGTCAGGAGATCTGAATTCTTGCTTAGGCTGTGAGGCTAAGCACTGCAAGGGAATATAAATAAAAGATAAAAATATCTATCTGGGTTCCCTGAGGGACAAGCCTGACTGCATAGGGGTTGATGTCAAAAGTATCCCCTCTCCAGGAAAAAGACATGGGGATGGCCCTCATGCCTCACTGGACAATGACAGGGGGACTGTAGTCATTACCAGGTCCCCTTCAAATACTGGAGGTCAGGCCTCTATCCCCGCCTTCACAAGTTTAGAATTGCCACAGCCCTTCTATACTTAGAGAAGGGAGATGTCAGGGGCAGCCTTGCTTACACACTGAAGGCCTAAAATCAGCCATAGGCGTAAATTCAGCAATAGGCCTGTCATACATGTATGCTTCATAACATCTTTAAAGAACTTTCTGTCAATAGATTCAATTTGTCCCATCTTGAGAGATACACATAAAATGCACACAACCCAGAGCTGATGGCTCCTGATCTAAGGTTGGTGATGATAGCTTCCAACAGAAGTGAAGAAAGAACTGCCTGATGGCAGCAAGCAATTCAACCCAGAGCTGATGGCTCCCAGCATAATTCAGGTATTGATGGTACCCAATATCAGCCTCTACTGATGGCAGTAGGCAATATAAGCTCTCATGTCTCACACATCTAAACATGCAGTCCATGGCCAGAGGCTTTTGCAAGACCCAGTTGAAAGTCCTATCTCTGTGGACTTACTTTCCATTTTCCAGGAAAATCTCTGTTACCAGGCTCAAATTTAGATGCCAGGAGCTTCTTGGCTTGAAGTGAGTACAAACAGGGCACAGAGTAGGACCCTAGTGTGGCTTTAAATTCTTAGGGTCTCTGAGTATTCTAGCTCTCTACCTATACTGAAATGATGGTGATAAATTTTAAAAGTGCTAAAAGCTTTCTAGCTCTTTCTGAGGGCAAGAATCTTCTAGTTTAGAAGATTGACATCTGTAACCTGGCAAATAGGGATTAAGTAATGTGGCTTTTGATCTATCTCAGTAGGAATTTCACAGGTATAACTTTCAGTCTGCTAGTTGAATGTCTCAGGAAGAAAAAGGAACACTTTGCAAAGTAATTAGAGATTTCATTTCTAAGTTGTCAAATGTTTCCAATGAAAGTTATCTAAGGAAAGTGGGAAAAGCAGAAAGATCCTAAGAGGGGCAAGGGGAAATTTTTTAGTTTCTCGTTGTTTACAAGGTATTCTATCTAAAAATGTTGTCCTTGGTTCAGTTCCTCTGACTCTTCTCTTTGTCCTCAGTGCTTATCCATCATTCAGGATACATGATGATCATGTGTTAAAAATTTCACCACAGGTTCACACATAAAATGAAACCATAAATTGAAATATAAGTTTACAACAGTGAATGTTTACATAAATATCCATTAGGATTTATAAGGACCATTAATTATAATGAAGTAAAAGAGGCCCCACCCAACAACAAAAGTTATTCCATCTATTATGCATGTGAGAAAATATTTTTTCCTTTGAGTCAAAATTTGACTTATTAAAAAAGTAGAAATACCATGAAATTTTTTATCCAAATAAGATATTTTATCTAACCGTGATTGATGTTTTAAAATTCAAAATATATCTGTCAAAGAAATAAACCATTAAGTGTTAATTAAATCTAAAAAGTTTTTTCTTCCACTCTCTTTGATGTAATGCCTTAAAACCTTGAAATGTTTTTCCAACCACAGAGAATTGTCATACAGAGCATAATTTACCTTCAAACATTCTTTGATTTTTTTAAAGTTATTTTGACAAATTTACTTTTAGAGATTATAAAATTTTTCATTGGTATTTTTGGTCATTTTCTACTTGTTGATTTCCAACACATTTCTTCTTGTATTTCAGGTATATATAAGTGCATTTGTTCTATTTCCATGGCATACGGCCTATATCCATACAGATATAAGAAAATATTCTAGGGAAAGGAAGGCCTGGTTTAGATAAAAACATCTTATTTACTTTATTAAGAAACATACATGAATATTTACTAATCAATACTTGTCTTACATTATCCATTAGCCTGAGTTATTTAACTCAAGTTAAGAAAAAGCACCAAGATGAAACATTCATACTCACTATATTATGCTAGACACATATATAAAAAGAAGAATAAATACTGCAAACCAATGGAGTAAATAGGTAAACACAGGAAAGCTGTCTGAGAATAAAAATTAAATTATCAAACAATTATAGTAAAATATGAGATAAATACTATATCTAAGTAGAACAGAACTATTCACGACTTCTAACTGTGACACTGCTAACTGTGGAATCAGCTGTATGTAACACACATGGCCTCTTCACTCTAGAATCACAATAAACACTCAGAACTTATTGCATTCAATAACAACATCTAATATCACAGGCACAGTCAGGACTTCCAAAACGCTATGAACAATATCAGACATATAATAAATCATCCTTCTTTGAAATCATAACAATGAAAACTATTCAGACATTGGGGCATAACAAGTATGGCAAATAAGATGTTATTGTTATCAATCATTTACTAAAATGAATACAGTTAATGTTAATACTTCATTTCCCACTGAGTGAGGAATATAACTCAATACCAAAATAAAATTGTTAAAAATGTATTAAAAATTCTGAGTAAATTTGCCAAAATAAAAATAAATAATAAGCAAATTTTAATGACTATACCCTCTAAATCATAAGAATTCAGAACTCAAAAAATTAAATAACTGTACTCACTGTATGTAATTGTCTAAATATTCATATGGCAAAGTTGAATGTGGTATTTTCTTCCCAGTGTAGAAAGTATGAAGAGGGAAAAATGCACCAATCATAACATCTCTTTCATGGTGAAACTCTTCAGTGATTATGTAATAACATCTACTGATATTAAACATAATAGCAGAAACAAATTTTGGATTTTGCAGGAGCCAGAAGATAAAAATCCAGGAGAACATCCTACTAGTACATTGGTCTTCTTGTTGCAGAACATAGTGTCCAGCACAGATATACTCTGTTCATGTTTTTTTGACCATGTATGTTTTGAATATGTTGATGACTCAGTCTGTCACACTAATCATTCTTCGGGATTGGAAAAGCCACTGGGAATTTTGAAACTACCCTTTCTTGTGGACTGTGTTGATGAACCCTCTATTCAAGTGAACAACAAGTTCACAAATATGGTTTTTTGTATTCCTCACTAGCCAAAGGCAGTATAACTTCAGCAAAGACTATAAACAGCACGAGCTGAGGGTTGACCTTCTCTTGGGATGAATTGGCTAACGATATGAAGCAAGAAACTTTTAATATGAAAAACAATTTAAGCTCATCTTCACAGGTTACATCATAAAAAGCCAACTAAGTGAAAAAGGAAAAGGCTAAAAAGAAAGCATTGCAGGTAAAATAAAACAAACAATAAAAATTAATACATTGCAAAGTTTTTTAATGACAACAAACAAGTATGAATTATAGGAAACAATGTCCAAGGCACTGTATACAATATTCATTGGTGTAACTTATCCCAACATTTCCTGTTTTTAGTCCAAGAAAAGGACTTTATCTCTAATATCTGTAAACATATACAATAAGAAAACATGAGAAGTCTTAGTGTAAGTATTATTATTACAGTGCCAAGGTCATTTGTATTTAACAACTTTCAACATAGTGCTTCTGCACTCTATTCTATCTTGTTGAATCCTAAATTCTGTAGAGGGTTTGTGTCTAACAAGCACATGAAAAACTCCATTAAAAATTTATACTTAGAAGGCAAACAGACGAAATTTTAGATTTGGGGCTAGTGACTATAACTATGATTTCAAAACTTCAATGATAAATTTTGAGTTCTGAACTTATGAAGTCTATCATTATTCTATTTTGCAAACCAATTAAAGACCTGAGAGGGATAAATGATACCTTAGTAAGCAAGATGTGGTAACCAAGGACCTTCTGTGTTAAATAGAATGACAGAGATTTACTAGATACTTGGACAGTCAACAAAAGTTTATCAATAGCAGTAGAGACATCCATCTTTGACAGCCAGGGAAAGAAGTTCTGAGGGACCTGACATTGAAGCAGAAACTTTGGAAGAGTGTCCTACCTTGTCTAGGGGACTTCAGGAAACTGACTATTTAGTATCTTGTCTGTCAACCATTTGGCCTCTACTGTCATTCATCAAGGAAAAGGGCACTTTATAGCCAAGTGACCAGTTTTGACACATTCGTAGCAAACACAAAGTGTAGACTGATTTTAACACATCATCTTCTTATGAAAAGATTCAGAGTGCATCTATAACTTGATGTATCTCTCTATCACAAATAGCTTTTTTTATAATTAAACTATTTTAAATGTCACATTCTGAAGATTCCTAAAGTGTGTAAGAACTACCAATATAATCTAAAGTCTATCTAAATACAAAACATTTGCTTGGTTCTTGTTAATTTTCCTAAGATTAAGCTGGAACACACATAGAAAAGACAATGTAAGGCTTATTCATTTAATTAAGTGCATCAATTCAGAGCATAATTACAATGGATTTAATTTAATGAATGCATTAAAGGATTTTATTATTTATAAAGTTACTGATTTCCAATGTGAATTTCTTAATTATTACTAACAGTTTATAATAGTAGCTTTTATATGTCTAGAAATTTAAAATAAGGAATTTAAAATACAGCTCTTTTTTATCAAAGCAAATGTTTTAGGGACAGTCCATAAGGAGATAGGCCACTTAACTGACTGTGAGAACATACATAATGAAGTAACCTAAATAATCATTCCATGGGTAAAATGAAATAGGATAACACTAATTTGACAAAACTGTCTTCCTAAAAATCATGGAGAAGTCCTAGTAGCCAGCATTAACCTTCACATGGCAACAAGTACCAGTCCTACATTAATGGAAAGGACATGAGATCCTCTTCCCAGAAATAAGGAGAATTACTCCCTTTTTAGCAAACCGGCACCTTCTTCAAACTTCTGATGGATTGGGTCTTTTGTATAAATCACCAACCTTGAGAAAGAGGATACCAACAAACATATATTTAACAGCTTGGTGATGAGAAATTAGCAAAGACAAGTAGTTAGACATACGTCTTAAATTAATTACTGTTATTACAATTAGGTATTTATAATATTAAATTTTTAGCCATCTTTTATTAATCCTTACCAATTTAAGATATTCCATACTTTTGTCACTTTATTATTCTAAATATTTTACCCTCCTTTTCCTTTTTACCACATAATTTCCCCCAATTTCATGCCCTAACACTAGACAGAAGAGAAAAGAGAAATGAGAGAGAGAGAAACAGATCCCTGAATATATTTTTTTCTTTCATCCCTTAACATTAAGAACTTGCAACAAAACTTCCTATATTACCAAAAACTAACAACAGGAACCATTCACACCACCTCTCAAAGGAAAGCTTCCTGTTGTCTGGTGGCAACAATATGTTTGGACACCAAACTTAAATTGAGATGTTGGTTAATTCTTGGGAAACCTGGCTTTTTCATTCAATATACAGGCTTTTGGGTACCATCTGTTACTAGTAAACTGCAGGCCTACCTGGTCCACTCTGTGAGGCTGGAACACTTAAGGTTAGCCTCTTTGAAGCTGCCTTATATGCAGGTTTGTAGGAAATACTAGTACCAGGCAAGACTCAGAGGAAGAGATGTTGAACTTATCATCTTCAAGATAAATCTTTCAGGATGATATTAACTTTATTTGTGTCTGGTGGGTTTGCTCTGAAAATCCACAAAATTTTAAAAGTCACATTGTAGGGACTTTTTTAAAATTAATATAGTATAAAATTTGTGTTGTGCACTAACTGCAAATGTTGGGTCTGTCTATGCATGAGCATATGAGTAACACCTGTCCATGTTTTTAACGCATTTTGGACTACATAAAGAAACTGTAATATTGGTTCATATCCACAATAATGCTTTATGAATGGATGACATGCAACAATAAATCAAGTAATCCAGTGTTGCCAAAAAGCTTTATTAGCTACTGGAGAGACATTTATGTCTCCTCCACTTATTCCATGGCTAGTTGCAGGTGTTCAGGAAAAAAAATTTGACCACTGTTATATGTATAATTACCACAAATATCATAATCATGAAGAGGTAATAAGTACTCAAAGGTTTTTTCACCTCTCTTCAAGCTGTTCGCATGTAAGGGGATCAACTTTCACATCTTCCTCTGCTTTACTATCTTCTGGGTCTCCTCCGTTGTACTTTCCATGTCAGGAGTCAAGAGATTTAAGACTGATTTACTGACATTCAAAATTTTTAAGTTATTAAAGCATTAAGTAATCCATGTCTAGGAGATTGCATATCCCTCTTCAGTTTTATTATTATTTTATTTGAATAAGTTAGATTTTTCACAACTCTTTGATCTGTAGGATTGTACAGAATGCCATAGTATGTTTTATGTTACAATATTTAAAAAATGTTTCATTTTACTGTATACATAAACCAGGCCATTATCAGTTTTCATGTGTAAAGTTTTTTCAATGACAGTCATAAATACCTCTTGAGAACTTAATTCCATGGTGATCTAAGGATTAGTGTTAATCCCTAAGATATACTGTGACTTAAGTAAGAAAAATGTTAATAATATAATATCTCCCAGTAATAAATAACAGTGTATAACTGATCATGCCTAAACTGTACTTTTTGTTATTGACTTTTCTGTAGACCTCTCTTATATTCTAAATAGTTAATACTCTACTCTTTGTATTTTTTTCCTGAAACAATTTGTAAAATCCAACAAGGCAAAATTGTTTTCTTTCAATTAGTATATATTTTAAAGTATCAGTATTGGGATTAGTCAAAATTATAGCACCTATTTCATGATAAATTATAGAGTGGGAAAGCTGTTTACTGGTTTTGTGTCTGTTTTAAAAATTATTGAGAAATGGCAAGTCTGTTTAGGGAATAACACCTGAAATGTAAATAAAATAACCAACAAAAAATTAATTTAAATATTCCTTATGCCATAGGTTTTTATTGATATCTTTTTGTAGAATCTTTTATTAAGGAATGTGGGCACAGTGGAGAGTATTTTTCTTATTTTGTTCTTAAAAAAAGCAATCTTTAAATTAATCACTAAGATATACTGTGATTTGTACAAAAAATATTAAGGACAATCTATTTACACAGAAAAAATAGGCTAAATTACCTTAATTATAGCTCTTAAATATGTTAAAATTTACAACTTTCTGAATTTTTAAATGATATATAAATACTTCTAAGATCAGGTGAACTCTTCTATATGTTCAGTCTTCTCTACTTCTTGGCCTGTAATTTTTTTCTTAGTTAATGGTCATTGTTCTACATGACAAATGTTTATAAGTTAACCATTTGAATGGAATAAGGAAGTGACCCACTCCACACATTTGGAGAGTCAAAATATCCCATATCCTGATAATGGATAGTCTTTAATTATTTTTATAACATTTTTCAATCTTTATCAAGAATATGCCTTATTTTCTGGCTTTTTTCATGAAGTTGCAGAAACATTTGTTTGTTCTTTCCACTGTTATAGATTACTTCCACATAATTCCATGTCAATATCTGCCACATATAACTTTCATCTCAATACCTAACCTTTTGGTTCAATACATTAAGTCTATTTAGTCTCTGTTTTATCTGAGAAAATGTAGCAATCCCCAACTAAAGCATAAATAATTTTGTGGTGTCCAAATTGAATCCCAAGAGTCTGTTAAAATTATCATTACATCTGCTTTAATATTTAGTAGAACTTCAATCCCAATTCCATCTAATTGTAATTTTAACTTTGGTCTCAGATGTTTAGAGCATTGAGAGTTTGCCAAAATATTTTTCTATACCTTTAAATCTCTTTTTCTACTCATTAGATTTGCTCTGTCCTTGTCAAATGGGTCACATATAGTTTTGTTTAGAGCACATCAGTCTGTCATATCAGGCATTATTTTTTTCAAGGTGCTCTCTGAATAGCTTCTCTATGATGCATGGCGAACAAATAGCTCATGTCATTTTTGTCAGATCCAGAAGAAAGTTTCCAGGCTGTTTGAAATACTAAGGAATTTCCTCATATTTCTCTGATGAACACATTCATAAGCTCTGTGTGCCTTTTTCATGTCTCATATATTCCTGTAAACTTCTCTTTGCATTAAAACTAGAGTTTATATTGCCCTTAGGTGTTGTGAAAAAATGAAACATGGAGACATCTATACAAAAATATTATCAGACAAGAGATTAAAAAACTGTTTTCTAACTACTGCAATAAAGTTATCTTAGTTAGGGTTTTACTGCTGTGAAAAGACAACATGACGAAAGCAACTCTAATGAGAACACTTAATTGGAACTGGCTTTCTGTTTCAGAGATTAAGTTAATTATCATCAAGTTGGGAGCATGACAGTGTCCAGGCAAGCACTATGCAGGAGAATTGGAGAATTCTACCTCTTCATCTGAAAGCTGCTAGAAGAAGATTGACTTCTAGGCAGCTAGGGTAAGTGTTTGAAAGGCCATGCCCATAATGACAGACACATTTAACAAGGCCCCACCTACTCCATCAAGGCCACAACTACTAATACTTTCACTCCCTGGTGCAAGGTTATTCAAACCAGTAGAGTAGAAAGAATTATTCACATGAAACTACATGTTATATGGTCTGTATCTGATATGGTTCTAATAAAAATAATATTATTTTAGTTTGTCACTTATCTATGGGGCAACTGAACACTGTTTATCTATAAATACCTCAAGAACTGTATGTCTCAACAAGACACATCATTTTTTTTTCCTGTGACAATCCCTAACAGTTGTAAAGATACATTTTGAAGAAGCCAAGATGGATACTAATACCCCTGAGAAGTTGTTTATATATCTGACCTGATATCCAATAGGGCTTCAAAGTGTTAAACTAATTTTAATTTCAACATAGTTCCCCAATCATTTATAGAAGTTAGTCAAAATACTTGTTTCCTCATACCTTTAAAATTTTCCTTTTCAATCCATTAGACTTAGATACATATCTATTACTCATCTTTCACAACACAATGATATATATATTGTGTGTCTCAAGATTGCACACAAGGACATATTGGGAAGATGACATATTTATGTGTTAACTTTATTATTTCATCATATAATATTTGTCCTGCACACTCTTTCTACTTGAAGTTGACGGTTGATTATATGGAAATCATGGGAGATGTATTGAGAGAATTGGACTCTCTGCTGCACAGCATATCATTACAAAAACATCTGGTTGGAGAAAAAGAGGAAGGATATTATACACCAATGAAAGTCAATTGTTCTGCCTGTCAAGTCATTGGAAACAAATTGTGGTAGACCTATAGGTGATGAGTACAAGAGAAAGGTAGACAGTCTATGCAAGAGATTCTATCTAAGGCAAGAGAGAAGAGTACTGTGGTAGTACAATTATGTCTCTGTACTCTTGACTGCAGACATCATTATTTTAGGATATGGTTTCTTAATTTCTTTGTCATTATATACTATAATCCGAAATTCTAAACCAAATAAATACCTTTCCCTTATGCCACTTGGCTAGAATGCTTCTTTTGACAGCAGCAAATAATGGGACACCACCCTGTCAAGGTAATCTGATATAAGAGTGTCAAGATCTGACTCTCCATTGCACAAAATAATCAAGAATTACCCATCATCCATCATCAGTCACTTATTCTTCAACTATAACAATAGACAAGTAAAGAGGCATACTATGAGTCCCCATAAGGCAAAGCAAGTGAAGGACTGCTCTTTAGTAAATGACTATAGTACTGAGTGGGAGTATATGAATGCTAAAAGGACCTATAAATATTTTTCTCTCAATTTTTCTGAAATTTACAAACATTTTTTAAAAGTTTTAACATAATGTTAAATATGTAGCTTGCCCAGTTTTATTTCATTTCATTTTCTATTTATGCATATTTATGAATACTGTTCTTACATTTGTGTATAAGCCAAACATTACTGATAAATATCTTTCTCAATGGCTCTACAGTTTCAGTTTGTTGTTTGTTTGATTTTTCTAGGGAGAACAAATTTGTTTGAGTACTTGATTTTGTGACTTTCTCAGTTTTACAAAAAGAGGGGAAATTATCCTTGTAGACTCATTTTAAATGAAATAATTTGTTTTTTATTTTAATTTATTTATATGAGTGTGTGTGTGTGTGTGTGTGTGTGTTCCTTGTTATAGAAATCATAGAGCAATTAGTTGGAGACAGTTTTTTACTTCTGTGTGTCTTGTTTAACAATAAATTGTGCTCAGACTTACAAGTAAATGATTTTAACTCATTAGCTACATTATCCTACTCAATTATTTTTTTTTCTGAAAAAAATCTCATATTTATTTCATGTACATGAATGATTTACTTGGTAAATGTAATTGTATCATGAGCATACATACCAGTACAGGTGAAAAAAATCTTCAGATCCTTTAGAAATTTCTTAAAGGTTATAGGTAAGTGCTACTATCACTGTACTAGAAACAAGTGCTCTAACTTAGCTGAGCCATATTGCTGGCTATTCCTGTCATTTTTAGACACTTTTGGTGGCTTTAATAAATGAGTGAGTTTTATGATAGTTTTCAAATAAAATCAATTTTGTAATTTCCATTCTCCCTCTTACCTTTTACACAGTCTTTGCTTGGCCATTTATAATTTTTCATTCAAAAATTGTGTTATTTCATTAGTGTGTGTCTATTTTCTTGAGTTCATTATACATTTTTTAAATCATCACTCTGTGTAAATGTGTAGTTAGTGAAAATATTTCTCCATGAGTGTTCAGGATTTCTGAAATTTCTGTTGTTGTTGAAGTCCACCTATAATCCAGGGGGGTCTGATAAGATACGAGGAATTATTTTAAATATCTTAAGTTTTTTGAAGTTTTCTTTGTGACAGTCAATATGATCAATTTTTGGAAAGGACCGTGAAGTACTCAGATAAAAACGTATATACTTTTTTGGATTGTGTATATTCTATAGATGTCTTTTAGTTCCATTTGATTCTAATGTCTACTACTTTCGTTATTTCTATGTTCAGCTTTTGTCTGAAAGGTCTGTCTGCTGGTGAGACTGTGGTGTTAAAGCCTCCCATTATTATTGTTTGAGGTTAGATGAACAATTTATGTTTTAGCAATATTTCTTTTACAAATGTATTTACATTTATCTTTGTGGCATAGATGTTCAGAATTGACATATCATTTTAGTAGTTTGTACTCTTATATGTATAAAGCTAGCTTCCTTGTCTCTTTTGATTAGTTTTGATTGAAAGTCTAATTTATTAGAGATTAGAGTGGCTACTCCAGTTTGCTTCTTGTGTTTGTTAGCTTGAAAAGAAAATTCCTAGCCCCTTTACTCTGAGGATACATTTATCTTTGCTGCTGTTTTTTTTCTTATATGTGGAAGATTGAAGGATTCTGTTTCATATCTGAGTTTTTAGCCAATGTCTTTTAACTGAAGAATAGAAGAATAGAGTCCATTCATGTCCAAAGATTTTAATGAGCAGTGCTTGTCAATTCAAATTTGTGTGTGTGTGTGTATGAGTGTGTGTGTTTGTATTTTTATGTTTGCATGTGTGTGAGTGTATATGCATCTGTGTGTGTGTGTGTTTGTGTGTGTGCATGTGTATGTGTCAGTTTGTGTCTGTGAGTTTGTGTGTGTGAGTTTGTGTGTGTGTGTGTGTGTGTATGTACCTGTATGCTTCCCTTGATTTTCTTGGTATATAATTACTTATTTCCCGTATTTTGTTGGATGTAGTTATCTTATTTGGGTTGGAGTTTCCTTTCTAGTATTTTGTGTAGGGCTAGATTTGTGTATAAATATTGTTTGCCTTTGGATTTATCTTAAAAGGCCTTGTTGTCTTTATGTATGGAGATTGAGAGTTTTTTAAATATAGTATTATAGTATATCTCATGTGGTTTATTAGAGGTTAAAAAATATCTATTCAGGACCTTGTAGCTTTTAGAGTATCACTTCAGAACTCTGGTGTAATTCTGATATATCTGCCTTTGTATGTTACCTGGACTTTTCCCCATACCTTTTTAAATAGTCTTCCTTTGTTGTGAAGGTTTTTTGTTATTATTTTATTATTATTTTGTCAGAAATTGTCATTTCTTGTCCAACATAATTGGTTTTCTATAAACCAAAGTTTACAGGCATTTCTTTTCTTAGGTTGGAAAAAATTTCTTCTTTGATTTTGTTGAAATTAATTTTAGGGCTTTGGATCTGGGATTCTTCTCCAATTATTTTTAGATTAGATCTTCTCATGGTATAAAACCTATAAAACATTTCATTCCAAGTTAATCTTGTCTACAAAAATACATGGATGCAGAATGGTGCAGAGACATAGAGAATAATGAGACTTGCCTAAATTGATGCCCATCCCCTTGACAAGTACAAATAGCTGATACTGTTAATGATACTCTGTTATGCTTGCAGACAGAAGTCTCACTTCCCTGTCCTGTGAGAGGCTCCACACAGAAGGTGAATTAGACTGATTCAGAAACCTACAGCCAAACAGTAGATGAATCTTGGGGACTCTTGTGGAAGAATAGAAGGGAGGATGGGGAGCCCCTCAACTGGAAAAGAACTCCACAGGAAGACCAATAGAGTAAAATTATTTGGACCAATGTGGCTTTCAGAGATTGAATCCCAACCAAAGAAGATACAGGGTCTAGTTGTTGGTCTACCTGCATATCTAGAGTACATGTGCAGCTTAATCTTTTTGTGACTCCTGAACAATTGGAGAGAGGGATCCCAATAGCTTTTGCCTGATAGCAAAAATGTTCTTCTAACTAGAC
This sequence comes from Grammomys surdaster, assembly GCF_004785775.1. Lineage (NCBI taxonomy): Eukaryota > Metazoa > Chordata > Mammalia > Rodentia > Muridae > Grammomys > Grammomys surdaster. Next base: position 9,441,537 of record NW_021604616.1, on the reverse strand, counting down.
TAACTTGACTGTCCTCCATGGGAGAAGATAGACATAGTCTGTCAGATTGCTATGCCTGGGTTGTGGGATATTAAGTGGGGGGCAAACTTATGTTCGGAGTAGAAGGAGAAGGTGGAATGGGGAGAAGGATTTTAGGAGGATCTTACCTAGCGGGCACACTTAGTAGTATGTAAAGTGAATAAGTTAATAAACAACCAAATAAATAAATAAATAAAACTTAAGAAAAAGAGAAAAAGAATGCTTTTTCCCATAATTTATGTTGCCATTTTGGACTTTTGACATTGTCTGTTTCTTAGTAAAAGATTTTGAGATTGTAAAGTTATATTTATTAATTGTTGATCTTACTGACTGTGTAGTTTATGCTCTGTTAGAAAATTGTCTCCTATCCCAATATATCCATGGGTCTTCCCTAATTTTTCAGATTTATTGTATCACATTTTATCTTGATGTTTTTGATCAATTTCGACTTGAGTTCTCTGCAGCTTGATAAATATGAATCTGTATTCTTTCTTTAACATGCAGGGATCCAATTAGACTAGCACAAATTGTCAAAGATGCTTTTTTTCATCACTGAATATTTATGGCTTCTTTGTCAAAAATCTAGTGTCCCTATATATATGGGTTTATTTCTGGATCTTCTGTTTGATATTATTGAACAATATGTATATTCCTATATTAATACAATGTAATTCTTTTATTCTTTTTTTGTAAAACACCATGATATCGGGATAGTGATACCTATAGATCTTTTATTGTACATGACTATTTTATATGTCCTGAGATATTTATTTTCAATATGACACCGAGAGTTTTTCTTTCATGGTATAATAAATTGTGCTGGGATTCTGATGGGAAATGAATTGAATCTGTATATTGTGTTCAGTAGTTTGTCGATTATTACTGTTAATCCTTCCAAACCATGATGGAATATCTTTTAATCTTCTGATATCTTTACTTTCTTCAATGACTTGAAGATTTTGTCATATTGGACTAATACTCCCTTGGTTAGAGATACAAGATATTTTTAAATTATTTGTGGCTACTGTGAAGGCTGTTGTTTCATTGATTCTGTTTAGAGCTCATTAATCAATTGAAAAAAGGAGAGCTACTAATAGTTTTGAGATAACTTAGTATCAGTCTACTGGGATGAAAACATTTCTCAGATGAGGGAGTTCCTTGTTCAACTTTTGCTTTTGCTTATTTATACTACTCTACCATCTGCAACTTGTATTTTGACTTATATTTTACAATTCTTATGCCCCTTATGTAAGATCTGCGACCAAGATCTGCTACCAGTTCCATGGGAAAAGAAGCATCAAGACTGGTTCCATAGGAATGGGATTTATTAAAGATAGAGGAAGAGAGAGAGAGAGAGAGAGAGAGAGATAATAACCTTCTTTAGCTGTCAGGACACCTGGCACCCATCAGTTCTGAAGCGCCACAGCTGGAATCCTGCGGGTCTTGTTTGTAGGAACTAGTGTTGGTAGAAGAAGTGTTTGGTCTGTGAACCTAGTATATGTATCTGAAAAGACCAATACTCTTCTATCTGGGCAAAAAGAAAGCAAGTATATAGAACATAATATTTAGATGGGATTTATTAAAGATAGAGGGTAAGAGAGAGAGAGAGCGGGAGACAGGAGACCGAAGATGGCGGAGAGGAAAGAGAGAGAGCTCGTGGAAGCTCCACCTAGTTATACAGATGAGGATGATGACACACTGAGTTTGGACCTATACCAACACCTTGTCTTATTAATCTAGGAAAAAAACTAAAGTTCAATATTGAATTCGTAGAGAGTGAAAAGACTTGTGAAAATTAGGGATAAACCTCTAATTTTTATGGAGATCTTTAAGTTTCTCTCTTTTTAATTTGATATTCACTATGGCCTTATTTGTATTGTCTTTCCTTAGATGAGGTATATATAATTTGTCCCTGATATCTCCAAGAAGGTTATCACTAAGTGGATTTGATTTTCTCAGAACCATTTTCAGAATCTAATGAGATGGTCATTTTCTCACGTTTGTTTATATGGTGGATTAAATTGAGAGACATTTGTTTTTCAACTTGCATCTCTGTGTTGAGAAAATACATTTGATCATGTTATATTATCTTTTTGTTATGTGCTTAGATTCTGTTTATCAGGTTTTTCTGGTATTATGGGGTCAATATTCATAAGTATACTTGATCTGAAACTCTCCTTTTTTTCTTGTGTTTTGTGTGCTTTAGATATCAGGGTACATGTGCCTTAATATAATTAATTAGGCAATGTGTTCCTTTGGTTTCTACTTTGTTTTTCATTTGTGGAGTATAGTATTAGGTTTTCTTTGAAAGTCAGGTAGCAATGTGTGCTAAGACAATTTTGTCATGGTCTTTTCTTGGATGTCAGACTTTTAATAACTACTTTGATTTTTTTCCAATATTTTATTTATTTAGATTTCAATTGTTGTCTCCTTTCCCCATTTCCCCCTCATTAACCCACTATTCCATCTCTTCTCCCCTATTTTTGCTTTTATGTAATTTAAATTACATGCCAGTATTTAAGTCAGTTCTAGGTTGAGAAACTAGCGATACTATAGATGCAAATAGTCAAGGAATAAGCAAGACAATAAACCCAGATAGTCGAAGAAGAAGCAGGACAATAAACAGAGTTCCAAGATCACTCCCTTGATTACTATTTCTAAGGGCTTATCAGGATGACCAAAATATCTGAGAATACTTTCCTGTCTGTGCTCACTGTTGTTTTCATGCCTGAAGCCTACTTCTTTGTTCTAGATTAAGATTTAGATTCCTGACTGTAATTACTTCTTTGTTCTAGCCTAGGATTTAGATTCCTGCCTGAAATGACTTCTTTGTTCTAACTTGAAGTCAGATTCCTGCCTGCAGTTCATTTCCATGTCCTTGTCCAAAGTCAGATTCCTTCCAATCAGCCCATTTCCTTGTCCTTGGCCAATGTCAGATTCCTGCCAGGGAGCCCCAAAAGCTCTCCAATTCTTCCTCTTTTTTATTTCATAAACCCAAATGAGGAAGTCATAGGTGGTTCTGACAAGATGATCTTGATTTATATTTCATAACTGTGATTGCCTTAATTTGGGTTTTACTACTGTGAACAAATACCAAAACAAAGAAAACTCTTATAAAATCACTTAATTCATTCTGGCTTAAAGGTTCTGAGGCTTACTCCATTATCATTAATGGAGGAGCATGACATTATCTAGCAGGCATGGTACAGACAGAGTTGAGAGTTCTACATCTTCAACTGAAAGCTACTAGCAGAATACTGTCTTTCAGGCAGCTAGTACTAGAGTATTTAAGCCAAAGCCCACAGTGACACACCTACTCTAAAAATGCCACACCTAATCCTACAAGGCCACATTTCCTAATAGAGACACTCCCTGGCCCAATTAAACCATAACATTCAACTCCCTGGTCCTCACTGTCATGTTGAAACATTAGTCTATGGGGGCTATAACTAAATATAGCATAATGCATAATACACTGAATTTAATTCCAAAAGTCACCATAGTCTAAATTATTCTCAATAATGCTAAAAGTTCAGTCTCTTCTGAGATTCATCCAATCACTGTAATCCCCAAATCAAAACAGGAAACCAACTGGACATACTCCAGAATCTGAATATCTTTGTCTGATGTCAAAGCAGTCTTTCAACAACAAACTCTATTTCCAGTTTTTTTATTACAACACACATCTCTCTCCTGGCCTAGATTCACTATACGTTAGCAGCTTTCCTCAGCAGATAACCCACAAATCTGGCATCTCTAACATCTTGATGTCTCCTAGGCAACTTCAGTGTTAGAGCTATTTTTTTTAAAAAAAAAAACCTTGGGATCCACATATGGTGTTCTCTTGTTGTGTCCTCTATTGAGCTTGCCTTGAGACATCTCCAGCAGCGATCTGTGACCAAGAACTGATTATTCCACCCATCTCGCTTGCTGATACTCAGAAGGGTTCAGGCTGTGGCTTTGAAGACCCCCACAGAGGGAAGACCCTCACTCAAGTCTCAGAAGGTCAAAATCACCCAGTAATCTGCTCAAGACACCATGAACTGGAGCAATAGCGAGGTTTATTCTGGCATGTGACAGCTAGCTGCCGGTCAATTCGTTTGCTCACGCAGGAGCTGAATCGACACCGATAGCCAGTTTGAGAGGGGTTTTTAAAGGGAAAAACCACAAACCAAGGAATGGGGAGGGCGATGAGGGGTTGCTAAGGTGGCATAACATAAAAATAGCGGAACTTTCCAAAGGAACTCAACCTACATGAGTCAGGGTCAGGTGAAACATTCTACAGACTATTCTTTCTCAAGAATGTATTCGTGCCCTGCCATTACAGCCCTGCCCCATCATTGTGGTCATCAACTTCTCGGTTCCACCTAACTAACTTGCATTCGTTTTCCTCCTCCTTTGAGGTTGGTTGGTTCCAGTAACAGTGACTGGCCTTTCCACATTCTTAACTTGTTTTTATGGCTCGGTTTCTCAGAAAATTTTCCATGTCCTTATAAAGAAAGCCTAAAGAATATTTTATATGTCTAAAAAGGATTCTATATACCCAGTGTCTATAATTTTTCACTCTACAGCTTCACCTTTAAATTGAGAAGCTGGACATTAAAACATTGAGCCTTGATCAGAGAACTTTGCCTTGGCTTCATCTCTTTTCACATTGTGTCCACCTTCCGTTCCCAGCCCTATTTCAGGTGAACCCAGTTGACTCTTAGTGACTGGGAGCTACATGGTGTCACTTCTTGAGCTCTGCCCTCTGTAGCACTCTATATTCAGGTTGATCCACTCCATTGCTGCTGCTCTTCTTGGTGATCATCACATGGTACTGGCATCTACAATAAGCTGTTATCTTCTGCTGGAACTATGCTTCAACAATAGATAATCAGAAATCCAATTCGCAGTTCTAAACATCAGCTTCTTAAAAAAAAAAACTGGCTATTTTATTTATTTATATTTCCCGACTTCCCTTCTGGAAATCCCCTATCCCATCCTCCTACCCCTGCTTCTACGAGAGTGCTCACCCAGACACCAACCCACAACTTCTTCCATATGCTGGAATTCTTCTACACTGGGGCATGGAGGCTTCCCAGGACCATGGGCCACTCATCACTTTGATGTCTATCAAGGCGATCCTCTGCTACATATGCAGCTGGAGCCATGGGACACTACAGTACATGAGCATGGGGGTTCTTTCCATCTTTTGAGATCCTTGTCAATATTTTTCTTCATATACTTGAAGTTCTTGTCATAAAAGCCTTCTACTTCCTTGGTTAGAGTCACACCAAGGTATTTTATATTATGTGTAACTATTGTGAATGGTGTCATTTCCCTAACTCCATTCTCAACCTATTTATTCTTTTAGTAGTGGAAGGCTACTGATTTGTTTGAGTTAATTTTATATGCAACCACTTTCTCTGCATTAACCCTTCAGTCCTTGATCATCAACTGCAACTGAGGCCGCACCTTCACCAATGGCTTTCGATGGCTTCTTGCAATGCTGAGCCTCAGCTCCTCTTCGAGACTCTTTGATGCCTTAAAATCCAGTAACACCTACATGACTCTTACTCATTACCCTGTATATCTGAAGCACAAAGTACAAACTTGGCCATTTCTGGAACACACCTTCTTTGGTTTATCAGAAAATACTTCCATGAAGATTTCACCTGAGTGATGCTAATCTCTACTTAATCAGCACTAATTTCTTATCTCCAACTAATAAGCATCAACTGTACCAGTAGTCTCTTTCTCCTCTTGACTACAAAGCCAGAGCCAAATGAGCAAAGCTGCAGAGTTTTGTTGCTTCCTGGGGCTGGAGTATGGTCCCCTTATTATATTACATTATCAAAAGATTTCTGTTTTCCAATTTCATCACTAACTAAGCTTAGTTGTGCTGGAACTTATTTTGTAGAGTGACTTTGAACTCATGTCTGTCTTCTAAGTTCTGCATTGAAAGTGTGTACTACTATGCCTGGATCTAAAACTTGCTTAGTCCTAGAGAGACTTTGACCTCACATCTGCTTTCCTCTGTCTCCTAGAAATAAAACCATGTACTACCCTTCTTGTTTCTAAACTTACTTGGGTGGGAATCTTGCCCCAAGGTCACCATATACTTACTTTAATTAAATATCCCAGAGTACAGGATTTCTTTTCACTTACTGGTACCCTTTTAACACTCACACTATATATTTATTATTTTTACTTTCTAGGCTTTCTATGCTTGTTCAAAATGCTCCTCATGAGACTTAAGGAGAGAACAAAGTTTCTGTTTGTCTTTTTTTAAGATTGCTTTTGATAATGCAATTAATATAAATGTCTTAGCTTAGTCTCAGGTAGACTCCTCAGATGAGGTCAGAAATTAGCCAAGTTATTCAACAAAATTACACACACACACACACACACACACACACACACAAAGAGTTACTAGGTCATATAAATAAATTCTTCCTTACTGAACACCCTTGGGTCAGATCTTTGTCATTCAAATCAATCTCAGCAACAAAGTCTTTCATATTCTTAATTGAATAGCACATTTACCCTCAGTTAAAGCTTTCCACTGCTTTCCAAATTCAAAGCTCCAAAAGAGACATTCTTCTAGACATAAGTATGGCCAGGCCTATCATAGCAATAACCCAATCCCTGAAACAAACTTCTGTCTTAGTTTGGGTTTTAATGCTCTGAACAGATACCATGAGGTTTTTATAAGGCAACTCTTATAAAAACAACATTTAATTGGGTCTGGTTTACAGATTCAGAGGTTAAATCTATAATCATAAAGGTCAGAACATGGCAGCACCCAGATAGCCATGGTACAAAAGGAGCTGAGATTTCTACATCTTCATCTAAAGGCTGCTATCAAAATACTGGCTACCAGGCAGCTAGGAAGAGGGTCATATAGCTCACAGCCACAGTGAAATACCTACTCCAAAAGTCATGCTTTCTAATAGTGTCACTCTATAGGCTGATCTTACACAAACCATTACAATGTGGTAACCCAGACACAAAAGAACACTCATGGTATGTACTCACTGAAAATTGGATATTAGCCTAATGCAACCCTTATAAAAACAACATTTAATTGGGTTTTCCTTACAGACTCAGAGTTTTAGTCCATTATCGTTAAGAAAGCAACATGACAACATCTAGGGAGGCATGATTCAAGCAAAACAGAGTTCTATATCATCGTCTGAGGGTGAGTTCAAGAATACTGGCTTCCAGGCAGCTAGGACTAGGGTATTAAAGCTCAAGCCATCAATGACACACCCATAGTGCCACTCTTTGAGCAAAGCATATACAAACCATCAGATTTATCTACCAAGAAAATTGCCCATTTTGTAGATATATTCCAAATGTCTGAACTACGGGTTTTTGAAATAATACTCAAAGTTTCTTAGGATTTCCTTTGTGTTCCTTTTTCTGTTTCATTTCTGATCTTGTTAGTTTTCATTTTCTCTCTACTAATTTTAGTTAACTTGAGTAAGGATTGATGTATCTAGTTGACATTCTCAAAGAACCAACCTATTGTTTAGTTGATTCTTTGTTGCCTGGAGCTAAACCCAGGAGACTACCTGTTTCCCTAAGAAAACCGAGAAGTTACCTGCTGTTCTAGAAAGCCTAGTCAGTACAAGGTTTAGAAAGGACATTCTTAGGTCTCAGGCCCCAGGAACTTAAAGAAAGTCTGGCATTTCCTGGGAGCTGGTTAAGACAATGGGATGGTCTAGGACAATAAGCATATGACAGTGGGATGGTCTAGGGCAATAAGCATTCAATAGTGGGATAGCCCTAAGCAATGACCCTCACCCAAACTTCCTGGTTTGCTGTGTCTTTATAACCTGCACCCCAAATTAAAATTTCAGAGCTTGATCAGAACCCCAGACTTGCTGTCCATTCTTGTGTCTCCTTCCCTTCATTCTTTCACCCCTTTCCTAGGGTCTCATCGAATCCTCGTGGGGCCGGGGCACTTTGTATTGTTCTTTTTTGTGGGAAGCTATCCTTATCACATCATTGCCATTAACAAGTCTGTGTGCATGCGCTGGAAGGTTTTCCCGCCTTTATTAATCTGACAGTTGGAACACATCATGTGGCCTGAGGCAACAGGAGCCCATCAGAGACTGCCACGTCCCAGGCGAGCTTAGCTTCCTATATAAGGGAAGGGTTTTAGGCCCTTGGGGTCCCTCCTCGTTTGTGAAGCTTATGCTCTCCCTCTCAAGATGCATTAAAGCTTATACTGCAGAAGGATCCTGAGTGTGCCGCGTCTTTCCTGCTGGCGGGAGGTTGCGCGGGACAACTGGTGCCAGAAACCCGGGACACTTGACCTTGCCATCGTCAGCACCTTGGAGGACCCCTCGATAGAGGAGGATTCAGAACTGCAGGGGTGAGTTCGGAGAGGTATGTCTATTCCTGAAATATTCGGGTTGTGCTTGGCTGTCATTTTCATGGTGCTTGTTTTGCTCTGTCTTCGCGGTGGCCATTGTTAGTAGCAAAGTAGTCTGAAGTAAATAGCCAGTGACACTGGTCTTGTCTCTTTCTCCCTCCTGTAGATAAAGGTGGGACAAAGTTCCTCTTGACTCCCGGCCGTTAGTCGGACGTAGATAAGCCGCGGGCTGGGCCGCTGTTACTTTCACTTTTGAGACGGTACTAAGGCGGACGTAGATAAGCCGCGGCCGTCATGGGTTCATCACAGTCAGTAATCACTACTTTGGAGGCCGTACTCAAACAGCGGGATATTAAAATTGCTAACAGGACTTTGAGGAACTTCATAAAAGAGGTGGATCGCGTTGCCCCCTGGTTTGCCGTCTCTGGGTCTTTGGCTCTCCCCTCTTGGAATAAACTGGGAAAGGACTTAGGCACCGCGATGACAACGATTTGAGTAACGGCACAGTTGCGATCTGGAAACTTATTAAGAACTGCCTACAAGATGAAAACTGTAAGATAGCCATAAGGAAAGGACAGGCTACGCTAGAAGATGTTCAGGATAGCATGTCAGAAACCAAACGCAGTGAGAGGATGGGCGCGCATAGGAAAAAGGTACCGAAACAAAAGGAAAAGGAACACCTTTCAGCTGAAGAAAAGAACCCTCCTAAAAAAGGAGAGATACCCCCTAATGGGAAAAGCTCGCTTTACCCCAACCTAGAGGCACTGACTATCGACAGTGCAGAGAGTTCCTCTGGGGACTCCAGTGAGGAGTCATTAGATTCTACAGAGGAGGCGGAGTTAGACGAGGAAGCAGCAGAGTACGAGGCAGAGAGATACCATCCTGATGAGCGTAGAATCAGAAAGCCTCTGAGGAAGCCCCCTAAGAAAACGGTTCCCTCGGCCCCCTCAATTCCTCCTCCCCCATACGCTCCTCACTCGGGATATTCCCTGCTCTCAGAGAAAGTCAGGAAGAAGCTCAGGACAGCTTTCCCTGTTTTTGAAACAGAAAATGGAGGGCGAGTGTACGCTCCTGTAGACTTTACTCAACTAAAAGAATTGGCCGAATCAGTTCGTAAATATGGGCCCAACGCCAATTTTACTTTGGTACAATTAGATAGACTTGCCAGCAATGCCTTAACTCCCGCAGATTGGCAAGTGATTGTTCAAGCAGCCCTTCCCAGCATGGGTCAATACATGGAATGGAAGGCGTTATGGTACGAAGCCGCACAAATACAGGCTCGCGCCAACGCTGTCGCTCTCACTCCTGAACCGAGGGAATGGACAATGGACTTGTTGACAGGCCAGGGAGCCTATGCTGCAGACCAAACCCATTACCACTGGGGAGCCTACGCTCAGGTTGCAGCTACAGCCATTAAGGCATGGAAGGCACTCTCCAAGAAAGGAGAGGGCAACACACAACTTACCAGGATAGTTCAGGGGCCTCAAGAATCTTTCTCAGACTATGTGGCTAGAATGACAGAGGCTGCGGGGCGTATTTTTGGAGATACTAGTCCGATGGAGCCTCTGATTCAACAATTAATCTTTGAGCAAGCCACACAAGAATGTCGTGCAGCCATTGCCCCACGAAAACATAAGGGGTTACAAGACTGGCTGCGGGTTTGTCGCGAGCTTGGTGGACCCCTTACTAACGCCGGATTGGCGGCAGCCATTCTCCAGTCACAGAGACGCCCAGTTGATAAAACTAATCTTAAGGTCTGTTATAGGTGTGGCAAGCCTGGTCATTTTAAGAGAGATTGCCCCACGGCTAACAGGAAACCAGGTGTTCCCTCGCTCTGTGACAGATGTGGCAAAGGATACCATAAGGCCAGTTCATGCCGTTCCATTAGAGACATGAAGGGCCGGCTTCTCCCTCCTTTAGATGACAAAAAAAACGGAGTGGCGGGCCCTCGGACCCAGGGCCCTCAAAGATATGGGATCCGTTGGACCAAAACCCAGGAAGTTCAGGAGAGAGAACGATCAGAGTCCTCCCAGGGTGACCGTGCCGATTGGACCTGCGCGCCGCCTCCGATTTCCTATTAATCCCTCAGATGGGAGTCCAGCCAGTCCCAGTTGAACCTGTAATGTTAACCCCTGGGGCCCTGGGACTTATATTGGGCCGAGCGTCACTTACACTAAAGGGCTTGATAGTCTTGCCAGGCATAGTAGACACTCAACATTCTACTGAATTGCAAGTCTTGGCCTCTAGCCCAAAAGGAGTGTTCTCCATCAGCAAGGGTGATCGTATTGCCCAATTATTGCTTATGCCAGGTATGGAAGATGAGACAGAAACAGACACAAGACAGATTGGCTCCTCAGGAAATGATTCTGCTTATCTGATGATATCATTAAATGAATGACCCAAATTAATCCTAAAGGTACAGGGAAAAAGCTTTGAGGGAATTATGGATACCGGAGCGGACAAAAGTATTATATCCACACAATGGTGGCCCAAAACATGGCCTGTTACTGAGTCCTCCCATTCCCTACAGGGGCTAGGGTATCAATCTAGTCCTACCATCAGTTCTACTGCTTTGTATTGGGAGGCACCTGATGGTAGGAAAGGAAGATTTATTCCTTATGTGCTCCCTCTTCCTGTTAATCTTTGGGGAAGAGATATTTTACAAGGTATGGGCTTCACCCTGTCCAATGAATATCCTATAGAGTCACCCCATATCACCTCGTATTCCTCACAGGCTAAAGCAATGATGACGAGAATGGGATACGAACAAGGAAGTGGTTTGGGCAAGTTTAGCCAAGGAAGGGTCAAACTTATTTCACCCTCCAACAAACAAGATAGAAAAGGTCTGGGTTTTTCCTAGGGGCCGTTGAGGGATTCCTGCCCATACCTTGGAAAACAGAGGATCAGGTGTGGGTTCCTCAATGGCCACTATCCTCTGAAAAATTAGAGGCCATCACAGAATTAATAAAAGAACAGATGACCCTTGGCCATATTGAAGTTTCCACTTCGCCTTGGAATACACCCATTTTTGCAATCAAGAAGAAATCTGGGAAATGGCGGTTGTTACACGACCTCCGGGCAATTAATGAACAGATGAATTTGCTGGGCCAAGTGCAGAGAGGGCTCCCCGTCCTTTCTGCTCTTCCAAAAGACTGGTCTCTTCTCATAGTGGACATTAAAGACTGCTTTTTTTCCATTCCACTGTGTGTTCAAGATAGACCTCGGTTTGCCTTTACACTGCCTGCTATTAATCATGCTGGCCCAGATAAACGGTTTCAATGGAAGGTTTTGCCTCAGGGCATGGCTAATAGCCCCACCATCTGCCAGACTTTTGTGCAAGCTGCTTTAGAGCCTTTACAACAACAATTTCCTGCCATTCTTATTCTTCATTATATGGATGATATTTTGATTGCTCATAAAGAGGTTCAGACTCTGAAGAGGGTTTATCCACAGTTATCATACCTGTTAGGGCGATGGGGTTTACAAATAGCTACAGAAAAGGTGCAACTGTTTAGTACGGGAGAATTTCTAGGAACATCTATCTTTCCCACTTGTATACGTCCTCAAAAGGTTGAGATCCGCAGAGATTGCCTCCGCACCCTTAATGATTTCCAAAAACTGCTGGGAGATAGAAATTGGATCAGGCCATTTTTAAAGATCCCCACAGTAGAACTTAAGCCTCTGTTCACCATTCTTGAAGGGGACCCACATATTTCTTCACCCAGAAGTTTTACCCCTGCAGCCCATCAGGCTTTGCAATTAGTCGAAGATGCATTACAGGATGCACAACTTCAGCGTATTGATCCCTCTTTACCTTTTGCTCTATGTATTTTAAAAACAGCGAGTCTACCGACGGCTGTTTTGTGGCAACAGGGACCCCTATTATGGATTCACCCTAATATATCCCCAAACAAAAGAATTGATTGGTATCCAGGGGCGGTTGCACAACTTGCATGTAGGGGTGTTAAGGCAGCCATTACTCATTTTGGAATTGAGCCAGCCACACTTTTTGTGCCTTATACAGCTGCCCAAATACAAATTTTAGCCGCTTCTTCTGATGATTGGGCAATATTAGTGTCTACCTTTCTAGGAAAAATTGATAATCATTATCCTAAACATCCCATATTACAATTTGCATCGAGACAGTCCCTTGTATTTCCTAGAGTTACTTCTACAGGCCCCATCAAAGGAGGGCTTGTCGTCTATACTGACGGATCTGCCACTGGCATAGGGGCATACGTGGTGGATGACAAGGTGGTATCCAAACATTATGCTATAACATCTCCTCAAGTGGTTGAATGCATGGTCGTATTAGAGGTTCTTGAGATTTTTCCAGGTCCCCTTAACATTGTTTCTGACTCTGCTTTTGTGGTGAATGCAGTGAATCTCCTAGAAGTAGCGGGGGTTATTAAATCTTCTAGCCCTGTACATGACATCTTTTTGAAAATTCAACAAGCTTTGTTACAAAGGAGAGCCCCAGTGTTTATTACACATATTCGGGCTCATTCTGGACTCCCCGGACCTATGAGCAGAGGCAACAAGCTGGCAGACAGGGCCACAAGGGTGATGGCTATGGTCCTATTGTCCCCCTTAGATCTGGCAAAGAATTTTCATAATACTTTTCATGTAACGGCAGAGACTCTACGACGCCGTTTTTCTATCACCAGAAAAGAGACAAGAGATATTGTTGTGCAATGCCAGAATTGCTGTGAATTCTTATCAATCCCTCATGTGGGAATTAATCCCAGGGGCATACAGCCGTTACAAATTTGGCAAATGGATGTGACTCACATACCTTCTTTTGGGAAGTCACAATATCTACATGTCTCCATTGATACCTGTTCTGGAGTTCTGTCAGCTACACCATTGACGGGGGAAAAAGCTTCCCACGTAATTCAACACTGTCTTGAGGCATGGAGTGCTTGGGGCCAACCTAAGATTCTAAAAACGGATAATGGACCAGCTTATGTGTCCAAAAAGTTTTCCCAGTTTTGCAGGCAGATGGGGGTTACTCATCTGACAGGTCTACCTTATAATCCACAAGGACAAGGCATTGTCGAACGTGCACATCGTACTTTGAAGACTTATCTATTAAAACAGAAAGGGGGAATGAAAGACATCCTTCCCCCAGTTCCCAGAGTAGCCATATCTATGGCACTCTTTACTCTCAATTTTTTAAATTTAGATGATCATGGTCGCACAGCGGCTGACCGCCACTTCGCAGAACCTGATCGACCAAAGGATCTAGTGAAATGGAAAGATGTTCTGGCTAATAAATGGAAAGGACCGGATCCTATTTTGATAAGATCCAGGGGAGCTGTTTGTGTTTTCCCACAGAATGAAGAAAGCCCATTTTGGATCCCAGAGAGATTAACAAGGAAGGTCGGAGAACCGGACCAAGATGCTGCCAGCGACCAACAGCCCAGTGATGCTGTGGATCCTCCATCTCTGGGTTCCTAGTATTTTGGGGGTTCAGAGATGGGCCATAATGAATACATTCCCTATTCCTATGCCAGTGATGCATAATGCTCAGGTGTTTCCATGCTTTTTTGCGACCAATAAGACGCTGTGGAAACTAACAATAGTTATGTTTTGAAGGGGAGCCTATGTTTTATGATCATTCCCTCCCCTAATAAAACCAGTCAGTATATCCAAATTTATAACCAGTCCACAGCATGGTTGCTAATCCCTTTGATCAATGGCTTCTTTGTGGCATTAACAGAAGCTGCACAGATTTATCTTCCATGGTTATGATTAATGGAGGCAAGGCTGCCAAAGGACAGTTAAAATACGATTGGAAAGGACGGGCAGGGTCAAGAAGTGTTTCCTGGATGACCTCAGTCATTTCTTATTCTCCTTTTAGGGAGTTGGCCTTTAAACCCACACCAGTATGTGTTTGGCCCCCTTTTATCTGGCTTGTTAGTAATGATAGTACTATTTGGAAAGATACCCTACGATGTATTCCTAAAATTTGTTTTTATAGACTTTGTTGGAATGCTACTGCCTTTCCTTTTGCTTTGGTAATTTGGCTACCTAGATTTGTATCTGTGCCGGTAGAGGCGCCTAATAGTTTAAGCACTTTTAGAGTGAAGAGAGATTTTGGTATCTCTGCCATTATAGTTGCCATCATTGCCACAACAGCTGTGGCTGGCGCAGTCACCACCTCTGCTTTGGCCCTTTCCTCTTCAGTACAGACAGTAGACACTATTAATCATCTGTCTGCCTCGGTCACGTCAGCACTAGATGAACAGGTCTCTGCCAACTCACAAATCCTGGGAAGATTAATGCTAGTGAATCAACGCATTGACCTCGTTCAGGAACAGATTGACATGTTGTGGCAATTAGCCCAATTGGGCTGTGAACAAAAAATGGCGGGACTTTGTGTTACCTCTATTCAATATGAAAATTATACTAGAGCAGCAAATTTTTCTAAAACTTTATCTCAGTTTTTATTACAGAATTGGACTGTAGAGTTTGAAGAGACGCTTCGGAAGTTACGCTTTGCGATTATAGAAGTGAATTCTACCAGACTTGATTTGTCCCTGACCGAAGGACTGTCTACATGGATCTCTTCAATATTTTCTTATTTTAAAGAATGGTTGGGGGTGGGTCTTTTCGGAGCCTTGCTCTGCTGTGGGCTGGCGCTCGTGTTGCGGCTCCTTTAAAAGCTCAGGTCACAGTGACAACAGGATAAGGTGGTGATTGCCCAGGCACTTGTAGCACTGGACTAAGGGACTGGATAGCCATGATTAACAACTGCCCCAAAGACCTGTTAAGACAAGGCCATAATCTGTAATACCATCTCCTCCCCCTGCCAAATGGCCCTGGCACCTCTGGGAGTTTTTCTCCATTGCACAAGAGTTGGGCATTTTGGCTTCCCTAATTCTTTCTCTCTATCTGTCCCAGGAACCAAATCCAGACTCAAGAAGGGCTCGGGTTCCCATTGCACCTTGAGGACTGTGATATGGTTGTTCTCACACTCGTTAAGCTCGGGAGGGCTCGAGTTCTCATTGCACCCCGAAGTGAGTATAGAGACACGGGCCTGCCTCACTTATTGAGGAGGAGAAAATCTAGACCTCTCTCCTTTTGATTGGTTTGTGTCTGCCCGGCCTGAACTCTTTCACTTTTCTATGGCCTCTTCTTAGGATCACTTTTAAATAAAAAAGGGGGCAGATGTGGGAAGCTATCCTTATCACATCATTGCCATTAACAAGTCTGTGTGCATGCGCTGGAAGGTTTTCCCGCCTTTATTAATCTGACAGTTGGAACACATCATGTGGCCTGAGGCAACAGGAGCCCATCAGAGACTGCCACGTCCCAGGCGAGCTTAGCTTTCTATATAAGGGAAGGGTTTTAGGCCCTTGGGGTCCCTCCTCGTTTGTGAAGCTTATGCTCTCCCTCTCAAGATGCATTAAAGCTTATACTGCAGAAGGATCCTGAGTGTGCCGCGTCTTTCCTGCTGGCGGGAGGTTGCGCGGGACACTTTTTGTTTCCCTTTTACTTGTTTCAGCCCTGATTTTCATTATTTTCTGTCATCTATTTTTCTGGAGATTGTTTACCTCTTTTCATTCTATAGCTTTTAGTGATACTGTTAAGTTGCTATTACAGGTCTCGCAACGTTTGTTATGAAAGCTGTCGATGTTTTGAACTTTGATCTTATCACTGCTTTCATTATGTGCCATAAGTTTCAGTATGCTGTATATATTCACTTTCATTGGATTTTAGGAAGTCTGTAATTTCCTTCTGCATTTCTTCATTTATTAGAGCATTGTTCAGTTACAATGTGTTATTTGACTTCCTGTTGTTTCTGTTATTGAAGTGCAGCTTTAATCCATGGTGCTCTGAGAAGATACAGAGTGTTAGGTCAAATTTCTTGTATCTGATTAGAATTTTGTTTTAAGGGAGAACATTGACAATTTTGGAGAAAGTGATTTGAGGTGCTGAGAGAAGCCACATTGATTTGTGTTTGAGTGAAATCTTCTGGAAGTATCCACAAGGTCCATTTGATTCAAAAGTTTTGTTTCCCAGTTCCATTATTTCTCTTAATAGTTTCTGTATCCATGCTTAAATTTGTCACCTCCAGATTCCCAAGTTTAAGTTTTCATTATAGTATATATTTTTATCTTCATGTTCTTAGTAGAGTTACTCAGTCATTTCACCTGTTTACCATATTTGTATGGGTGATTTTCTAAATGGTTTATTCATTTCCTTTTTAATTACCTCTGACATCATGGATTTAATGTCCATTTCTTATGCTTTAGTTCTATTGCACCATCAAGGGCTTGGGTCCTCAATACTTCCTGCACCCTCTGTCAAATGTTTGGGTTTCTGGATCTGTCTGTGTCAGCTGCTGGGTGTAGTTTCTCTGAGGAGCACAATGATAGGCTCTTATCTGCAAGAGTAAGAGAGCCTAATTATTAGTGTCAGGGATTAATGCTTACTCATGGTATAGGACTCTAGTTAGGCTGCTTATTGCATGGCCATTCACTCAGTCACTACTCTATTCTTAATCCCAACATTTCATGTAAGCAGAAAAAATTTTGGATCAAAAGTTTTGTGAGTGGGACTGTGTCCCTATTGCTCCACTGGAGCTCTTACCTGGCTACAGAAGGTGACTTCTTTATGTTCTATATCCCCTCTGCTGAGAGTCTCAGGTAAGGTCACCCCCACTAATATTTGGTAGCATTCCCTATCCCACATTTCTGGAACATCCTCTAAACTCCTCCCACCCCCACACCCCAGCAAGGTTCACTTTTTTATTTAGGCTCATGACCATCTGGCAATATTCCCTGTCTCTTACCTCACCTGATGCTGAAAGGGCCATCATTCCTGCACTATCTCTTCAACTGCCAAGTTCCCTCCCACCATCTACTTCCTATACCTATTTTATTACTTTTCTAAGTGAGATTTTAAGCATCATTGCTTGGACATCCATTCCTGTTTAGCTATTTTGCATCTGTGGGACATGGTCATTCTATATTTTATGGCTAATAAATATTTACTAACAAGTACATACTATACATGTCATTTTGGATCTGTGTTACTTCACTCAGGATGATATGCTCAAGTTCCCCTGACCTGGCTGAAAATTTTATGATGTCTTTGTTTTTTAATAGCTGGAAAGTATTCCATTGTGTAGATGAGTTACACTTTCTTTATCCATTCTTAAGTTGAGGGATGTAAAAGTTTGTTTTCAGTTTGCTATTATACTGTCTGTCTTTATTGCTTTCTGTTTTTCTCTTGTTCTCTGGCCTTCATATCCTGTGGTTTTGGGAATCTGTGAATCTTCAGTTCCATTTGGGTGTCTCCACTGGAGTTTGAGTTTGTTTTATTTTGTTTTGACATACATTGCCTGTGGCTTTTAGTTGCCAATATAGCCTCTGTCATCCTTAAATTGAGTGTGGCATTCTGGAATACGGAGGTCATCTGATATATTTGTGGGCCACAATGTGGGGCCTAGGATTTTGGGTAGAGTTTAAGCCTATTGGGCTTATTTTAATGGAAGATTTTGTATATAACAGGGTAATTAATTGGACCTGTGGTACCTGCATGGTCTCCAGAAATCACTGTGATATTTGGGATGGAATATTGAATCCTGATTATAGAGTTCATAAATTTATTTTTAATACTTTAACAAAATTTTGATTGTGTACATGTACTGCAAGTTTCTTAATCATTGACTTTTTTAAGAATAGCAGCTTGGTCACTGAATCCTAGCTTTGTGAATATAAATATTGTATCAATGAGCAAAGATAAGTAAATATTCTTAAATTGGATGAAGAATACGTTGGCTTTGTGTTCAGAAATCATAAGGCTCCTGATACTGTTGTAATTTTTTAATGAATTTCCACTAACGTTTCCATAGTAACATTGTAGTCATTAAGTCTATAAGAACTGGATAAATATTCTGAGATTCCAACAGGAAATTTTCATTGTGTTTTCATTACTTTCTTTGAAGTAGCCATTTCTAGTGTGATGAAATGGAATATAAAATTAGTAGTGATTTAGTTTTCTACGATAGTTAATAATATTGAGTACTGAAAAGAAGTATTTATTGCCCTTTATGTTTCTTCATTTTAGAAAAATCCTTTCATTAATTTACAGTACTTATTTATGAGCAAGTTTTCATCAGAGTGATTTGGATAAGGTATTGTATTGTATGTACTAAATATAAAATACTATGTAAAGTTGAGTTTGAAATTATTTTCTTTCATTCCATAAGCTGCTTAGCCATTTTGGGAACAGTTTCCTATGCTGTAGATAAACTAATATCATTAAGTCTTTTTGTTGGTGTTTTGATGGTCATTCACTACTTGCTACAATCTTTTTGAGAGAGTTTATGTCTGAAATTTCAAGTATATTCCCTTTGTTTTCTCATGGAAATTTCAATGTTTCAGACATGAAGTGAATATTTGTACTCTGGTTTGAATTTATGCATGGATGGGGTGAAAAATATACCACTAATATTCTGCAGACAGATGAATAGTTTTGTCAGTGATTTTTGAGCAGAGAATATTGTCACCAAGGTATGTTTTTGATTGCTTCAAAAAATAGTGAAACTGTAGCTGTTCATGTGAATTATCAGACAGAATCTCTCAGTGAAACTTGGGCTAGTTAGAACTTCCCTGGTGTCCATAGGCACAACTTTGAGAAGTTTGAAACTTAGACTTTAGAGGGGAGGAACAGATTCCAAAAAGCATAGAAATCTTTACTTCATAAGAATACATCAGAGTGGGATCAGAGCAGGAGAAAATGTTTATACTAAGGAAGTAATTTTGGGGGGAGTCCTTTCTGGGAAGGGGAATTTAATGAGGATCCATAAATCTCTACTGGGTTTCTGAGCTACACTGACCCACTTAGAAGATGTATTCCAGAAAACAGATAAACTATTAAAGAAGTATTTAATAGAAGAAGGGACCACATCACTCAGAGAAAGGAGAATTATTTTCAGAATCCATACTGTTCCTAACATAACCAAAGCTAGAAAAGAACTAGTAAACTGGGCAGGAGTAAGCGAAAATTTTATTGTAAAGCTTTGAGCATATTTTTTGAAGAAATCTCAGGAGAAAAAATTGATGTTGGCTTGCCACATGAAGCTTTTGTCCAGGTCAGACATCTGGAGAGCCAGTAAGAATCAGTGTTCAAATCTTTCATGAAAGACAAGAAGGAAATCTAGAAGATACACTATTTCTCTGACAATTACTGGACAGACTTTATGTTATTTTTTAGGCAAAGTAATTGAAGTGATGGCAAAAAGTCTCCACCTGTGTCACACTTAAATTTTCTTATACGGAAGTATCTATAATACAACTGTGTGAGAGTATGCACAAGTCACAAACAAAGAGGCAAGTGAGTAACTCAGTAGCCACCAGTCATTCCTTACATAATTATAAGGGTTCTTTGAATGAAATTCAATTTTCTAGGCTATGACAGTCAGGATCTCACCCAATGAAACATCCATGTCATCCCCACTACATATTTCCATAGGTTCCATTGAATTCTGACCTTTTTCTAGAAAACTGAATAGCACTGAATTTAAAACAATTGAAAGAACAATTTACAGAAGAGGCAGCACCTTAGTCAGGTAATATTTATTCCTGAGTGTTATGATTTAAGATTACAGATAAAGTAAACTAGTTGTCATATATTGTATGAATACAGAAATGCAATGAGAAAAGAGATTAAAGAATTTGAGATTTGTAAACATTGTTTCTGCTAAATCTTCTATGATGTGACAGAAATTAATACAATTACAAAGAAAATTAACCTGCATCACCTAAATTTGCATAGACTTCTCCTAAATGAAGACTTGTTCCTATTCTCAATAAAGGAAGATGTGTCTAATACTATTGCAACTTAATATGCCAAGGCTTCTTGATATGCATGGAAGACCTCCCCATTTTTGAGGCAGAAGGCAGGCATGATTGATGGAGTAGAGGTGGTAAGATGGAGGGACTGAGAATAGAGTAGGAAGGGAAAGCTGTAATCAGGATGTAAATGTTATATAATTTAACCAATAAAATATAATACCCAAAAAGAAAGGGAATAACCATTTATAACAATATTATTGCTTCAAGTATATTTTTCAAATAATTATTTTAATAACTTAAATGAAAAGGCATTTGTAACAAAACAAAGAATTCAAGAAAAGAACAATTATTCACTACCTGTAATAAGCTGTAGAGCTATTTCTATACTCAAGAGAATAGCAGAGCATGCCCTACCCTTTACTGACTGAGCATTCAGGAAAGAAGAATTTGTACCTCACAGAAGTAGCACAGTAGAGATGATGCTGTTGGTGTGGACAAAGCTGAGTAGCCTGTGATGGAGTGATTGTATGATCTTTGGCCTTGTAATTTGTTTGCTATGCATTGGTGTTGGCCATGGAGATATTCTGCTAAGCTCCTTCCTTCCCACTAACCATCATAGCCAAGAGGGTTGGCCTGAGATGACAAGAGCAAAAAAAAACTGTCCCCATCTCTCCCTGGCTACAATGCTTGTGAGAACAGTATACTTTATCATGTCTCTACACATGCGGATCAGATAGTATTTAGAACATGAGAGCAGGAGTGTTGTCTCTGACTCTTTCTGGTGGCAGCATTAGGTAAAGTAGACAGGACATACCTGGAGATCTTTCTCTTGTGGTATGGGTGTGGTTCAACAACTACTTAGGCACAGATAGATGCAGATCCTTGAGTTGGTCCTCCCACACATTTACTATATGATCTGCTGGAGTACATAAAAGACACAGACATGCAGATCCAAAGCTTCAGGATGTCAAAGACACAGGGCAAAACATGATATTAAAGATTAGTCTTGGTAAGTAGCCCATATGGATAGTGTATTACAACCCATAGGACTCAGACAAAATACATGCATCAATACAATGAACACATGTAAGTAAAATAATGTCAGCAATATACAATGTAGTCGGACATACAGACTGACTATTCCTTCCACAAAGAGATTTTTTTCATTTTTTGGAGGGTTTGGAGTGGAATGTTGCAAAGAAGATAGATATACACATGGACAGGAAGATGAATGAAATTGGCGTGCCTGGTTTTAAATTTACAATGACTCAATAAGTTTTTTTAAAAAAGAATGCAAGAGCAGAGAAAAAATTATGTAGCTTACCCCTTCATCTGTTGGTGGCTCTGCAACTGTCTCTAACGTTTAAAATAGTGAAACAAGTAAAGAAATCTAAAAATATGTGAGTTATCTGTAAATACTTGGGCAACAGAATTCTACACCATCCTAAATCCTATATTTTAAGAGAAGCACATACTTCTTACAACTATTGGTTATCCCAGGTCCACACTGAAATGAATCCACTCTGAGGGACAATAGACTCTGTAGTTTCAAACGAGGAAATAATGTTTATAAAACACAGAAGATTGGATATAGGGTAGGCATAGCCTTCCAAACTAAATCATTTTCATCCTGGAGAGATGTTCTTCCTGACTCTGAATGTTCTACCTTGAAACATTTCATCATTTAGTAACTCCTTTAGACTCAGAGTTAAATAACTCACACACATCTGAAAGTTTCTAAAGATGATAAAAATTTCAAAACTTATATATCTTGTGCTCATAAAAATAGTAAGATATTTCAGGGAAAGAGGAAATTTACAAGATTTGTAGAGTTGTGTGACTGTTATAGATTAAGGTCCAATGATAAATTTTTCATGAGGTCTTACCTTGCTGAGGTAGGGTTTTTAGTGGTCACTTGATGTCTATGCTCCTGTAAGTAAGTCCTCACACATATGCCTGCAGATAATCCCAATGAAATAATCAGTTTAACAGAAAGAAAGAAAGAAAGAAAGAAAGAAAGAAAGAAAGAAAGAAAGAAAGAAAG
>NW_021604616.1:9367188-9419290 GCF_004785775.1 Grammomys surdaster | reverse complement strand
AAGAAAGAAAGAAAGAAAGAAAGAAAGAAAGAAAGAAAGAAAGAAAGGAAGAAAGAGAAACAAACAAACAAACAAACAAGAGATGAGGGATAGATGGTAGGAGGGAAGGAAGGGAAGAAGAAAAAAGAAAGGATGAATTAAAGAGAGTAAAAAAGAAAGAGAAGAAGAATGAAACGTATAAAAGAAAATTGAAATGAAAGGAAAAAAGAAAAGAAAAAGAAGACAGAAGAGAAGAGGAGAGGAGAGGAGAGGAGAGGAGAGGAGAGGAGAGGAGAGGAGAGAAGAGAAGAGAAGAGAAGAGAAGAGAAGAGAAGAGAAGAGAAGAGAAGAGAAGAGAAGAGATGATAGAAAGATCAGTAATTCAAGGCCCACACCTAAACTAGTAAAAGCAATATACAGCAAACCAGTAACCAACATCAAACTAAATGGAGAGAAACTTGAAGCAATCCCACTAAGGTCAGGGACTAGACAAGGCTGCCCACTCTCTCCCATCCTATTCAATATAGTACTGTGTAGGACCCCAAAGGGCTGCAATGCCCTGGCTGAGACTTTCTGAATGCTGCTGTCTACTAAGTAACATTCTGAGGTTCCTCTAGGATTAAAACATCCTGACTAAGGCATGGTGCCCCAGGAAGGGAATTTATACTTGACATCCTATTGCCCTCCAGTTGAGTTCCTTTTTTTTTCCTGAGTTTGTATTTTTCCTTCCCTGGCTTGGTGTATATATATTGAACCTGCTCAGTAAAAGTTTTTGCATTCTTTCACAATGGATGACCCGAGTCTGAGTATTTCTTTAATCCCCCAGGCCTATGCCTGAGCTTGGTACTGTGGACAGCGCCGAAGCTGTCAAGTGGAGGTTCCACTGAGATCAGGAAAGAGGGGAGAACATGACGGGATCCTTCCTGGAGGAAGCTGGCTGGCGGGCTCTGTGAGTGGAACGTATTGGAGAAGCCGGGTGCGATCAAACAGAAAGTAGTAAGTAGCACTAAGAGAGTTTGATCATTTTGATTGCGCCATGGCAGTGGAGTTCCTCCTTACAAGTAGTGGCACAGGATGGTGCAGCTAAGAAATCTGTGCATGAGATGGAGAATAGCTCCAGTTCTGAGGATCAGGGAGAAATTTTAGAAAAGGAAAAATTGAAGAAGTTCAAGGTCAAAAAATTGGAAGGGGAACCTGTAAAAGGGGAAAGGAGAGCGGAGAGCGGAGGAGCTACTCAGTACCCTAGTGGCAGCAGCTGCAGCCGGGTTAGGACAATGGCCCAGCAAGGGGCATTTCTGCTGCTGCTGCAGCAATGGTGGTGGGCAGCTGCAGGTGCTACGGAGGGGGCAGTCTGCACCAGCCCTGCTGAATAAAAATAAGAAAGAGAAAGAGCCGCCAAAACTAGTGAAAAGTGGAAAAGGTTCAAAAGAAGGACACGATACATGAATAGAGATAGACAGCAGGAAAAACAGCCTCAGAGCTATCCAGTCTTTGACACCTACTAAAATAAAAGTACCAGTCCCTCAGCCAATCGTAGTCCCTGTGAAGAAAGACAGATGGCAGAACTGTCTTTAATGTCAACAATAATAAAGAACTGCAAAAATTCCCATCTTTACAAGATGTCCCTTCTGCGAGTCGAGAAGCTTTTTATCCAGAAGTTACATCCATGTTGTGTCCTCTTTGACTTTGCTTCTGACCCATTGAGTGATCTGAAGTGGAAAGAAGTAAAGCAAGATGTGCTAAGAGAGATGGTGGAGTATATCACCAACAACCAGAATGCAATCACAGAGCCCATTTACCCCGAAGCCATCCACATGTTTGCAGTTGATATGTTTCGAACCTTGCCACCCTCCTCCAAGCCTATGGGAGTAGAATTCGACCCAGGAGGAGATGAACCAAAGTTAGAAGCAGCCTGGCTTCATTCGCAGCTTGTTTATGAAGTTCTCTTAAGATTTTTAGAGTCTCCAGATTTCCAGCCCAGTTTAACAAAGAAATATATTGATCAGAAGTTTTTATTGCAGCTTCTAGAACTCTTTGACACTGAGGATCCTTGGCAGAGAGATTTTCTAAAAAAGACCTAGCACAAAATCTATGTGAAGTTCTTAGGCCTGCGTGCTTACATCAGGAAACAGATCAATAATATATTTTATAGGTTTATCTATGAGACAGAGCACCACAATGGCATAGCAGAATTACTGGAGATCCTGGGAAGTATAATTAATGGATTTGCCTTACCACTAAAGGAAGAGCACAGGATTTTCCTGTTGAAGGTGTTGCTGCCCTTATACAAAGTGAGGTCCCTGAGTGTCTACCATCCCAAGCTGGCATACTATGTCATGCAGTTTTTAGAGAAGAATAGCACCCTCACTGAACCAGTGGTAATGGCATTTCTCAAATACTGGCCAAAGACTCACAGTCCAAAAGAACTAATGTTCTTAAATGAATTAGAAGAAATTTTAGATGTAATTGAACCATCAGAATTTGTGAAAATTATGGAGCCTCTTTTCATACTGTTAGCCCAATGTGTTTCCAGCCCTCACTTCCAGGTGGCAGAGCAGGCACTCTATAATTGGAATGAGTATATCATGAGTTTAATCAGTGACAATGCAGCGAAAATTCTGCCTATCATGTTTCCATCCTTATATCACAATTGAGAGCCCTCCTGGTATATGTTCTGCTTTCTCTCTAGCTTCTATGGAGAAATCCTTAGTTCTGCTTTCCCTGTCTATTGTCTGTCCTTGGCACACTAATCTGTTAATTGTCTGTTTTTGTTTCATAGTTTTATGTTAAAAAATAGTGTTCATTGGGTATGATTAAAAAAATTCAACTTTGATAGTAGAAATTTGGTTTAACTAGTAACTCAGGGCTGGAGAGATGGCTCAGCCGTTAGAGGCCAGGATATAGTGGAAAGAGCATATTTAACTTTGAAAAATTATCTTGAAAATCAAAAAAGGGGGAGGTTACCTCACCTCATGCAAGATTATCCTTTATTTTATATATTTTAAATTTTTTATTAGTGGATAGAGATGCATTGTCTGCAGCAGGCAGACATTGGAAAAGAGCCCAGAAGACACTGGACTTAGTGAAATGGAAAGAATTGTCATCAGGTATATGGAAAGGCCCTGACTCTGTCAGGGTGAGAGGTTCTGTTTGTGTTTTTTCTAAAGATGCTGAAAGTCCTGTTTGGATTCCTGAGTGTTGTGTATGCCCTGTCACTATGCAGCCTAGCCCAAGTGGAGATCTAATGGAGCCTCATGACGAACCCCCAGTTCTAATGTCAACAGGGATAAACAGCTCAACCTGGCCGGTCATAGTTCCCACCAACAAGACTATTGGAAAAGCTACTGCTAATTGTGAGAAACCAACAATTTCTTTATGTTAAGTTTAATGTTACTTGTGTGCAGCCTCTCTATGGAGAGAAGTTTCTAGCAGGACTCAAACTGGCCAGAAGGCTCCTTAAAGGATGGACTAAAGGGCCTTGTCTCCGGGAGTCCTAGTCTTTGGGGCAGTCACAGCTGGACTGATATTTCTTTGCTGCTTTCACAGACAGCAGACAGAGTCCCAGGCAGTTACTAAGCAAGGGAGCAAATATGGAGATAAGGTGAGGGATAGAAACTGAAGGAAGGGCCATCTCGAGACCACTCCACCTGGGTATCCATCCTATGTGTAGTCACCAAAGTTAGATGCTGATGTGGAAGTCAGGAACTGCATGCTGACAAGAGCATGATATAGCTGTCTCCTTAGAGGTCTGCAAGAGTCTGACATATTCAGAGGCAGATGCTCACAGCTACCCACTGAACTGACCAAGGGGTTCCCAGTGGAGGAGTTAGAGTGAAGACTGTAGGAGCTGAAAGGGTTTGCGGTCCCATGAGGAGAGCAAAAATACCTACCAGCTAGAGCTCCCAGGGTCTAAACGACCAGTCTGGGCTCACTTAGGGAGGGATCCATGGGTCCAGCTGTATATGTAAGGGAGGATGGTCCTATTGGGCATAGTTGGGAGAGGAGAACCTTGGTCTCATGAAGGGTTGATGCCCCAGTGGGTGGGAATTTGAGTGTGGGGAGGTGGGAGTGGGTAGGGTAGGTAGGGGCACATCTGTATAGAAGCAGGAGGAGGGGTGATGGGATGGGGGTTCCTGGGAGAGGGGGAAATGGGGTACAGGGATAACATATGAAATGTAACTAAAACATCTAATAAAAAAGTACAATGTTAAAAAAAATAAAAGAAAGGAAAAGAAAAAATAAAGAAAAGAAAATTTCTGTACAGGGTAGTAAATAGCAAAAATCCCTGTCTGGTAGAAACACATATATGATTCAAGAAATTAAAAACATAATTTTTATTGGAGAGAGATATAGTAAGCATTAAATGATGATCAATGGTTTATGCTATGCAAAAACTAAGACAATATTCTATGGATTATCACACAGTATAAACTGAAAATACCATATATGAAGATTCAAAATGCATTGAGTTGCCAGCAAATCAGAGCAGACTCAACCACAATGTAGTAGTCAACAGAGATAAATGAAAATTTACTGAGGGACATATAGAAGCTTCTACTAAGACTTCAGTTAGACATTCTGCCACGCAGTATAAAGCAAACTCAAATTGTCTGCAGTGAGGCCTAGACAGGATGAGTATTGTAGAGAAAAGTATTATAAAGAATGCTGTACCTAAGAATGGATATTGGCCAAGATAGAGGTTATAAGCATTATATTGCTGAGAGGTGTGGGGCTGTCTAACTGAAACAATTGTATCTTTCATGCTAGTTGGGTATTTGCCCTAATAATTTGTACTTTAGTCTTTTTTTTTTTAGCACAACATGTTGTTGTTTGGAATATTGTATAAATTTTGAGATTTTTGAGTATTGAGGGGACAGCCACCATTAATCACAAAGCATTGGCCATTTTGTACTTTCCTTATAGCCAACTTATCTGTTCCTTCATTCTCTATGACATGAGCAGTTGACAATATTCTCTTTAGCCTGATCTTGTCATTACTCTTTCTCTGCCTTGATAGACTGAAATACATCTAAAACAATTAATCAAAACAATAATGCCCCATGAAGTGTTTTGTATAAGTTAATTTCTCAAGAGCAAGAGAGACATAAATAACACAAATATAGAATATTAATTTAACTACTGGAAAACGCACATAACTCTGAACTGATATATTGATCAAATTATTGTATTTTTTAAAAAAGAAAAAAATTTAATTTCCTTCTAAATTTAATTGTCTTTGAACAACTGGAAAAGGACATTATTCATGCTAATTAACAGATTACAAGAATTGAAAACTACTTATCTAGACCCAGCTATCTGTGCTTGTAGGCTCTTATTAGCACATAGGCAATTCAACATTGAAGATGCAGTCTATCACAGTTATCTTTACCCCCTAAATGCTCTCTATTCATTTAACTCGTCACATCTTTTAAATAAGAGCTCTTATTTATATTACTTTATATGTACCTATTTTAGAAATGCAAAAAAAGACAAAACGTAAAATGCTCATTGTCTTCCTTTCTACAAACACATCCTGTCAAGGTGTATGTACTCTTGGTCTATTTTCTCTGTTTGATTGTATTAAACGTATAGATAAAAGTTTAAAAAGTCCATCTGTCTCTTAGTTAGGGCTTTACTTCTGGAAGTGGATACCATGACCAAAGCAACTCTTATAAGGACAACATTTGATTGGGGCTGGCTTAAAGGTTTGGAGGTTCAGTCCATTATTATCAAGGCAGGAACATGGCAGCGTCCAGGCAGCATGCACAGGAGGAGCTGAGAGTTCAACATCTTGTTCCGAAGGCAAACAGGAGGAGACTGGCTTCCAGGCAGCTAGGACGAGGGTCTTAACGCAGGTGCTCACATAGTTCCTCCAACAAAGCCATTTGTCCAAGTAGTGCCATTCCCACAGATAACATTAAACAGTAAAGCCAAGAGCCCAGCAGTGCAAATAGGGTTTGTGAGATACACACGTTGTTTGTCATGCTTCTGCAGTTCTCTCTTCCTGTTCCACCCATTGCCAAATCCGATATGTTTCTCTATCTCATGATGTCTTGAGCTTGCCTCCTCCCATCTGAACACTCGACCATCATTTTTTATGAAATTATTGTATTTTTAAAACTAAAATAATGACCATAATACATGTGAATCAATTTTTATTGTTTCCTACTAAGCTTGAATATAAGTTCAAAAAACGTATTGGTGGAAAAATTAGTTCGTGTTTCCCCAAAACCTGTGATAAATACATAAATATTTGGATAGCATAAAATATAGAGGAAGAGATAGATAATGGATGGATGATAGATAAACAGAAAAAGATAAATGGGAGACAGACAAAAATGGAGATAAGTAGAAAGAGAGGAAGAGACATAACAGATTATCTATTAGACACCTAATGAAAGAAAAGGACTACACAGATAGACAATAGGAATGGAGCTGATATGTTATATATATGTATATACATATATATATACACAAATATACATACAAATACATTTATACATACATATATACATATATTGATATATAAACACAAGCATACTTATATAGAGAAAAAGAGAAAAGCAGAGAGACAGATATAAAGAGTAAGAGAAACAGAGACAATGAGGAAAATAAGATCCTTTTAAAATTTATTATAACTTCATTTCCCCCTAAACAATCTCTCCCTCTATATTCCATACCATTCTGCTGTAAATGTGTGAGGCCTGACCTGTGTATTCACCCAACCTTGAATATAAAGTCTCTATGTGCCTGGGTGAACCCTCTTCCACTGAGGTTACACAAGGCACTCCAGCTAGTACAACATATTCCACTAACAGGCAGTAGATTTTGGAATAGCTCACACTTCAGGTATTTGAGACACACATGGAGACCAAGCAGTCCATCCACTACACATTTCCAGGGAGAACTAATTCCAGCCCATGAATATTCTTTGGTTGGTGCTTCAGTCTCTGAAACTCTCAAGGGTATAGTTTAGTTGACTCTGGCTTCCTGTTGATTTCCTTTTCCATTAAATGCCATAATCCTTCCTCCTGTCCTTCCATAGCTCCATCTATGGTTTGACTGTGGTTGTCTGCATTGGTCTGAGTCAATTGCTGTTGTGAGTCTCTCAGAGGACGGCTGTGTTAGACTCTTGTATATAAGAATAATACAATTTAAGTAATTGTGTGAGGGACTGATACTTTACCATGGGATGTATCTCAAGTTGGGCTGTTTAATGTTTGGCCATTCCCCAGGATCTGTTCCATTCGCTGTGTCTGCATTACTTGTAAACAGAATAAGTTTTGGGTTGAAAGGTACATGAGTGTTTTGGTGTCCCTATCACACTATTGGGTTTCCTGTCTGGCTAAAGAAAGTGGAAATTTCAGGGTCCACAGACACAATGCTGTGAATCATATTTATGGACACCCCCATTAATTCTTGGGTTCCTCTTATATCCCAGGCCTCGGTCTCTTCGAGGAGAGGCCCTCTGTCTCTTCATCCTTATCAGTTGTAGATTCCCATTCATTTTGTCACCTTCTGTTGACAACAACAACCAAATAAGCCAACCACAGAAAACTAAAACAATCCTGAAACATAGAAGAACTCTGTGAAAAAATTAACATCCCTGATGTTAAGCAACATTACAGAGCAATAGTGGTAAAAAGTATAAGATACTGGTACAGAAACTGACATGTTGATCAATGAATTTGTACAAGTATCCTAGTAATAAATCCACATACATATGAACATTTGACTTTGTTAATGAAATCAAAACCATACAGAGAAAAAAGAGAGTATTATCAACAAATGATACTGGTCTATCTGGATTTCTTCATGTAGAAGAATGAAAATAGATCCACATTTATAGCTATCCACAAAACTCAAGTTCAATTGTATCAATGACTTCAAAAAAAAATAAAAGTACACTAAATCTCATAGAGGAGAAGAGGGAAAATTTCTTGATTGCAGTAGTACAGGAGACAGTTTCCTGAAGGGAACATCAATGGCACAGGCTATATGACAAAAAGTGATAAGTGGGATATCATGTAATTGCAAAGATTCAGTAAGGAAAGGGACACTGACAATAAGCAAAGCATAAGAGTATAGATTGTGAAGGGATCTTCACCAACTTTACATCTGAAGGGGAGCAAATATCCAAAAATTATACAGATCATAAAAAATTAAACACCAACAAGCCAAATAACGCAAATTAAAATGGTCAAACAAAGAGATAAACAGAGAATTCTCAACAGAGGAGTCTCAAGTGTCAAGAATCACTTAAAGAAATGTTCAAAGTACTTAATCATTAAAAGGTAAACTTTTAAGACTCAGAAAAAGGAAAATCAAAATAAACTCTTATAACAACGAAAATGAAGCCACTAGATTAAAGTCCACAGAGGAGACTTCTTAAGTATTTAGTTTCTCAACAGTGCTCCATGAGTAAACAAGTCAAATTATATATACATATACATATACATGTATATATATATATATATATAATTCTAAATATGCACAAAAGAAAGTAAGTAACAGACTCAAATGGCATGCCCACAGGTAGTTTAATGAACAATAATCTTCATTACTGCCTATTTTCATTCATTTTTTTAGCAGAATGTGTTTTCTAAAATGTACATTAAATACCCTAATATTACTGTTTATTACTTTCTGAGTATTAATTAGTTGTCTGTAGTTCTTTATTCATGGTCTCCTGAGTTGTCTACATTGACAGCATATATATATATATATATATATATATATATATCTGCGCTGGTGCAGGTCATATATAGATCCTCATGTAGATGATATTTTATATAATTTTACAGGTAGCTGTTTCCTGTCCTGTTTCCTGTCCAGAGATAGAAACTCTTACTAAACGTCCTGGTTTAATGGTTCTTAAATTTTTCTGACCCCTTTTTACCAATTAACCATTAGCCTTTGTTTATTAGTCTGTTGCAAATATATTAGTTTTGATTGTTATTCACAGTTCTGTATTTTGAGTAGTTGGTGTTTTCCTTAATGATCTGGATCTGTTACAAAGATACCTTCCCTTGATAAGTACAGGAAACAAGATTTATGTGAGAATATGAACTTCACTATTTAGAAAGTTCAGAAACAAGGTTGTGTTTGGGGCAAGTCCCAGTAGCTGACAGTAGTTATCAAAGAAGATGTAACAAGGATGAAAGAAATAAGTGAGTTAAACATTGTATTCATGAGAATATTGCAACTTTGACTGCCTGGCAATCAGAGTTCATTTATAATACTTATATGAAACTCTGTAGTTAGAGATGGATTATTTCTGTTTCTTTGTTTGTTTTGTTTTATCATTCTTTTTATTTATTTGTATTAATTTTTATTTATTCGCTATAGATACTGCTCACTGCCACTCCCTGTCACTCTCTCCCACAATTTCTCTCACACTCACCCTCCCATTCTTCTCTGCACAGGTGTGGGCACCCTGATTATATTCCCAACCATAGCACCTCAAGTCTATGCTAGGCCAGACAAGGTAGTCCGCCTAGAAAAACATATCCCAAATATAAGCAACATTTTTTGTTCTAGAAATTTGAGACATGAACACCAAGCTGTCCATCTACTATATATATATAGGGAGGCCTAGGTTAAGGCCATGTATGTTCTTTGGTTGGTGGTTCATTCTCTGAGAGTTCCTTTGGTCCAAGTTAGTTGACACCATTTGTCTTCCTGTGCAGTTTCTATCCCCTTGGCGCCTGCAGTCCATCCTCCTATTTTTCCATAAGAGTCCCCAATCTCCATCCACTGTATGACTGTACATGACTGTATCTGTGTGAGTCAGCTGTGGGGAGAAAACTTCAGAACAAAACAGAAGGAAGATGAGGGGGAGAAAGTGTGTTTTAGTATCAGGTGTTTGAAAGACAGGTGAGATTGCTAGATGCACACGAAAATGAATGGAAATATGTAACTAATGTGGTTGATGAGGTGGGGTGTCATCTCCAGGAAGGAACAGAGACCTGGTATAACAGAAGCACTCAAGAATCAATGAGGTTGACCGTTTATGTGACTCACTCAATTGGAGCTAGAGAACTTGAATAGGCTACCTCTTTGTTCTCAGCAAGAACCCATGTAAATTAAAACCAAACTATATACTTTTTACAAGGAATTAAGAAATGGGGCATGGAGCAGAGATAAAGGGAATGACAATCTAATAACCAGCCCAAAATGAGAGCTATCCCATGGGTCAGTACCAATCCCTGACTCTACTAATGGTACTCTGTTGTACTTGTAGACAGGAACATGTGCTCTGAGAGGTTCCACCCAGCAGCAGACTCATTTTTTTCCAAAACATAGATTGTATCACTTTTGTTCTAACTCATGTGTTCTGATTTTACCTTGGTCATAAGATTTTATGTATAGTCATCATTTATAAACTGTGCTTGAACACAGTTATCATTTACAATCATGTCTAGAGTCATAAGTTTAGTCTTCATTGATGAGCCATGATAGAAAAGAATTATCTTTTCCAATTATTTCACATCAGCAAACACAAATATCAACATTTAAGAATAAAAATGAATATTTTTCAAGGCATGAGAGCCCACTCCCTTGCAGGGGCAAAATTTGTGCACAGAGTAAAGAAAGGTTAAACAGAGAATGGCACAACTTGGAATCCATTCCATGAGCAGATACCAAACTCTGGCTCTGTTACTGAAATAAATTTGTGCTTAATGAGAAGGAACCTACACAGCCTGGTCCAAGTTGCTAGACATATATTTAGCAAAGGACTTCCTTGTCTAGCCTCGGTGAGTGAGAAGATGTCTAACTTTGTATAAACTTTTTGAACCAGGAAAGGAAGATGCCTGGAGAAAGAAGAGCACTATATCAGAGGTAAAGGGTAAGGGCAATGGGGTGAAGAAATCTGGGAAGGGAGAAAAATAGGGGAACATCTTTTGGTGTGTAAATTACTAAATAATTAAAAGAAAAGAATCTAGAGACATGTTTTCCGAAGGAATGACAGCCCATTCTCAATCTGGCAGATTCTGAGGTTTCAAGGCAGTAGACATAAGTAAAGGCTCCATGCTATGATGGGAAGTTTACATGTCCCAACTGGTTCATTATCAAGTTTTAATGGCCAAAGTACCAATTGTCATTTGGGCCGAAGAAAAACCTTAAGACCAATGCTGCTGTCATTATTTTTCACTGGTATAATACAATACATTTTTTTTGCATCTAGATAAATCTTCATTTGTCTAATATTGGTCTTATGTTGTTTTTTGATCATTAGGTGCCAAAGTGACCCTTCACAAGCTAACTTCTCTAAGAATGAGTCGTCCTGTTATTTTGAAATTTTGTTTTTTTGTTTGTTTTTTAATCATTCTTCCAGATGATTCTTTTTCCATGTGTTTAAGCCCTACATAAGGGAGTATTAATACCAGGCATTTTAACTTTGTTGGTGTATTTTTTACTGAAGAGGCATACCATTTGGGACCCCTCCAATATCATATGACATGTAATTGCCTGAGAGCATTTGAATAAGAGGCTTGTAATTTGATCTTGGTATACCTTCTTGAGCCCAATCAATCTTCTTGAGTTTTTCAATATTTATTTTGTTCTGATTATTTTCTTTCTTTGTAAGTCCAAAAGCAGATCTTCCTACAATATCTTGAAACCATTTCATCGTAGAGAAATCTATGTCATATTTAGGTGTGCCACAACTACCACAAGGAAAGGGAATCTTCAAGTAGATCGAGATATGGATATCTTCCTAAAGCAAGATAGGTAGTATACTTAGGAAATTTCTGGAGACTCTTAGAAAAGCACATATTAAAGGTGGAATAAATGTTTCTGAAGAAATTTTCCACCAATCTAATATCCTCAAGTTTTACAAATGATAAAAGCCACCCTCAAGACTACAACATGAGGAGATCCAGAAAAAAATTGAAAAGCAGTTGATCATGACCTTAACATGGAGGTCTGCTTTATTGCATCTTTGTTAAACAGCTGTGCTGGCTTTTTGATTTTCACTGTTCCCATTAGATATGGGTGTACTAATATTATTTTAGTAATATTGGAGATGTATGTTTCACGCCAAGGTGCATGGCATTTCTGCCATTGGGTAGACTTCCCATGAAGATTTCCCATAAAGACATGGTTTCCATCAAGTTGAGCTGGCCATCAGATAAATAAAAAAATTATCAACAAAATCTTAAAAAGACATAGCCAAGGATGTAGTGATAAGAGCAAAGGTAGACCATGACTAAGAAAAAGGTCATATGCCATAGTTCTAACAATATTATATTTCTTTACTTTCATATAACAATGGGGATACAAAAAGATTATTTTAAGTATAAGAGCTTTTATTATCACAAAATGATACTGAATCATGAAGAAAAGGGTAGGAATAAAATAAAAGGCTATAAGTGAATTTTGATTTTGATTGAGAATTTTTACCAATTTACAAAAACTTAAGTGAGAGAAAAAAAGAATAGAAATCAAAGGAACAATATATATTTAAAAACAACATAAATATTTAACATGAACAAGTTTTGACACCAGCAATTTCCAGATAAGTTAATATACCAGAAAGGGAAATACTAAATAATATATGTGTAAATGTAAAATTTTAAGTGCATGTGGGGGTAGTCAGCTAACAATCAACAGCTTGACATATCACAAATTGTGTCAAACTATGAATATAGGCTCCAAATTGATTGTTATGGTTCACTCATATTTAACTTTGGGTAATAAAATATATTTCTAAATGAACCTTTACACTAAAGTAGTATACAGAGCAAAATGTCATGAACTAGAATTCTACTACATTATAAAAGGTATCATTTAAATTATGATAGTTGGTGGCTTCAATATAAGCACATAAATTGAAGCAAACCATTATAAATTAATTAATTGCCTTGAGAGCTTTACATATATTATGTTGCTCGTTTTCAAGCATGGTATATTGAATATTAAATACATATTAAATTGAACTATTAATTATAGGACAATCAACTATTTAGGATGATTAATTAATAGACATTATGTAATTAAATAACAATGGAATTTCTGAACTAAATGTTACTTCTATTTCAGGAAGAAGGAAGAATAATGAAGTTCAAAAAATAAAAAAAATAAATGAAATGGAAGAATTTACATCAAAGAAGTATACAAGCATTTGACATGACCTAGTAATGGAGACTTAGACTCAGAGAAAGTGAATCACCAGAACAAATGTGGTTTTCAAACATGGAAAATAAATGGCCTTCATACTGTAATACTAAAATATAGTTGGATAAAGAATAAAACCAGATAAAATTGCATTGATACTATCATTGTATTATATATTTTAAATTTATATATGAATGAACCCTTTTATGAAGTTGTTAACATAAAAGGTAAATTTATTGTTTCAACTATATATTAGGAAAATTCTTACTTCTATAATGTGTTTTTTTCTTCATATGATTAAATGAATTCTTCTCTGGTCTCAACAAGATAATGTAACACTTGGGACCAAATATGAAGGCAAAGAGTGCTGTGCTGGAAGCCAAGATAGAGAAAACTTCCATAGCCACCATGACCTTCCCTTTAGTGCTGTGATAGACAGGAAGAAAGGTGACCCAGACACAGAAGAACACCAGCATACTGAATGACAGAAATTTGGATTCGTTGAATGTATGAGGCAAATTTCTAGATAAGAAGGCCATAGTATAACTCCCAAGGGCCAAGAAACAGAGGTATCCCAGAACACAGTGGAAGGCAACAGCTGAGCCCTTGTTGCACAAAATGACAATGTGTCCATGTTCGATATGGTCATCTTTGTCAATGAATGGTGGAGATGTTGCCATCCATATTCCACAAAGAAGAAGCTGGATCAGGGTGCAGATAGGAATGATGTAGTTTGGACCCCTTGATATCATTAGCCACCTTACCATTCTTCCGGGAAAATTTACTTTAAAGGCAAGGACCACAGTAATAGCTTTGGCCAACACAGTGGCAAGTGCCATAGTGAATGCAACTGCAAAGGTGGTCTGTTGAAGGATGCAGGAAGCTGTGTTGGGCTGACCAATGAAGTTCAAAGAACATAGGAAACAGAAGGTGAGTGTGATGAGCAAAATGTAACTCAGAGATCGATTATTGGCCTTGACAATAGGAGTGTCTCTGTGTTTCACAAAGACCCCTATAACAAAGGCAGTAAGTGCAGATAAGCACAAAGCTATGCTGGCTAGAGCCATTCCCAAGGAGTCTTCATAGGACAGAAAGCTCACAGATTTTTGGTAGCAGTTGTTCTTCTCTGTATTTGCATAGTGACTCTCTGGACACTTCACACACTGGTCTACGTCTAGTCAGAAATATAAGTTATTATCAGATCAGGAGTCCAGCCAATGGTGATTCCTTTTATTCTGAGACATTTCAAACTACAGGGACTGTCACAGATGTCACTGTACTTTTTTTTCTCAGGGACAAAGTAATTGGTGTGGTGGCATGCATAATTTTATTTTTTTATATTTTTGTATTTATTTTCACATATAATAGGATTTGAACCAATTCTACTTTAACTAGTACCATCACACTCTTTCCCTTCTCTCTTTTTTTACTCATAACTCCTTCTGATCTTTATCTCTAACTTTTACATTTTAATAGCCACAAAGTCTACTTAATACTGCAAGTTTACATACAACTGGGAATGGCTTCAGTGAGAAAATATGTAGACTTTCATGCCCTACCTCTGTAAAGGAGAATATTGAGCCTTTTCAGGTATTCATCAACTTCCAGTAAATTCCTTAACAATCTTTATGTTAGTGATTTAAATTGTACTACTTAATTCCTTTGTTTCCTTATTCTACAATATTCCTCTGTCTTTACTGACAATTCTGTAACACTTTCAAAGTAACTAGAATACTAAATTACACTAGAAAAACTGCTGTGGCCCTGATAGTACTCATCATTCATAGATCCTTTTTAATTTAAATATAGAAAATCTAGATTAGAGAAAATACGTTTTCCAAAATTTTTCACAAAATTCTTTCTTATATGTGAAATGTAAATTGACTTTTCTCACTAAACTTCCGTGTAGTTTCAAGTTCTGTTTATTCTCTACTGGAGTTTATGGTATAGACCCTATTACATTAGATAGTGCTCAATAATCACCCAATAACATGTTTTTATAACATTTGCGTCAAGCATATATTTTCACTGAGATAGAATATTCTTAGAAAACATGAAGGATTTTCAAAAAAAATTGTGAAACTCTGCTCTGGAATTTTTAAAATTTTTGTAAATATTGTGATTAACATAAAATAGATGTTCCATGATTTATAGATTGCATTACCTTGGCATATGCTTGGCCCAGAGAGAAGTTCTATTGTGAAGTGTGGGCTTGTGGAAAGAAATATGTGACAGTAGGAGAGGGCTTTAAGACTCTTGTCCGAGATACCAGGAAGTTTGTCTTTATCTAGAAGATTTCACCTGTAAATGAAGCACTCTCAGCTCATCCTTTGCTGTCCCTGCCTGGATACTTTCATTTTGCAGACTCGTGGATGATATACTGGATCTCTCAACCGGTAAACCAGTCCCAATGAAACGTTATCCTTATAAAAGTTGACTTTTGAAAGTGATTGTTCACAACACTAAAACCCTAACTAAGACATAAGTTAGTACCTATAGTGAGATATTTCTGTGATGGGCCTGATGATGTTATTGGTTTTAAGAATGTGGATTTTCAGATTTAGGATTTGGAAAGGGTAGAATGCTTTAAGTGGGGCTTAATGGGCCGTACTTGTAGGAATATGAAAACCATTGTTACTGAGGGTGATTTGAACTGTGGAAGCCTGGTCTTAGAGGTTTCAGAGGAAAAGAATTTTTAGATGAGGCTACTGTTGTCATACTTTGGTGAAGTATGTGGCTCCATTTTGCCCTTCTCTAAGGAGCCTAACAGAGGCTAAAGCAAAGAGATTTATATGAATTGAATTCACAAAGGAACTCCCAAAAAACTAAAAGGAAATTAGATCTCTAAGTCTCACGCAGATCATTGTCATATAAGCATAGCAAGCTTAGAAAAGAAAAATAGAAAGCATATGGTTCAAGTAAAAATAAAGGAGCCCCACAAAATAAAATGGAGCTGAATCCTAGTTTCACAGAAAGAGTTAAGAGAGTGTTGATACCTGTGCAAGATCTCACCCAACCAAACTACTTTTTTGCATTTGAAGTTAAACATGGAATACTTCACAGTTTTCATCTGGAATGAACTACTGTCCAGAAATAGAGGACAAACCTGTGATCCAGATCTTGAGGTTGGAAGACACAGGTTTTTTTACCTGGATCATGGGGAAAAGTGGCCTTGGAAAGCTTTGGTCAAGGCTTGGTAGTACTCCTTTAATACCAGGAGAAAAGAGAAGCAGATCTCCGAGTTTAAGGTCAGGCTGTGACAGAGACATTTTTAAGTAGAAAAAAATATTAAATCCAGGTGTGATAGAACAT
The DNA here is from genome assembly GCF_004785775.1 of Grammomys surdaster. NCBI lineage: Eukaryota > Metazoa > Chordata > Mammalia > Rodentia > Muridae > Grammomys > Grammomys surdaster. The sequence continues at coordinate 9,402,880 of NW_021604616.1, read as the reverse complement.
TCATTACATGCATTACATCTCAGCATTCTGGAGATAGAGCCATGCGAATTTTGAGTTCAAGGTCATTCTACAGAGCAAGTCCAAGGACAGCCAGTATTGTGCAGTTAGAGAGTTGTAAAAAAAAGTTGGTAATAGGGAGCCGTATTCCAGCCCCAGAAATCAGCTAAGCTCATCAGCATAATGCATAGAATATGGCTATGGATTATGACTTAATTAGAGAAGGGGACTACTGGAAAAATTGATGCTGGTTAGCTAGAGCTAAGAAATTTGCTATAATTAAAAATAGATCAGCATTACTGAGGTGAAATTATCTTGGAGGTGTTTTCTAAAGAGATAAGGAAGGTGTGTTCAAGAAATAAGCAAGGTTGTTTCTTGACATGCAGTTGGACTTGGTATTATGGTCACCTCGGTGGTATTGGATTTGTAAATAAGAAGGGGTCACGGATAGTAGATAAGGCTTGGTATTGTGAGAAGCAAGAAAATGTCATTGGTGAAGGAAAATCCTCCATTGCAGTTGATGGCCTAGGACTGGAGGTGTCATGAAAAGATATTGAGACTTACTACCAGGAAGAGAGCCTATGATAGGTTATGGTTGAAGCCTATCTGTAGTGTAAGAACACAGTGTACTGGAAATGTGAGTAGCTAGGAATGATGACCAACACCAAAATCACCCACAAAAATAGTGGATTCAACTAGAGCCTAGAGTGCTACAGAGGGCAGAGCTGGAGAAATGATGAAGCCCTATGGAGGAAACTAGATGATCATTTGTAGATCTGAGAAACTCAAAGAAGAAGCAATATGTTGAAGTTTCCTTGGAGACCTCAAAATGTCGAAGATTTCAGAGCTATGGGGTACCTGCTGAAGAAGCTACTAGCAGGGATTGGAACCAGCCCAGGAGCAAGAAGTTTGTTACAATCGAGAAAGATGAAAAAAGAGTGGAGATCTGAAGATCTCCTTGATATCAGACATGGAGATTCAGAGTCTGGAGTTTACCCAACTGGTTCATGTCTTCCTTTGTGTATTAATTATGTTGAAGAGTTTCAATAAATCTCAGAAGAGACTTTGAACTTGGATTTTTAACATTGTTGAAACTGTTATAGAATATGTGGATACTGTAAGTTGAACAAATTTTTTTTTATAATGCTATGCCTATTTCCTCCAAACACTCAAGTGGTTAAACAACCCTATAGGGCCAAAGGAGTGAAAAGTCCTAGTTTGAATATGCTTGGCCCAGGTAGTGGCACTGTTTTTAGGTGTGGCCTTGTTGAAGGAAATGTGTCACTGTGGGCATGGACTTTAAGACCCTTATCTCACATGCCAAGAAACCAGTCTTTTACTACCAGCCTTCAGAAGTAGATGTGAAATTCTGAGGTCCTCTGTATCATGCCTGACTGGATGATGCCAAGATCCTACCTTGATAATACTTGACTAAATTTCTGAAATGGTAAGGCATCCCCAATTAAATGTTGTCCTTATAGGAGTTTCCTTTGTTATGGTGTTTATTCATAGTAGTAGAATCCTAACTAAGACAATGGATTACACAATATTTCTATATATCATAAACTGTAATTGATAACCCAAGTGTCAATTTTATTTCATTAACAACCTTTAAATAATATGTAACATAAAAATATACTATAACCTTACTATGCAACTTTCTATCAGCAGTATTTTTAAATTTAGAGTGTTCAAAATTTTTTAAGACGTATATTATTGTACAATATAACAGCCAGATTTGTTCTTAGTTTGTGAATGACACATCATGCATACACAGGATACATTCAAAAATTCACTTTATATATTCATGTGTTGTGGATGTGTGTGTGTCTGTGTCTGTGTGTAAGGATTCTGCTTGGGTGAAATTTCCAAAGTAAAATGTATTATCACTGAAAGTTGGTATTTAAAAAGAGGATGTGGGCTCTTCATAAGAATCAGAAGCCTCCATATGAAGTTGAGAATTGTTGTATCAAAATTTGTGAACAATACTAGTGGGGGATTTCAACACTCCACTCTCAGCAATGGACAGATCATGGAAACAGAAACTAAACCAAGACACTTTGACATTAACAGAAGTTATGAACCAAATGGACTTAACAGACATCTATAGAACATTTCATCCTAAAACAAAAGAATATACCTTTTTCTCAGCACCTCATGGTACCTTCTCCAAAATACACCATATAATTGGTTACAAAACAGGCTTCTACAAATACCAAAAGATTGAAATAATCCCTTGCATCTTATCAGATCACCACAGACTAAGGCTGGTCTTTAATAATGACAAAACCAATGGAAAACCCACATGCACATGGAAACTGAACAACTCACTGCTCAATGATGACTTGGTCAAGGAAGAAATGAAGAAAGAAATTAAAGACTTTTTAGAATTTAATGAAAACGAGAACACATCATACCAAAACTTGTGGGACTCCATGAAGGCAGTGCTAAGAGGAAAACTCGTAGCTCTAAGTGCCTAAAAAAAGAAACTGGAGAGAGCATGCACTAACAACTTGACAGTACAACTAAAAGCTCTAGAACAAAAAGAAGCAAATACACCCAAGAGGAGTAGACGGCAGGAAATAATCAAACTCAGGGCTGAAATCAACCAAGTAGGAACAGAAAGAACAATACAAAACATCAACAAAACCAGGAGCTGGTTCTTTGAGAAACTCAACAAGATAGATAAACCCTTAGCCAGATTACCCAGAGGGCACAGAGACAGTATCCAAATTAATAAAATCAGAACAGAAAAGGGAGACATAACAACAGAAACTGAGGAAATTCAAAAAATCATCAGATCCTACTACAAAGGCCTATACTCAACAAAACTTGAAAACCTGGATGAAGTGGACAACTTCCTAGACAGATACCAGGTACTAACATTAAATCAGGAGCAGATAAACCGTCTAAACAGTCCTATAACCCCTAAAGAAATAGCAGCAGTCATTAAAAGTCTCCCCACCAAAAAAAGCCCAGAACCAGATGGTTTTAGTGTAGAATTCTATGAGGCCTTGAAGGAAGACCTAATACCAATTCTCTTCAAACTATTCCACAAAATAGAAACAGAAGGAACACTACCCAATTCATTCTATGAAGCTACAATTGCACTCATACCCAAACCTCACAGAGACCCACAAAGAAAGAAATCTTCAGACTGATCTCCCTTATGAACATCGATGCAAAAATACTCAATACAATTCTAGCAAACAGAATCCAAGAACACATCAAAACAATCATAAATCATGATCAAGAAGGATTTATCCCAGGAATGCAGGTATAGTTCAATATTCAGAAATTCATCAATGTAATCTACTACATAAAAAATTCAAAGACAAAAAACCACATGATCCTATCACTAGACGCTGAGAACGCATTTGACAAAATTCAACATCCCTTCATGATAAAAGTCTTGGAAAGATCAGGAATTCAAGGCCCATATCTAAACATAGTAAAAGCAATATACAGGAAACCAGTAGCCAACATCAAACTAAATGGGAGAAACTTGAAGCAATCCCACTAAGATCAGGGACTAGACAAGGCTGTCCACTCTCAACCTACCTATTCAGTATAGTACTGGAAGCCCTAGCCAGAGCAATTAGACAACAAAATGAAGTCAAAGGGATACAGATAGGAAAGGAAGTAGTGAAAATATCACTATTTGCAGATGATAAGATAGTATACTTAAGTGGCCCCAAAACTTCCACCGGAGAATTCCGAAACCTGATAAAGTTCAGCAAAGTGGCTAGTTATAAAATCAACTAAAACAAATCAGTATCCTTCCCCTACATGAAAGATAAACAGAATGAAAAAGAAATTCGGGAAATGATACCCTTCAGAATAGTCACAAATAATGTAAAATACCTTGGTGAGAATCTAGCCAAGCAAGTGAAAGACCTGTATGACAAGCACTTCAAGTCTATAAAGCAAGAAATCGAAGAAGATTTCTGAAGATGGAAAGATCTCCCTTGCTCATGGAATGGCAGGATTAATATAATAAAAATGGCCATCTTGCCAAAAGCAATCTACAGATTCAATGCAATGCCCATTAAAATCCCAACTCAATTCTTCATGGAGTTAGAAAAGGAAATTCTCAAATTCTTTTGGAATAACAAAAATCCCAGGAGAGTAAAAACTATTCTCAACAATAAAAGAACTTCTGGAGGAATCACCACCCCTGACCTCAAGCTGTACTACAGAGCCATAGTATTGGTACAGAGACAGGCAGGAAGATCAATGAAATAGAATTAAAGACCTAGAAATGAACCCACACACCTGTGGTCACTTGATCTTTGACAAAGAAGTTAAAGCTGTCCAGTGGAAAAAGGACAGCATTTTCAACAAATGGTGCTGGTTCAACTGGAGGACAACATGTAGAAGAATGAAAATTGATCCATTCTTATCTCCTTGTACAAAGCTCAAGTCTAAGTGGATAAAGGGCCTCCACATAAAACCAGATACACTGAAACTAATAGAAGAGAAGGTGGGGATGAGCCTCGAATATTTGGGCACAGGGGAAAAGTTCCTGAACAGAACACCAATGGCATATGCTCTAAGATCAAGAATTTACAAATGGGACTTCATAAAATTGCAAAATCTCTGTAAGGCAAAGGACACTGTCAATAGGACAAAACGATAACCAACAAATTGGGAAAGGATCTTAAACAATCCTACATCTGATAGAGGGCTAATAGCCAATATATAAACACAACTCAAGAAATTAGACTCCAGACAACCAAATAACTGTATTAACAAATGGGGTATAGAGCTTAACAAAGAATTTTCAATGGAGGAAACTGAAATGGCTGAGAAGCACCTAAAGAAATGTTTAGTATCCTTAGTCATCAGGGAAATGCAAATCAAAACAATCCTGAGATTCCACCTCACACCATTCAGAATGCCTAACATTAAAAACTCAGGTGATAGTAGATGCTGGCAAGGGTGTGGAGAAAGAGGAACACTCCTCCATTCTTGGTGAGACTGCAAGATGGTGCAACCACGTTGGAAATCAGTCTGGCAGTTCTTCAGAAAATTGGACATAGCATTACCTGAGGATCCAGCTATATCACTCCTAGGCATATACCCAGATGATGCTCTAACATATAACAAGGACATATTCTCAACTATGTTCATAGCAGCCTTATTTATAATAGCCAGAAGGTGGAAAGAACCCAGATGTCCTTCAACTGAGGAATGGATAAAAAAACTGTGGTACATTTAAACAGTGGAGTATTACTCAGCCGTTAAAAACAATGAATTCGAGAAACTCCTAGGTAAATGGATGGAACTGGAAAATATCATCCTGAGTGAGGTAAGCCAATCACAAAAGAACACACATGGTATTTACTCACTGACTATAGATATTAGCCCAGAACCTTGAAATACCCAAGATTCAACTCACAGGCCACATGAATTTCATGAAGAAGGAGACCAAGTGGGGGTGCTTAGGTCCTTCTTAGAAAGAGCAACAAAATACTCAAGGGAGAAACTATGGAGACAAAATGGGGGCAGAAACTGAAGGAAGGGCTGTCTGGAGCCCATTCCACCTGGGTATCCATCCCATGTGCAGTCACCAATAGTAGATGCTGATGTGGAAGACAGGAAGTGCATGCTGATAAGAGCATGATATAGACGTCTCCTTAGAGGTCTGCATGAATCTGACATATTCAGAGGCACATGCTCACAGATAGTCATTAAACTGATCATGGAGTTCCCAATTGAGGAGTTAGAATTAAGACTGTTGGAGCTGAGGGGGTTTGTGGCCCCATGAGGAGAGCAACAATACCAACCAACCAGAGTTCCCAGTGTCTAAACCACCAGTCTGGGAGCACTTAGGGAGGGATCCATGGCTTCAGCTGTATATGAAAGGGTGGAGGGCCCTGTCTGGCATATGTGGGAGAAGAGATCCTTGGTCTCATGAAGGCTGGACACCCCAGTGGGTGGGAATTTGATGGTAGGGAGGTTGGACTGCCAGGGTAGGTAGAGGTATATCTGCAGAGAAGCAGAAGGAGGAATGATGGGATATGACGTTCCTGGGTGGGTGGGGGGAATGGGGTAAGAGGACAACATATGAAATGTAAATAAAACATCCAATAAAAATAAATATAAAAACATCCCTTTAACAAGAAATAAATTATATCTGACTTCTACTCAGATCATTTTCACTTAATAACATACTATGGAATCCAATGGAGAAATAGAAAGTTTTCAAAAAATCTACACTTACCTGTCTCATTAGAAATCTCATTGTCTGCACAAGGAGTGCACTTGTAGCAGCAGATGGCCTTGTTCTCCAGGGTGACTTTTCTGTATCCAGCCCCACAACTCTCACTGCATGCAGATTGGGGGATCTGAGAAGAATGAAAAAAAATGTTACCTAATTTTTAGGGTTTTATGATAAATCATAAAAAGAGAGTCTTTGAAGGTCATACACTGAAGGACAAAGTATTGTTATTAATACCTAGATATACTGAAAAAATTATTTGTAGTAATGGGGAATGGGTAACTGGTGGTTGCCACCTCAAAGTCCCAGATGCCAGGAAAACAAGAGACCCCCAGGATATATCTCGGATGATATTAGCTGAAATACCTCACAGAAGGGAAGGAGAACTTGTAAAGACCATATTTATGGGTTAGTTAAGACCATGTTTGAGGGTTGGGGCCACATACAGATCTCAAAAATATTGACTCAGTATTGATCCTACCTAAAGAATATACAGGGGTAAAGAATGGAGCAGAGTCTAAAGGAAAGATCATTCAGAGACTACCCCAACCTGGGAATCCATCCTGTATGCAGCTATCAAACCAAGACACTACTACTGACACCAAAAAGTGCTTGGTGACAAGAGCCAGATATAGCTGTCTCCTGAGAGATTTTGCCAGTGTCTTACCAATACAGATGCAGATGCTTGCAGACAACATTTGAATGAGCACACGGACCCCAGTGGAGTAGTTAGGGGTAAGATTGAAAGAGCTGAAGGGGTTTGAATCCCCATGGGAAGAACAGCAATATCAACCAACCAACTCCCTCCCTCACCCAGAGCTCCCAGTGACAAAACCACCAACAATAGATCACACATGGAGGGATGCAAGGCTCCAGCTGCATGTATAGAAGAGGATGATGACCTATCTGGTATCAATGAAAGGGAAGGCCCTTGGCCTCATGCCCAGTGTAGGGAAATACTTGCTAGGGCAATGAGGCACGAATGGTGTATAGTGGAAGGACTCTCATAGAAGCCAGGGGTTGGAGGATAGTATAGGGGGTTTGCAGTCAGGAGACCGCGAAAGGGATAACATTTGAAAAGTAAAGAGGTAAAATAACCAATAAAATTTTTTTAAAAGGAAATTTTTAAAAAAGAAAAAATAGATTATGACCTTGAGAAGGCAAATGTGTTTAAATTTTTGTCTGAGAATTATCATAGTATTAAACAAATTGGAAATTTAATGAGTTAAGAACACGTTTGTGAAAAATTAGTGATTAGGAACATGATATAGGAATCCATGGTGTTTGAATTGTCTAACACTATCTTTGTACTTTCTGACAACTGTGCTGTGCATCTTAACTTCCACCATTACTGTGAATCTTCATTGTCAATATGTTTATAATTATTGTTGAAGCAAATACATGTATATTTTAGGAAGAAATATATAGATAAATTTAGCTAAGGTTAAAAGAATCAGTTAAATTATAATGTCACTATTGTACAAATGTAAAAATTACAGAGAAGATAGAGGAGACCTGCAGTATTCACTGCTTACTGCATTCAGAGGATATTACATCAGCAGCACCCTCTTACATCTGAAAATCATAGATTTTCAAATATGATGCTCTGTACCCTCAAATTGTTCTGTAAGTTATTTCAAGTTATTATTAAACAGTGGATGATACAGGACATATTGAGAATTGTAGGACAATTAAGGGATGCCAATGGAGTTATTATATGATATTTTGAAAAAAATGTTCCATATAGGCTTAAGGGCTTGAGCATTTAATTCCTTTTAGGTGACATTATACGGAAAGTTATTGAAACTTTGTTAGAATTTAGACTTGCTGATGAAATTATGACACAGTGATTGGGAATTGAAAAGCTAAAATGTTTCCTTAATTCCAGATTTCTAATCTTATATACTGTTAATACATGTGGGTAGAAACATTTTCTTTTCATTTCCTATGCCTGTCTCCAGTATGACAATTTGATGGCATGCTTCTATCTTTTGTAGACTCTGAAACTTCTAGAACCATACAACAAAATATAGTCTTTCTTTGGAAACCATCCCTCCCTCTTACCTTCTACTCACCAAAGTCTGCCTTCTTTGACCTCCTCTCTTAAAAAATGGAACCAGAAACAAAGTCGAAGTAAAAACCCCTCTGCCCTCCATACCCAAATCAGTCAGGCAAAAGACTAATAAGACACAAAAGATCAAAACAAAGCAAAACAAAATTTAAAGGTCAATAAAAACAGCAATGAGTTAAAAAAATAGTCTTTCTTTTAAAAGTCTTTTTGGTCATGGTTTTTGAGCATACAATAAAAAATAAATTTGATCTTGTTTCATGATATTAATCCCAAATGTGAGATTTGTCTCCAGTATACTAACTCATGAGTCATTTGGAGTAGCAAATTTTCTCTTACCAAGTGTCCCACCCTGAATTTGTGACAAATGGAGAAAAACTAATCTTCATACATGTTAACAATGGCAAACTTATTGAACGCTAAAAAATTCCATTGATATGAAACAAAGAAAATGAAAAGCCAGCATACTAGTATTACTTTATGATATTTTACACTGATACTCAAAGTGTAATGGAACTTGAGTCAAGCATCATTATACAACAAAACATACTTGTGTTAGTAAAATAAACACAAAACTTTTAGATAATTCATAACACACCTCTGAAAATATTTCTGGCCATTGTATCATCTGTTCAGATACAGACAACTGTTGACCCTGGGGAGCATTTGCAAAAAAGGATCCTATTTTCACTTTTAGTCCAAGACCCTTTGGTAAATTCCAAAGGTTAAGAATGTCATAGTCTGCATCTATTGTCTGTCTCCAATCTGGACTCCTTTTGTCTCTCACTTCAATGTCCTTCAGGAATGTGTTAAGCTGAAAGGCAAACATAATTTTATATTACGTTATGATCAAGGGACAGAACAAATTGTGGGTTGTGCAAGGAGTCTTATTGTTCTTAATTTCTGCTGTGAACAACATCAAAATTAATGAATATTCCATTAATTATGACTAAGAAAACCTGAGTCTGCAGAATACCATTCCATTTTAACTGATCTTTCATTGAAAACTTTGAACCAAGCTCAAGTAAGAAATTAATGACAACTGAAAAGATCAAGCTTTTTGAAACTTAGCAAAATCTACTTGCTTTTAGAATATACAGTTCCAGTTTTTAAAATGAAGGTGATAATGCCTATAAATTAATTAAAAGGCATCATATCTATGTAAACCAACCATCATTGTTTCGATTAAGTGTCCTGTTTTAATTCATATTGTAACAAATACATAAAGCAATGTGTTTTAATTGCAACTACTAATATGAGAAAATTGTGCACTAAATATTGATGACATTAACTTGGCTTTGACTAAGCATATTTGACCCTTGTGTCTTGCACACCATTTCAAAAAAAATCATACACTTGAAAGTACTTTGACATCTAGGTAAAGTTAGAAAAGTAAAAATTGTATGATTGTGAACAACATAAACTGAATTTTACAATGCCTAAGTTAGTGTTGTTGCAAATCTCATAGGTCAGAGAGCTGAAAATAAAATACAGTAGAAATGTTATTACCTGCCATGGAAAAAAGTTCATCTCTTCTCCAATTTCATCTGGTTGCATTTGAAGTTGCTGAAGTCTCATCTCATGGAGGCTGTGAGCCACAGCATACACACCATTGTAAATATTAGTACTCTCTTCACTCATGGCCACGTCAAATATGTGACTAGGTAATACATCCAAAGAAGCGTTGGTTTGACAGTTGTCCAAAACATTACAATTAATATGAGAAAATGAGCACTTGAAGAGCAAATACCACAACTTGGGAAGATAAATGTCTTCTGGGTATTTATTAGGATTAACTGTTTGAATAAATTTGGTAAACTCAATATTCTCTCTATAATTGTGCTTAAAAATTAGGCTTCCATGGAATGTGTCTAACATGAAATAATCAGCATAGTCAATAACATGATGTTCAATGTTCATGACCCAGACATTCCATGTCAATAACCTTTGAGCAATATTTCTCATTACAACTTCTAGAGAATCAATGTCCCCATAAATAATTATTACATTTGTCTCATCCATATTTTCCCAGAATTTGGCAAAATATGAAGTCCATGTGGCTGGAATCATTTTTACAAAAGCTAGGCAGATTTGTTTTCTTTCCATCTCTTCTATAAAATCTGACAGAATTTTATTTCCTTTGTGGTCATCAGGGATGATGAGACCAACCCAGGACCATCTAAAATGAACCATCAAAGAAACAATGGCAAGTGAAAGAGATGTGTCCTTGGAAGCCATCTGGTGGAGAGACGAGTATTGACCATGGTCACTCAAGAGAGGATCATAAGGCCCAAAAGCAATCTGTAGAAAATTGGAAAGAAGAGCAAGCATATAAACATCAAACAAAATTTCATTCCTGATGGAGTAGATGAAAACAGGAGAACATTTTCAAAGAACATTCTATTAGCTACATTTTACAGAAATTTCTGTTAAACCTGTAAGTTTCAAGGACATACCTGGTTTTATTTACTTCACCAACCTTTCTCTTGCAAGAGAAAAATGGATTGAACTCCAAGTGTCTGCGTATTGCTTTAATGTTTGGATAATTGATCACTCTTTCTTTTTTTGTCATAGAGTAAATATTTTTTTATTAAAATATATTTTCATACAATATATTTGCATTATACTTTCCCCTCCCAATTCCTCTCATCCTCCCCACTTCTCCAGCCACCCAAACCCACACCAATTCATTGATTCTTACATTAGAATAAAAACAGTCATCTAAAGTGAGGAGGAAGAGAAAGAGGTAAAATAAGGAAAGTTGACAGGAGCCTGATATAATTTTTCTCTGAGACCTGACTAATACAGAGGGGATGCTCCTAGTCAATCAAAGTACTGAAAACAGGAACCACAATGGAGGAGTTATTGAAAAGACAGAAGGAGCTGAAGGGGTTTACAACCCCTTAGGACAACAATGATTTACCCCCACCTCCATCCCTGAGATCCCAGAGACTAAACTACCAAAGAGCACACATGGAGAAACCCATGGCTCCAGCCACATATGTAGCAGAGGACTGACTTGTTAGGCATCAATGGGAGGAAAGGCCCTTGGTCCTGTGAAGGCTTGATGCTCCAGAGTAGGGGAATGTTAGTGTGCTGGGGCAGGAGTGTGTTGGTGGATGGGTGAGCATCATCACAGAGACAGAGGTAGGGAGGATTGCATAGGGGGTTTCCAGAGAGGAAACCAGGAAAGGGGATAATATTTGAAATGTAAACAAATAAATTTACCAATAAAGAAAAAATAAGCAAAGTAGAATAGAAAAAAAAAAGAGCCAAAGAAAAACCACAAGAAACACATACAGACACTGAGAGACATATATTTAGACACGGACAAAATTCAAAAAGGACAATCAGAAACCATAATACATAGAAAAATATCTGTAGGGTGAAAAAGTACCCAGGCAATGCATTGTGAATCACAAAACCCTCCAAAAATCCCATTGAGTTGAAAATGTGTTGGCCATCTGGGCCATGGAGCCTGCTTTTAAGAATTATATATATATATATATATATATATATATATATATATATATATTGAGACTCCATTGGGGAAAAGTAGTTTTTCTTTTGACAGAGTTTATCAACTGGAGAAAGCCTTCTGGGTTATGAATATAGAATTGTGTCCAGTTCCCTTCTCATTGCTGAGAGACCATGTGGCTTAGACCTGTGCAGGTTTTGTGTATGCTGCCTCAGTCTTTGTGAGTTCATAGTTACATCAGTAACCTTGTATCCAGAAGGCCTTGTTTCCCTGTCTTCCATTGCAATTGGCTCATACACTGTTTCCACCTCCATTCCATAGTGTTCCCTAAGCTGGTTGTAGATGTGACACAAACAACCTTAGAGCTTAGGATGAGACAGGATCCACCCACTGATATTAAGTTGGCCTTTATTAGTCTCAGTGATTTCAGGAACCAGAATGTTTCATGGTCCCTTGTATGTGTCAGGAGCATAGTCACCAAACATAGATGCTTTCCTGGAAACATTCACATTCTGATCACTCTTTCAGTTTAAAGACACCTATAACATGAACAAAGAGTACTGACTCTCAGTTACCACAATCCGAATTCTCTTACCTGTGGAAATTTAAAGAGGTGAAACAATGTCCCAATTTGGGCAGATGTTATCCATGATGTTCCTGTGAGTGCAGCACTGAAATTTCTCTTTTTGCAATTGTAATTAGGTAAAGCCTCTCTCTGCAGATGAGCTGTGAGCCAAATAACAGCATTCATAAGTGTTTCCTTCTCAGTGAATCTGACATTGTAGAAATTAAATCCAAGAGATATATTGGGTAAAAGATTGGGGTTCCTATTTATCCCTTCAATGGCATATCGCAGAGCCAAAATATACTGGTAGTTCTTAAAGTTATACCTGTGTAAGTGGCATAGAAATACATAAGAGAATAGACATATATATCACACATATCTACATATTTTGTACAGTAAATTTTATACTTAAACTTTGATTATAGAAAACATGTAATTTAATTTCTTCACCATGAATAGATGAACTAAATTAGGTAAATATTTTAGGGTTATGAAAGATCTTTTGCAATTGCTACTTATCAATTATAGATCCTCAAAGAATATATTATTTATATTTTATATGTTGATCCTTTACACTTTGTTTACAAACCATGAATCATTTTCCTCCAAATAATGGATCAGTTGGAATCTAGATCTTTGGACTTCTAGGGTCTTAATTTATGAATATTTACTATTTTATTATAAACTCATCCACTTTTTAAACATAACATGTTAATTAAATTATATTCAAAAGTAAACATCATTTCATATGTGGCCATTGAAGGTATTTCTCTGATACAATTTTCTGCATATGACAGCCTAGAATGGCTAGTGTCATAGACTAAGCATAGAGAAAACTGCTTCTGTATCTGAATAGATGATATTAAAAGGAATGCATCACCATGCACTTTACATTTTTATCATTATATGTGTTTGTTGTTTATGAGTGTGACTATTTGCTTGTGTATCTCTCAGTATATGCAGTTGTATGGAGTTCAGGGAGCATGAATTCAAGCTGAGACAACCCAAGTTTGATTCATAGCACTTCACCTTATTTATAAATAGTTTATTTTATTTATTTATGTATTTGTATTTATTTATGCACTTATGCATTCTATTCATTTACTGATCAGGTGCTTGCTTCACTTACACAATATCACAGAGTGTATAACTTGACTATAAGTTGTTGTGTACATTAGGCTGGTCTTGACCTCATAAGTACCTACCTGTCTCTTTCTCTAGACTACTGGGAATAAAGTCTTCGACCAGCATATCTATCTACTTGCTGGAATTCTTTATTTTTTATCACATTTTCCTGGATCTCTACACAGAAAACTTGTCAAGATTCTTCTTTTTCTCTCTCCTACCCTCTATATAATCACTGGATTACATATATGTATTCATGTTCTTTTGAAATGGCATGTTCTACTCTCTCAAATACCTCTTCATCTGTTGAACAATAACTTTTGTGGTAAAAATAAATTTTACTCTGAAAAGTTCCCAATCCTCACTGACAAAAATTTCATTTAATTTCTCTGTCAAAGTGAGTTGATCACAAACAAAAGAAAACAAAACAACAATAACAACAAAGTCATTAAGTTTTCATAGTGTATATTTTTCTTCTCTATAAATGCTTAAAAATTTAACTAAAAATCAGTGGGACAAAAATAAGAACCAAAAGTTAACAATGACCTCAGAAAAAGTGAATTTTCGAGACAAGAGGGAAATTAAATATATGATGTCATCCTAAATATAATATCGTATAATGATCTGTGAATGTTCAAGTGAATCATAACACCAGCAAAGAGAGTGAAGGTCAGCATGAAGTCCAACCCCTATATAAGAGGGAATTCTTCTTAGTTAAGCTTTCATTGCTATGAGGAGACAAAATGAGCACTGGCTACTCTAATAAAGAAAAACATTTAACTGGGGCTAGTTTACATTTTCAGAGTATAGTCTTATTGTCATGGTGGTAACCATTACAGTATACAGGCAGAAATGGTTTACAAAATTTATCTGAGCGTTTTACATCTTAATCCACAGGCAGCATAAGTAGAAACAGGGGCACATTGGCTAGACTTGTTCTTCTTAAACGTTTAACCCTACCACCAGAGTGACACACTTTCTCTAACAAGTCCATACCTACTCCAACAAGGCCACACATCCTTATAGTGCTATACATTATGCTCAAAACTTCTAAGGAGAATAGATTATAGGACCATTCCTGTACAAATCACTGCACTCCATTCCTTTACCCTGATAGGGCTATAGCCATAAACTTATGCAAAATTAATTTAGTCCATTTTAATTTCCCATACTCTAAAACAGCCTCAGGTGTGTTTAAAGCTCAAAATTCAAAGTCTTTTCTGAAATTAATGTATATGTGCAATGTAATCCCCTGAAAAATAAAATTAAAAAGTAGACCACATACTCTCAAAATATATTAGCAAAGAGTTTATAATACCATTTCAAATTTGAGAAAAAACTAATAAAGTCAGAAAATATTATATAAAGACGAGATGAAAAACAGCCTGTGCAAATTCCTAACTCTACAATTCCATGTCAGATTTCAGAACGATTTTTAAATCTCCAATTCCTTTCAATTCTGTTGAATTCAAAACACACCTTTCTCTGGGGCTTTTTCATTCCCTGTTAGCAATGCTCCTGGGCAGTTATTCCATTCCTCTGACATCTTAAATATCATGAGACAATCCAGACTTCTCCTTTGGTGTTTGACATAATGACTCCTCTAAGTCTCTTTGTACAGACATCCCTGACAGTCTCCTGTCCTTAACAGATGTCCTCAGTCACAAAGAAAGATGCCATAACTACTTTATTCAATTCTTGACTCTTAATGTTAAAATCACATGGCTGAACCTGCCAAGTTAGGATGCATACGAGAGCTGGAACATGGCTCCCTCATAAAATTAAAACTTCACAAGTTTTCTATTCTTTTTGCCTTCACTTACATTCTAATTTTGGATATCCTGAAACTCAATCTGTAAACAAAGCTGTTGGCCTTAAACTCCTTTTAACAAATTGGAAGCATAGCTGGGTGGAATTTTGTCCAAAGATTTTTCACTCCCTTTAATGCATTTAACATCAGGCTTTCTTTTAATCTCTGTATGTGTTTGAACACAGCAATTAGGTTAATAGTGGGATTTAATACTCTTTGTGTCCTCAATCTGTACAGTTTGTATTTTTGTTTTTCAGTAATTTTGTTTTTTGTATTTTTCTCTATATGTCTTCATATGATTAAACACTAATAACCATATACCATTGACAAAAAGAGGCTATATTGAAATTCTCTTTGCCAATAGAATAAATCTATAACTCTACACTTTAACTTCAGGCACACTCTTTGAACAAGGTCAAAAGGCAGCATCACTCTTTACCAAGATATCGTAAGAGCAATTTCTAGGAAACATACTAACATTCTTCTCCTCTGTGTCCACTTGTGCCAGGAATACAGAGATCAAATTATACTCAGTAACACTTTTTTTCCACATTCTTCTTTAGTTCATACATTAATCAGCTCTAAAAGAATTTCTTTGCTTTCTTAAAAAAAAGTCCCAAAAATCAATATTCCTCCAAATCCAAAACAAAGCCTATCACAGCAGTTAACCTTTCACTTATATCAACTTGTGGTTTCTTTGCATTTGGTAGATGTGCAGACACACAATGACCATAAAATGCCTCATAAAGAAAACATTTAACTTCAGCTTACTTACAATTTTAGAGATCTTGTCCATTTCATCATGGTGGGAAGCATTGCCATGTGTAGTCAGAAATGCTCTTTCAGAAAGAGCTGAGAGTTCTACATTTTTATCCACAGGCAGCAGAAATGATAACCCTGGGCAAAATTGAACTTCTTAGACTTCTAAACCACTTCTGCATAGGGGGGCACACTAACTCTAGCAAGGCCACACCTACTCCAAAAGACCACTCAGTATGAGTGAGGCATTCACACACGAGTCTATGGGGTGCATTTTTTACTAAAAGCACAAAAATATTTCCATTTGATAACTTCTGACAGAAGAATCAGGTTTCTTGAATAATGTGATTTCTTCTAGACAAATAATATTCTAGGATGACCTCAACCTCAAAGGTACTAGAGCAACATAAAGAGAACTTGATTGAGAATTGTATTGAACTACATCAGAAGCAGTTTCTATGCGTGCAGAGCTGATTTGATGATTTTCTAAGATTTTGCTAATTTACATTCCTATAAAAGGAACAATTTATTTTCAATGAATTAAATTTATCTTTATCTTCATGCATATAACTAGAAAGCATAGAATGAACTTGAACATGTCCAATAGAGAAAAGGCAATTTCTAAATTGCAGCAAGATTTGTAATTTCAACATTCGGGGCTAAAATTGTAAAATAGCTATAAATCAGTGACACAGGTTTTTATAAAAGGGGCTTTTCATTAGTACTTTACAGAAAATAACTATTGTCATTTGTTATGCAAAGATTTCTTGTGTGAAGAAAATTGGTTTAAGATCTTAATAATTAAAGTAAACTTGTTTGAGAAAGATTCATGAGTAAATTTTTTTGTGGAGTTTCTGTCCTGTATTGCCAGTGGTTGCCTGCTGCAGCTTTTGGATAATTCTACATCAAAAAAATGGATTGGTTGCCTTAGGTTGTTTAATTACCTCTGTTTGAGTGGTCTGAGGTAGGTTCCTTACATGGTTTCCCTGGTTTAATAAGATTGCTGTATTATTAGTGATTACATTAGTATCAGAGAAGGTAGAGCCATTTTTATAAAAGCTAGTTTAGCACTCTTAAGTCAATGGTACTCTTCCAGACAAGGAGGACAACTGGTTGGATTTCTTCTCTGAATGGCCTTAGGAATATTAAAATTTATAGTGCCTCCTGTATTGTTCGGACAGTGTATGCTGATACGTCCAGGCTTATTACTTAAATGCTTTTGTGAACCAAGACTGATTTATTAAATATTAAATGTACTTGAAAGAATGAATTTTTACTGTGTATGGATATATATAATAACTTGATTCAATAAGTGTTATCTAAGCTGGGGGTAGTGGGCTTAATCATTGCTGGTATGACAGTTGTAATTACATTAATTGCTAGCACTACTACTTCTGAAATTGCTTTGGTACAGAAGTTAAGACAAATATTAATAGCAAGATTCTTTCCAAAAATGACTTACTCCTAGACTTTGACAATTAGAAATTTATCATAGGTATAATCTAAGGCAAAGACATTTCAGGAGGATCCCCTGCTAGTTATTAGCTTGTCCTATGAAGGCTCCTGACAAAACCTAAATTTGTGGATGAGAAATATGGGCAGAGAGGGTGGGTACCAGACAAGGTTGGGACTTTAGGGAATTTGATCAATACTCTGATGCTAATACATGTTAATATCTTATAATCATTAAGATTGTCAAGGATAATTTTTATTTAGGTAGGAGGACTTGCTCAGCAATTTAGGGGGTCTTTTTTCCAGAACATCCAGGTTCCATTCCCAGATATAATACTAGTCAAATCACAAACATCCAAATCTTGAGTATCCAATATATGTCCTGACTCAATGGTACAAACATGAAAATCTCATATATTCATACATAAACACAGTCACAAACACACACAAAGAAAAAATTAGTAGTCATAATAATATTAGCATGATGAAAAGCAATAGAGGTGTTGAAACATACAAAGCACAATAAACAGCCTGGAAGCCTGGATACAGAAAAATTGCTTATGATACCTACTAACTATATCCTTGATATTAATTATAATGCTATTTTGTAAATGCATGCATATGTTTAGAAATTAACCTCATTTTTATTTGAATGATTAATAAAGAGCTTTGATATCACAAACAGAAATGAAAAAATTGGAAAAAATAATTTTAAAGAAAAGAAGACAATAAAAATGTAAATGAAAAAATATAATAAAAAAATTGATAAGTAGGATATTTAATTTGAGAACTAAGATCAATGACATTTTCTCATGTATAAATATTATATATTCAAATAAATACACATAAATATTTAAAGATACATATGATTTTTGAGAATTTCATACATGTGAGTAGTTAAATAGTTATCATTACTAATGCAGCAGAAATACTCAAAATCTGCAGTCATAGAACATTGCTCAGAGGCAACTTCAAAAAACAGATTGAATCACTCTCTTTTGAACGCCAGTTTTTTAAAGCACCTGCTCTATGGTAAAATAATCCTTACAGTGGTGACAAAAAGGGGGTCAGTCTTAACACAGTGAGAAATTGCCAAACAAACTTATGCCACAAAGAGTACACTGAATGCCATGAGCTGCTTTTCTTTGTATTTTTAAATCTGGTCAAATATACCTCTACAGATTATGTGTTCTGCAGAATGCACACAGAGAAAAATAAGCTCACAAACAAGACCTTACTGCCAATGAAAAGTGCAAATGGGATAAATAAAGGCCAGTGGCTACAACAGGGTAGACACCAAGGAAGAGCATTTGTAGTTAATAAAAATTATGATAATAAGGCCATGAAGGAATTGTGTTTGCATTCAAGATTCAGTCAATGCTTTTGTACTGAAAGCCAATTAAGCATCACAATATAGTTTGAGTGGAGCCATATTCATTGGTAATAATCACGAAGGAAAACATGATAGAAAAGACTCAGAAGGCATTATCTATATGAGAAATGTTCTAGAAAATTGGCTTGTTGTTTAATATGTAAAATTGCTAAAAATAGTGCATAGCTCCAGTAAAATAATAAAGCTTATTAAAAAGAAAATTGCTTAGAATTGAATTCTTGGGATACATCAATTTTAACAAGCTAAGAGCAATAAAATGAATATATTTGATGAAATTAATTTTGACATATATGTCTAAACCCATATTTTACTTGAAGAGAAGGAAAATATATCACTCTCATAAATCCTTAGAGAAAAATATGCAACTTGACTTGGAAAGGTTCAAGATAAGTCAGCCAAAGGATTGAACATATTGGCCAATAATACAATTTATGGATTTCAGAAGTTTTGTACTAAACCTGGGGACATAACCATGATCTTAGCACACACAGGGCAGGATGAGAACATTTGTTTGAACATTTTTACCTTTACCTGAAAATGTGGGCCACATCAAAAGTCTGTACACACATTCAAATAATGGATGAGATAACAAGGTTGAAAATACTATACCATGAACATGATTATAAAGTAAGCCACAATTCTCTTAAAATTTTTCCATGCTCACAAGGAATACACTATACAACAAATATTCTTAATACATTATAATAAAAGTGACTGAATTTTGTCATTAATATATAGATCATGCACTTCTGATTTTATACAAGCTCAATGATTTCCACAGCAATCAGATATGTTATTTATAATGACTAAACCGAACTAATTGGTCACATATCTGGAAGAAGAATGTTTGCCATAAAAGACTTGCTCATGCACAAAATGAAGAGAACCATGTTGTTAAATGAACTGCTGAGAGGAAAAGGCACCAGAAATTTGGATTTATAAGGACCATTAATTATAATGAAGTAAAAGAGACCACACCTAACAATCAAAGTTATCCCATCTATTATGAATGTGAGAAAATATTTTTTTCCTTTGAGTTAAAATTTGTTTCCCTAAAAAATTAGAAATACCATGATATATTTTCTTCAAATAAAAATTTTATATAACTATTATTGATATATTTGAAATTCAAAATAAATCTGTCAAAGAAATAAACCATTAAGTGTTCATATCTAAAAAGTGTTTTCTTCCACTCTCTTTGATTTAATGCTTTAAAACCTTAAAATGTTTTACCAAGGACAGAGAATTGTCACACAGGGCATAATTCACCATCACACATTCTTTGATTTTTTTTAACAGTTATTATGACAAATTTACTTTTAGAGATTCTAAAATTTTCAGTCTATAACATTTGGTCATTTTCTACTTGTTGATTTCCAACACATTTCTTCATGTATACATTGGCATATACAAGTGTATTTGTTTTATTTTCATGCCATACTGCCCATATCCATACAGAGATAAGAAAGTATTCTTGGGAAAGGAACGTCTGGTTAGTGTAAAAATATCTTATTTACTTTATTAAGAAACATACATGAATATTTACCAAGCAATATTTGTCTGATACTATCCATTACCCTGAATTATAAAACTCAAGGTAAGAAACAACACCAAGATGAAACTTTCATACTCACAACATCATGATGGACACATACATAAAAACAAGAATAAATATTGAAACCACTGGAGTAAAGACGTAAACACAGGAAAACTGTTTGAGATTAAAAGTTAAATTATAAATCAATCAATTATAATAAAATATGAGATAAATACAATATCTAAGGAGAACAGAAATATTCATAACTTCTAACTGTGACATTGCTAACTGTGGAATCAGCTACATGTAACACACATGGCCTCTTCACTCTAGTATCACAATAAACATTCAGAACTGATTGTAATCAATGACATCATCTAATATCACAGACACAATCAGGACTTCCAAAATCCTAAGAACAATATCACACTTCCAATAAGTCATACTTCTTTGAAATCATAACAATGAAAACTATTCAGACATTGTGGCATAACAAGTGTGACAAATATGAGGTTATTGTTATCAATCATTCACTAAAATGAATACAGTTAAAGTTAACATTTCATTTCCCAATGAGTGAGGAATATAACCCAAAACCAAAATAAAATTGTTAAAAACATATTAAAAACTCTGAGTGAATTTATCAAAATAAAAAGACCACATCCTCTAAATCATAAGAATTCAGAACTCAAAAAATAAATAACTCTACTCACTGTATGTAATTGTCTAAATATTGGTATGGCATAGTTGGATGTGGCATTTTCTTCCCAGTGTAGAAAGTATGAAGAGGGAAAAATGCACCAATCACAACATCTCCTTCATGGTGAAACTCTTCAGTGATTATGTAATAACATCTACTTATATTAAAGGTAAAAGCAGAGGCAAATTTTGGAATTTGCAAGAGCCAGAAGGTAAAAATCCAGGAGAACATCCTTTTAGCACATTGGTATTCTTGATGCAGAACTCAGTGTCCAGTACATATATTCTTGGTTAATGTTTTTACAACCATGTATGTTTTGAATATGTTGATGACTAAGTCTGTCACACTAATCATTGTATGGGATTTGGAAAGCCATTGGGAATTTTGAAACTATCCTTTCCCTTGGACTGTGTTTCTGAGTCCTCTATTCAAGTGAAAAACAAGTTCATAAATAGGGTTTTTTTCATATTCTTGACTAGCCAAAGGCACTATGACTTCAGCAAAGACTACTAACATTAAAAGCTCAGCATTGATATTCTTTAGGGATGAATTGTCTAACTACATGAAGGAAGAAACTTTTAATATGAAAAACATTTTAAGCTCATCCTCACAGGTAACATCAGACGAAGCCAACTAAGTGAAAAAGGAAAATGCTCAAAAAGCATTGTAGGTAAAAAAACACTGAAAATTAATACATTGCAGATTTTTTGCTGGGAACTAACTAGTATGAAATATGGGAAACAGTTTCCAAGCCACTGTATACAATATTCATTGGTGTAACTTATCCCAACATTTTCTGCTTTAGTCCAAGAAAGGGACTTTATCTCTAATAATTGTAAACATTATACAATAAGAAAACATGAGAACTCTCATTGTAAGAATTATTGTTACAATGTCCAGTTCATTTGAATTTAACAACTTTCAACATAGCACTTCTACCCTCTATCTTGTTGAATCCTAAGTTCTGTAGAGGGTTTGTGTCTAATAAGCACTATGAAAATTGCATTAAAAGTTTATACTTAGATGGCAAACAAATGATATTTTAGATTTGGGGCTTGTGACTATAATAATAATGTCAGAACTTCATTGATAAATGTTGAGCTCTGGACTTATGAAGTCTATAATTCTTCTATTTTTCAAACCAATTAAAGTCATGAAAGGGATAAATTATACTTGAGTAAAAAACATGTAAAGACCAAGGACCTTTTGGTTTAAATAGAATGACAGAGATTTACTGGATACTTGGATAGTCACTCAAAATTTACCGATAGTAGTAGGTACATCCATTTTTTGGCATTCATGCCTAGATGTTCTGAGTGATCTGACATTGAAGCAGAAACTTTGGAAGAGTGTTCTATTTTGTCTAGGAGACTTCACAAAACTGACTAACCAGTGTCTTGCCTGCCAATCATTTGGCCTCTACTGTCATCCATCAAGGTAAAGGGCAGTTTATAGCCTAGTGACTAGTTTTGACACATTTGTACCAAACACAATGTAAAGATTGATTTTAACCCATCATCTTCTTATGAAAAGATTCAGAATACTTCCTTAACTTGATGTATCTCTGTATAACAACTTTTTTATAATTAAAATATTTTAAATGTCCCATTCTGAAGATATCTAAAGTGTGTAAGAACTACCAGTATATCTAAAGTTCATCTAAATAGAAAACATTTGCTTGTTTCTTGTTAATTTTCCTAAGACTAAGCTGGAACACACATAAAAAGACAGTGTAAGGCTTATTCGTTTAGTTAAGTGCATCAATTCTGACCATAATTACAATGGTAGTTCTGAATGCATTAAAGAATTTGATTATTTAAAGAGTTACTGATTTCCAATATGAATTTCTTAATTATTACTAACAGTTTATAATAGTAGCTTTTATATGTCTTGAAATTTAAAATAAGGAATTTAAAATCAAGCACTTTTCTTTTTTTTTTTTTTTACCAAAACAAATGTTTAAGGGACAGTACATAAGGAGATAGGCCGCTTAACAGACTGTGAGAATATGCATAATGAAGACACCTAAATAATCATTCCATGGGTTAAAGGAAATAGGATAATTCTAACTTGACAAAACTGTCCTCCTGAAAATCATGGAGAAGTCCTTGTAGACAGCATTAACCTTCACATGGCAACAGGTACCAGTCCTACAGCAATGGAAAGGACGTGATTTCTGCTTCCCAGAGAAAAGGCAAATTACTCCCTTTTTAGCTAGCAAGCACCTTCTTAAAACTTCTCATGGACTGGGTCTTTTGTATAAATCACTGAGCCTAAGAAGGATATATCTTGGAGGACCAACAATCATATGTTGTTGCTTATCTAGATTTTTTAACAGCTTGGGGATGAGCATTTAGCAAAGACAAGTAGTTAGACATACGTCTTAAATTTATTATTAACATAATTATGTACTTAGAACATTAAATTTTCAGTCATCTTATAATAATCCTTACCAATAAGATATTCCATACTCTAGTCACTTTCTTACTTTAGAACAAGATACAATATTTTATTCTTCTTTTCCTTTTTACCACATTTTTTCCCTAATTTCATGCCCTAACTCTAGACAGAAGAAAAAGGAGAAATGAGGGAGAGAAACAGATCAGTGAATATATTTTTTTCATCCCTTATCATTAAGAACTTGCAACCAACCTTTCTATATGACCAAAAGCTAACAATAGGAATCATTCACCCCACCTCTCAAAGGAAAGAAAGAATTGCTGTCTATCGAAAGCTTCCTGTTGTCTGGTGGCAACAACATGTTTAGACACCATGAAATTTGAGATGTTGGCCAAGTCTTTGGAAAACTGGCTGTTTCATTCAATATACAGACTTTTGGGGACCATCTGTTACTATAAAACTGCAGGCCTACCTGATACACTCTGTGAGGCTGGAACACCTAAGGCTAGCCTATTTGAAGATGTCTTGTATGTAGATTTGGAGCAAATACCTTTACCAGGCAAGACTCAGGAAGAGATGCTGAACTTACCATCTTGAAGAAAAATCTTTCAGGATGATACTAACTTTGTTTGTGTCTGGTGGGTTTGCTCTGAAAATTCACAAAATTATAAGTCACATTGTAGAGACTTTTTTTTGTATTAATACAGTAAAACATTTGTGTTGTGCACCAAAGAACAAATGTTGGGTCTGCTCTATGCATGAGCATATGAATAGCACCTGTCCATGTTTTTAAGGCATTTTGGACTACATAAAGAAACTGTACTATTGGTTCACATCACGAATTATGTTTTATGAATGGATGACATGCAACAATAAATCAAGAAATCCAGTGATGCCAAAAAGCTTCATTAGCTACTGTAGAGACATGTATTTCTCCTCCACTTATCCCACGGCTAGTTTTAGGTGTTCAGGAAAAAAAATTGACCATTGTTATATGTAGAGTTACCACAAATATCATAATCATGAAGAGGTAGTAATTTTTCAAAGTTTTTTTCACCTCTCTTTGAGCTGTTCTCATGTGAGGGGATCAACTTTCACATTTTCCTCTACTTTACTGTCTTCTGGGTCTCCTCCATCGTACTTTGCAAAATATTTTTCCATACCTTTAAAATATCTTTTTCTATTCATTACAGTAGCTCTGCCCCTGTCAAATAGGTCATATGTAGTTAAGGTTAGGCAAATCAGTCTGTCAAGATTTTTAAGACTGCTTTACTGACATTCCAATTTATTAAGTTAATAAAGCATTATGTAATCCTTCTCTAGGAGACTGCATATTCCTCTTCAGTTTTATTATTACCTTATTTGAATAAGTTAGAGTTTTTCACAACTCTTTGATCTATAGGATTCTACAGAATACCCATAGTACATTTTATGTTATAATATGTAAAAACATGTTTCATTTTACTGTATACATGAGCCATGCAATTATCAGTTTTAATGTGCCAAGTTATTCCAATGATCATCATAAATACCTCTTAAGGACTTAATTAAATGGTGAGTAAAGGCTTTGTGTTACTCACTAAGATATACTGTGACTTGAACAAGAAAAATGTTAAGGATATATAATATCTCCCAGTAATAATGAACAGTTTGTAACTGATCATATTAAAACTGTACCTTCTGTTACTGACTTTTCTGTAGACCTATCTTACATTCAAAATAGTTAATAGTCTCCTTTTTGTATTTTTTCTAAAACAACATCCATAATTCTGAAGATGGACAGTCTTTAATTATTTTTTATAACATTTTTCTATCTTTATTAAGAACATGCCGTATTTTCTGGCTTTTTAATGACATTGCAGAAATACTTGTTTGTGTTTTCCACTGTTATCATAAATTTCTTCCACATAATTCCAAGGCTATATGTGCCACATATAACTTTTATCTCAATACCTAAGCTTTTGGTTCAATACATTAAATATATTTAGTTTCTGTTTTATCTGAGACAATGTACCAATCCCCAGATAAAGCATAAATAATTTTGTGGTGTCCAAATTGAATCCGAAGTTAAAATTATCATTATATCTGCCCTAATATTCAGGCCTTCAATGCAAATTTCATCTCATTGTAATTTTAACATTGGCATCAGATCCTTTATAGCATTTTAGTGTGCCAAAATATTTTTCCATACATTTAAAATCACTTTTTCTACTCATTAGAGTTGCTCTGCTGCTCTCAAATGGATCATATGTAGTTAAGTTTAGGGACATCAGTCTGTCATATCAGGCATTAATTTTTCAGGAAACTCTTTGAATAGTCTCTCCATGATGGATGGTGTACAAGTAGCTCATGTCATTTTTGTCAGGTCCAGAAGATCTAGCCCCCAGGCTCTTTTGAAATACTAAGGAATTTCCTCATATTTCTCTGACGAACTACATTCATAAACTCTGTGTGCCTTTTTCATGTCTCATATATTCCAGCACACCTTCTCTTTGCATTAAAATTAGTGTGAATATTGTCCTAAGGTGTTGTAGAAGAATGAAACATGAAGACATCTATAAAAAATATTAGCAGACAAGAGATTAAAAAATATTTTTTATCTACTACAATGTAGATACCTTAGTTAAGGATTTACTGCTGTGAAAAGCCACCATGACCAAAGCAACTCTAATGAGAACACTTAATTGGGGCTGGCTTACTGTTTCAGAGGTTCAGTTAATTATCATCAAAGTGGGAGTATGACAGTGTCCAGACAAGCATGATGCAGGAGGATTGGAGAGTTCTATCTCTTCATCTGAAAGCTGCTAGAAGAAGATTGACTTCCAGGCAGCTAGGATAAGTGTTTGAAAGTCCATGAACACAATGACACACATACTTGAACAAGGCTGCACCTACTCCATCAAGGGCACACCTACTAATACTGCCACTCCCTGGATCAAGGATATTCAAATCGTTAGAGTAGAAAGTGTTATTCATATGAAACTACATGTTATATGGTATGTATCTGATATGGTTCTACTAAAAATAATATTACTTTAGCTAGTCACTTCTCTATGGGGAAACTGGACATGAATTGGGTGTCTTAGCAAGACACATCTCTGTTTTACATGTGTAAATCCCTAACAGTTGTAAAGATACATTTTGAACAAGATGGATTCTAATAACCCCTAGAAATTATTGTTACATCTGCCCTGTTATCCACTACAGCGTCAAAGTCTTAAACATAATTTTAATTTCAACATAGTTCCCTGATCATTTATAGTAGTTAGTCAAAATACTTGTTTCCTCATACCTTTAAAATCACCTTTTCAACCCATTAGAGTGGATACACATCTATCACAACACAGTAATATATGTATTGTGTGTCTCAAGATTGTACACAGGGACATACTGGGAAGAAGACAAATTTAAACTTTAGCTTTATAATTTCATCATATGACATTTGTCGTGCATACTCTCTCAGCCTGGAAGTTGACAGTTGATTATGTGGAAATAGTGGGAGATGTACTGAGAGAATTGGACTCTCTGCTGTACAACATATCATTACAGAACTTCTACATGGAGAAGGAAATGAGGGATATTATACACTAATGAAACTCAATTGTTCTCCCTGTTGAGTCATTGGAAACAAATTGGGGTAGACCTATGTGTGATGAGTACAAGAGAAAGATCCTCAGTGTATGCAAGAGATTCTGTGTAAGGCAAGAGAGAAGAGTACTGTGGTAGTACAATAATCTCTCTGTGCTCTTGACTGCAGACATCATTATTTAAGGATATGGCTCCTTAATTCTTTGTCATTATATATTATAACCTGAAATTTAAAACCAAACAACCACCTTTCCCCTATGTCACTTGGCTAGAATGCTTCTTTTGACAGCAACAAATAATGGGACATCACCCTGTCAAGGTAATTGGATATAAGAGTGTCAATGTCTGACACTCTTTTGCACAAAATTATCAAAAATTATACATCATCCATCATCACTCACTTATTATTCAACTCTCACAATATGAGTCCCCATAAGGCAAAGAAATGGAAAGACTCTTTTTAAGGAAATGACTATAGTACTGAGTGGGAGCATAGGAATGCTAAGAGATCCAATTAATATATTTCTATTTTCCTGAAATTTACAAACATTTTAAAAAAGTTTTGGCACAATATAAAATATGTAGCTTGACCAGTTTTAGTTCATTTTATTTTCTATTTATGTATATTTATGTATACTGTTCTTGTATTTGTGCATAAGCTACACATTGCTGAAAAATGTATTTCTCAATGGCTCTACACTTTCAGTTTGTTGGTTTGTTTGATTTTTCTAGGAAGGACGACTTTGTTTGAGTGCTTGATTATGTGATTTTCTCAGTTTTACACAAAGAGGGGAAATTATCCTTGTAGACTCATTTTAAATGAAATAATTTTGTTTGTTTTATTTTAATTTATTTATATGAGTATGTGAGTGTGTGTTCATTGTTATAGAAATCATAGAGCAATAAGTTGGAGACAGTTTTCTACTTATTTGTGTCTTGTTTAACAATAGATTGTGCTCAGGCTTACAAGCAAATGATTTTTACTCATTAGCTATATTAACCCTACACAATTTATTTTCATTCTGAAAAAATTATTTTATATTTATTTCATGTAGGTGAATGTTTTACAAGGTAAATGTAATTGTATCATGAGCATACATACCAGTACAGGTGAAAAAAATTCTTCAGATCCTTTAGAAGTTTCTTACAGGTGACCGGTAACTGTTACTATCACTCTACTAGAAACAAGTGCTCTTAGCTGAGCCATATTGCTGCTATTCATGTCATTTTTAGGCAATTATTCATGGCTTTAATAAATGAGTGAGTTTTATGATAGATTTCAAATAAATTCAATTTTGTAATTTCCATTCTCTCTCTCTCCTTTTACACAGTCTATGCTTGGCCATTGATAATATTTCATTCAGAAATTGGGTTATTTCATTTGTTTGTGTCTATTTTCTTGAGTTCATTATATACATTTTGTAAATCATCACTCTGTGCAAATGTGTAGATGGTAAAAGTATTTCTCCATAAGTGTTTAGGTTTTCTGGAATTTCTGTTGTTGTTGAAGTCTAGCTATAATCCATGGGGTTCTGATAAGATACAAGGCACTATTTTAAATGTCTTATGTTTGTTGAGGCTCACTTTGTGACTGACACTATGGTGAATTTTGGGGAAGGATCCATGAATCAATGAGATAAAAAGGTATATACTTTTTTATTTTTTACTTGAGTATATACTCTATAGATGTCTCATAGGTCCATTTGATTCTAATGTCTACTAGTTTTGTTATTACTATGCTCTGCTTTTGTCTGGAAGATCTGTCAGTTGGTGAGACTGCGGTGTTAACGCCTCCCATTATTATTGTTTGAGGTTAGATGAGCAATTTAAGGTTTAGCAATATTTCTATTCAAGTGTGGTTGTCCTTATGTTTGGGGCATAGATGTTCAGAATTGACATATCATCTTGGTAGTTCTTACTCTTATACGTATAAAGTCACATTCCATGTCTCTTTTTGTTAGTTTTTATTGAAAGTCTACTTTATTAGAGATCAGAGTGGCTGCATCAGCTTGCTTCCTGTATTTGTTAACTTGGAAAGAAAATTTCTAGTCCCTTTACTCTGAGGAAATGTCTAACTTTGCTGCTGTTTTTTTTTTTAATATGTGGCAGATTGTAGGATTCTGTTTCACATTTATGCTTTAAGCCAGTATCTTGTAAATAAGGATTAAGGGAACAGAATCCATTCATGTTCAAAGGTTTTAATGAGCAGTACTTGCCAATTCAAATTTGTCTCTGTGTGTGTGTGTGTGCACGCTCATGCTTCCCATCATTTTCCTGGTATGTAATTACTTATTACCCATATTTTGTTGGATGTAATTATCCTATTTTGGTAGGAGTTTCCATTCTAGTATTTTGTGTAGGGCCAGATTTGTGTATAGATATTGTTTGCCTTTGGATTTGTCTTAAAATGTCTTGTTCTCATTATGTATGGAGATTAAGAATTTTTCTGAATATAGTATTATAGTATGACTCATGTGGTTTATTAGAGGTTATAAAATATCTATTCAGGACCTTGTAGCTTTTCGAGTCTCACTTGAGAACTCTGGTGTAATTCTAATATATCTGCCTTTGTATGTTACCTGGACTTTTACCCATACCTGTTTTAATACTCTTTGTTGTGTAGGTTTTGTGCTATTACTTTATTATTATTTTGTGGGAAATTGTCATTTCTTGTCTGACATAATTGGCTTTCTATAAACCAAACTTTATAGGCATTTCTTTCTTAAGGTTGGAAAAATTTTCTTCTCTGATTTTGTTGCAAATATTTTTATGGCTTTGGAGTTGAGACTCTTCTCCTGTTTCTAATCCAATTATTCTTAGATTAGATCTTTTCATGGTATACACCTCATAAAACATTTGATTCTATGTTTATCTTGTCTACCAAAATGCAGGGATGCAGAATGGGGCAGAGACATAGAGAATAGTGAACCCTGCCCAACTTTATACCCATCCCCTTGACAAATACAAATAGCTGATACTGTTAATGATACTCTGTTATACTTGCGGACAGAAGTCTCATTTCCCTGTCCTGTGAGAGTCTCTGCACAGAAGGTGAATCAGATTGATTCAGAAACCCAAAGCCAAAGTGTAGATGGATCTTGGGAACACCATGATATCGGGATTGTGATATCTGTAGAAGTTCTTTTATTGTACATCACTTTGTGTATGTCCTGAGATATTTGTTTTCAATATGACACTGAGAGTTTTTCTTTCAAGGTATAATAAATTGTGCTGAAATTCTGATGGGAATTGAATTGAATCTGTATATTGTGCTCAGTAGTTTGGCGATTATTACTGTTAATCCTGCCAAACCATGATGGAAGATTGTTCAATCTTCTGATATCTTTACTTTCTTCAATGACTTGAAGATCTTATCATATTAGACCTATACTTCCTTGGATTGAGTTACAACAAGATATTTTACATTACTTGTTTCTACTGTGAAAGGTGTTGTTACACTGTTTTTGTTTAGAGCTCATTGATCAATTGTAATATGGAGGACAACTAATAATTTTGAGATAACCTTGTATCAGTCTACTGGGATGAAAATATTTTTCAGTTGTTGGAGATCCTTGTTTAATTTTTGCTTTTGCTTATTTATACTACTCTACCATCTGTAACTTGTTGTACTTTGAAATATATTTTACAATTCTTATGCCCCTTGTCTTATTAATCTAGGAAAAATCTAAAGATCTATATGGAATTTATAGAGAGTGAAAAGACTTTTGAAAATTAGGGATAAGCCCCTAATTTTTATGGAGATTTTTAAGTTTCTCTCCCTTTAATTTGATATTGGCTATGGTCTTATTTCTACTGTCTTTCCTTAGATTAGGTATATATAATTTTTCCCTGATATCTCCAAGATGGTTATCAATAAGTAGATTTGACTTTCTCAAATCATTTTTTTTAACATCTAGTGAGATGGTCATTTTCTCAAGTTTGTTTATATGGTGGATTACATTGAAAGAATTTTATTCAACTTGCATCTCTGCTTTGAGAAAATATATTATCTTTTTGATATGTTCTTAGTTTCTGTTTATCAAATTTTCTGGTATTATGGGGTTAATATTCATAAGTATACTTGAACTGAAACTCTCCTTTTTTCTTCTGTCATTGTGTGCTTTAGATATCATAGTAGGTCTTCCTTCAAAACATTAATTGAGCAACGTGACTTTTTGGTTCCTATTTTATTTTTCACTTGTAGTGTATGGTATTTGGGTTATTTTGAAAGTCTAGTAGCACTGTGTGCTAAAACCATTTTGTCATGGACTATTCTTGGATATCTGACTTTTAATGACTATTTCAATTTTCTTTTTTTTTCAGATATGTTATTTATTTACATTTCAGATGTTGTCTCCTTTCCCCATTTCCCCTCATTAACCCCCATCCCATCACTCCTCCTCCTTTTTGCTTTTATGCCATTTAATCTACATCCAAGTATTTAAGTCAGTTTTAGGTTGAGAAATTAGCAATACAATAGATTCAAATAGTCAAGGACCATGCAAGGCAATAAACACAGATAGTCAAAGAACAAACAAGACAATAAACTGATTTCCAAGATCACTCACATGATCACTATTTCTACGGGCTTATCAGGATGACCAAAATATCTGGGAATAATTTCCTGTCCTAGCCTGAAGACATTTTCATGCCTGAAGCCTACTTCTTACTTCTAGCTTAAGATTTAGATTCCTGCCTGTAATTATTTCTTTGTTCTAACCTAGGATTTACATTCCTGCCTGAAATAACTTCTTTGTTCTAGCCTAATGTCAGATTCCTGCCTGCAGTTCATTTCTTTGTCCTTGTCCAAAATCAGATTCCTTCCAAGCAGCCCATTTCCTTGTTCTTGGCTAATGTCAGATTCCTGCCAGGGAGCCCCAAAAGCTCTCCAATTCTTTCTCTTTTTTATTTCATAAACCAAAATGAGAATGTCTTAGGTGGTTCTGACAAGATGATTTTGATTTATATTTCATAAGTGTGATTGTCTTAGTTTGGGTTTTACTGCTGTGAACAAACACCAAAACAAAGAAAACTCTTATAAAAACACTTAATTTAGGCTGGCTTACATGTTCTGAGGCTTATTCCAATATCATTAATGCAGGAGCATGGCATTATCTTGGAGGCACGGTACAGGCAGAGCTGAGAATTCTACATCTTCATCTGAAAGCTGCTAGCAGAATACTGTCTTTCAGGTAGCTAGTACTAAGGTATTTAAGCCAAAACCCACAGTGACACACCTACTCTGAAAATGCCACATCTATTTCTACAAGGCCACATCTCCTAATAGGAGCAGCCCCTGGGCCAATTAAACCATAATATACAAATCCCTGGCCATCACTGGTATGTTCAAACATGAGTCTATGGGGTCCATAACTAAATAGAGCACAATGCAAAATAAACTTAATTTAGTTTCAAAATTCACCATAGTGTAAAGTTATCTCAACAATGCATGAAGTTCAAAGTCTCTTATGAGATTTATCCAATCACTGTAATCCTCAAATCAAAACAGGAAATCAGCTGGGCAATTTTCAGAATCTTAATATCTTTGTCCGATGTCAAAGCAGTCTTTCAATATCAAACTCTATTTCCAATTTTTTAACTACAACACATGTCTTTCTCCTGGTCTATATCCAATCTATGTTGGCAGTTTTCCTCAGCAGGTAGCCCACAATTCTGGCATTTCTAACATCTTTATGTCTCCAAGGAAACTTCAATGTTACAGCTTTTTTTCAAAGCTTGGGATCCACATACGGGGTTCTGGTGTCACTTCTTGAGCTCTGCCCTCTGTAGCACTCTAAATCCAGGTTGATCCACTCCATTGCTACTCCTCTTCTTGGTGATCATCACATTGTACTGACATCTACAGTAAGCTGGTGTCTTCTGTGTGAACTATGCTTCAACAATAGATAATCAGAGATCCAATTTACAGTTCCAAACATCAAATTCATTTTTTAATTGGATTTTTTTTAATTATATTTCAAATGTTATCCCATTTCCTGACTTCCCTTCTGGAAATTCGCTATTCCATCCTCCCACTGCCCCAGCTTTTATGAGGGTTTTCACCCACTCACCAACCTACAACTGCCTCCATATGCTGGAATTCTCCTACACTGGGGCATGGGACATTCCCAGGACCATGGGCCTCTTATCACTTTGATGTCTATCAAGGCCATCCTCTGCCTCATATGCAGTTGGAGCCATGGGAGCCTACATGTATATTCTTTGGTTGGTGGTTTAGTTCCTGAGTGTTCTGGGCCATGTGTTCGTTGATGTTGTAGTTCTTCCTGTGTGTTCTTCAGCATCTTCGAACCTTTATCTAACTTCTCCTTTGGGGACCTCATGTTCAATTCAATGATTGGCTGTGGTCATCAACCTCCATATTTGCCAGGCTCTGCCAGAGCCTCTTAGGAGACATTTCTTGGCATCTGCAATAGTGTCTTGTTTTGCTGTCTGTATATGGGATAGATCCACAGGTGGGTAAGTCTTTGTACTTTCCTTTTAGGCTGTATTCCACACCTTGTCGCCATATTTCCATCAGTGAGTATTTTGTTCCACCCTTCTAAGAAGGACTGAAGCATCCACACTTTGGTCTTCCTTCTTCTTGATTTTAACTTGGTCTTTGAATTGTATCTTGGGTATTCTGAAATTTTAGACAAATATCCATTTATCAATTAGTGCACACCACATGTTTTCTTTTGTAATCTTACTCAGAATGAAAATTTCTAATTCTAAACATATGATTAAATTTCATGAAGTCATTTTTAACAGCTGAGTAGTACTCCACTATGTAAATGAAGCATATTTTCTGTATCCATTTGTGTGTTGAAGGACATTTGGTTTTTTTCCAGCTTTTGGGTATTATGAATAATGCTGCTACACACATAGAGGTACATGTCTTCTTGTTATATGTTGCAGAATTTTTAGGTATATGCCCAAGAGTGGTATAGCTGGGTCGCCAGGTAGTTCTATATCCAATTTTCTGAGGAACCTCAAAACGTACTTCCAGAGTAGTTGAATCAGCTTGCGATCCCACCAAAAATGGAAGAGTAGTTCCTCTATTCTACATTCTCACCAGCATCTGCTATCACCTGAGTTTTTGCTCTTAGCCATTCAGACTGGTGTGAGGATGTTGATTTGATTTGCATTTCCCTGATGACTAAGGTTGTTGAACTTTTCTTTAGGTGCTTCACAGCCATTTGGTATTTCTCAGTTGAGAATTCTTTGTTTAGTTTGTACCTCATTTGAAATAGTGTCACTTAGTTCACTGGAGTCTTAATATCTTGAGTTGTTTATATTTGTTGGATATTAGCCTTTATCAGATGTAGGATTTGTAAAGATCTTTTCCCAATCTGTTGGTTGGCATTTTGTCTGATTGACAGTGTTCTTTGCCTTCAAGAAGCCTTGCAACTTTATAATGTCTCATGTGTCTATTCTTAATCTTAAAGAATAAGGCAATGGTGTTCTATTCAGAAAAATTTCCTCTGTGCCCATGTGTTCAAAGCTCTTCCCTACTTTGCCTTCTCTTAGTTTCAGTGTATCTGATTTTATGTGGAGATCATTGATCTACTTGGGCTTGATCTTTGTACAGGGAGAAAAGAATGGATAGATTGATTTTCATTCTTCTACATGCTGACCACCAGTTTAATGAGCAGCGTTTGTTGAGA
Source organism: Grammomys surdaster (assembly GCF_004785775.1). Taxonomy (NCBI): domain Eukaryota; kingdom Metazoa; phylum Chordata; class Mammalia; order Rodentia; family Muridae; genus Grammomys; species Grammomys surdaster. The sequence goes on along the minus strand of NW_021604616.1, from coordinate 9,368,121 downwards.
ATGCTGTCTGATGCCTTTTTTCTACTCAGAGGAACTGTGAGACTGATTTCCAGAGTAGTTATACAAGATTATAATCCCACTAAATGTGGAGGAATGTTCCTCTTTCTCCACATCCTCATGAACTGTTGGGAGCCGACTCTTAGCCGAAAGTGGCTATCATCTTTACAGCCATCTCGAGCCATATACCCTGACAAGAGACTTGTTTCAACAGCCTGCAATAGCTGAGCGCACTCTGATAAACATCTTGTTACACTGTTTAGTGCCCCCAGCTGCCAGGTGCTCCTGGTATCCATGGCTACAAGGCACGTGATGTAGTGGCTTCAGTTGAGATTGTGCACGAGGGCAAGTCACGTGGTAAAGGGTATAAATACCCAGGATTTCCCTTCTATAAAAGAGTAGAGGAGTAGAGGAGTAGGGAGGAAGAGGTAGAGGTAGAAAGTAGGAGGTAGTAAGTAGTAGGAAGAAGTAGAGGAGTAGAGGAGACTGAAGGAGTGAGAATATAGTAAGAAGAGAAGAAAATAAAGAAGACTTGAAGAGACTCCACCGGACTCTGGCTTGTATCTATCTTTTGCGTCTCTCGCCCCTTTTTTCCCCTTCCTCCGTCCCCATGTTCTCTCTTGCTAGACCCTGACCTGCAGAACCGGCCGGCCTTTACAAAGTAACAGAACCTGACGGCCGTTACAAAAGAAACGGCCGTTACAAAGTGGCGCCCAGACGTGGGGCAGCAAGAACCAGAGACCCAGTGAGGGACGTTACTGGAAGGAAGATCGACTGAAAATTCAGAGGTGAAACAGAGGTGATTGCCGCAGGAAACTGCCGTGTGGAGACCAGTAAGTCATAGTAATAATGGGGCAAGAAATAAGTCAGCCTGAACTCAACTCTCTGGTTTTGTTCTGTTGCTTGCTGTTTACGTGTATCAATTGTCTGCTTTTG
>NW_021604616.1:9358638-9367178 GCF_004785775.1 Grammomys surdaster | reverse complement strand
GAGATTGTCCACGAGGGCAAGTCACGTGGTAAAGGGTATAAATACCCGGATTTCCTTTCTATATAAAGAGTAGAGCAGTAGAGAGTAGAGGAGTAGAGGAGTCGAAGAGGTAGAGGTAGAAAGTAGGAGGTAGTAAGTAGTAGGAGATAGTAGGAAGTAGGAAATAGAGGAAGGAGAGAAAAAGTGAGAGGTGTCAGGAGACTGAAGGAGTGAGAATATAGTAAGAAGATAAGAAAATAAAGAAGACTTGAAGAGACTCCACCGGACTCTGGCTTGTATCTATCTTTTGCGTCTCTCACCCCTTTTTTCCCCTTCCTCCGTCCCCACGTTCTCTCTTGCTAGACCCTGACCTGCCGACCGGAGCAGCAGAACCGGCCGGCCTTTACAAAGTAGCAGAACCCGACGGCCGTTACAAAAGAAACGGCCGTTACAATGAACATCTGCTATTATATGAGTTTTTATGTTAGTCATTCTGACTTGTGTGAAGTGGAATCTCAGGGTTGTTTTGATTTACATTTCCCTGATGACTAAGGATATTGAACATTTTTTAGATGTTTCTCAGCCGTTTGTTTCTCTTCAGTTGAGAATTCTTTGTGTAGCTCTGTATCACATTATTAGCTGTGTTATTGATTACTCTGGAGTCTAACTTTTTGAAATCTTTGCATATATTAGATATTAACCATCTGTCTGATGTAAGATTGGTAATGATCTTTTGTTAAGCTGTCAGTTGCCATTTTGTCCTATTGACAGTGTTATTTTTCCTTACAGAAGCTTTGTAACTTTATGATGTCCGATTTGTAGAATATTGACCTTAGAGCATAAGCCATTGGTGTTCTTTTGAGGAAGTTATTCCCTTGGCCCCTGTGTATGAAAATCTTCACCACTTTCTTTTTTATTGGTGTCAGTGTATATGGTTTTATGTGGAGGTCCTTGATTGACTTGGGCTTGAGCTTTGTAAAGGAGATAATAATAGATCAATTTGCATTGAACTTCAGTTCAACTAGTACCATTTGTTGAAAATGCTGTCTTTTCCACTGTATGGTTTTTGGCTTCTTTGTTAAAAAAGTGACCATAGTTGTGTGAATTCATTTCTGGGTCTTCAGTTCAGTTTCACTGATCTACCTGCCTGTCTCTGAAACAATACCATGCAGACTTTACCAATATTGCTCTGTAATACAGCTTGAGATCAGAAATGCTGATTCACCCAGAATTTCCTTTATTTTTGAAAATAATTTTTGCTAAGCTGGTTTTTTTTTGTTACTCTAAATGAATTTACGAATTGCTGTTTCTATCTTTATGAAGAATTGAGTTGGAATTTTGATGGAGATTGCAGCGAATCTGTAAAATGCTTTCAGTAAGATAATCATTTTTACTTCATTAATCCTGCCAGTACATGAGCCTGGGAATTCTTTCCATCTTCTGAGATCTTTGTCAATTTTTTTTCTTCAGATACTTGAAGTTCTTGTCATACAAATCTTCCGCTTGCTTGGTTAGAGTTACACACAGGTATTTTTGTATTATTTGTGACTATTTTTAATGGTGTCATTTCCCTAATTCGTTTCTCAACCTGTTTATCCTTTTAGTAGAGGAGGGCTACTGATTTGGTTGAGTTAATTTTATATGCAACCACTTTCTCTGCATTAACCCTAAAGTCCTGGATCATCAACTGCAACTGAGGCCACACCTTCACCAATGGCTTTCGATGGCTTCTTGCAATGCTAAGCCTCAGCTCCTCTTCGAGACTCTTTGATGCCTTAAAATCCAGTAACACCTACATGACTCTTACTCATTACCCTGTATATCTGAAGCACAAAGTACAAACTTGGCCATTTCTGGAACGCACCTTCTTTGGTTTATCAGAAAATACTTTCAAGAAGATTTCGCCTGAGTGATGATAGTCTCTACTTAATCAGCACTAATATCTTAGCTCCAACTAATCAGCATCAACTGTGCCAGTAGTCTCCTTCTCCTCTTGACTCCAAAGCCAGAGCCAAATGAGCAAAGCTGCAGAGTTCTGTTGCTTCCTGGTTCTGGAAGACCCTTCTTATCGGCCAAATGTTGATGGGTTTCCTGGCGGGCAAGCCCATGGAAGAGGCCCCGGGGGAGGTTGAGCATGTTCATGGACCCAGTGACCCTTGCATACATGTTCTTGATGCCGATGAGGCAGATGGTGATAATGGCCCTGTGGCAGCAGAGGCCGTAACCTCTGGGTTATTTCTTTTTTTTTTCTTTTTTTTTTTTTATTGGATGATTTATTTACATTTCCTATGTTGTCCCCTTACCCCATCCCCCACCACCCCCTCGGAACCCCCAATCCCCTCGCCCCTCCTCCTTCTTCTCTGTGGATGTAACCTCTATCTACACCGCCCCACTCCCACCTCCCCACCCTCAAAATTCCCACCCCCTGGGGCATCCAGCCTTCATGAGGTCAAGGTTCTCTTCTTCCACCTATGCCCAGCAGGGCCCTCCACTTTTACATATTCAGCTGAAGCCCTGGATCCCCCCCTAAGTGCTCCCAGGCTGGTGGTTTAGACCCTGGGAGCTGTAGTTGGTTGGTATTGTTGCTCTCCTCATGGTGCCACAAACCCTTTCAGCTCCTTCAGTCTTCACTCTAACTCCTCTATTGAGAACCCCATGATCAGTTCAATGGCTAGTTGTGAGCATCTGCCTCTGAATATGTCTGACTCTTGAAGGCCTCTGAGGAGATATCCATATCAGGCTCTTATCAGCATGCACTTCCTGACTTCCACATCAGCATCTACCTTTGGTGATTGCACATGGGATAGATACTCAGGTGGAGTGGTCTTGAGACGGCCCCTCCTTCAGTTTCTGTCCCTCACTTTGTCTCCATATTTGCTCCCTTGAGTATTTTGTTGCTCCTTCTAAGAAGGACCGAATCACCCTCACTTGGTCTTCCTTCTTTATGGGCTTCATGTGGCCTGTGAGTTGCATCTTGGGCATTTCAAGGTTCTAGGCTAATATCCAATAATCAGTGAGTGAATACCATGTGTGTTCTTTTGTGATTGGCTTACCTCACTCAGGATGATCATTTCTAGTTCCATCCATTTACCTAGGAACCTCTCGAATTCATTGTTTTTAATAGCTGAGTAATACTCCATTGTGTAAATATACCACATTTTTTTAATCCATTCCTCAGTTGAAGGACATGTGGGTTGTTTCCAGCTCCTGGCTATTATAAATAAGGCTGCTATGAACATAGTTGAGCATATGTCCTTGTTATATGTTCGAGCATCTTCTGGGTATATGCCTAGGAGTGGTATAGCTGGATCCTCGGGTAATGCTATGTCCAATTTTCTGAGGAACCGCCAGACTGATTTCCAAAGTGGTTGCACCATCTTGCAGTCCCACCAACAACGGAGGAGTGTTCCTCTTTCTCCACACCCTCGCCAGCATCTACTATCACCTGAGTTTTTAATCTTAGCCATTCTGACTGGTGTGAGATGGAATCTCAGGGTTGTTTTGATTAGCATTTCCCTGACGACTAAGGATGCTGAACATTTCTTTCGATGCTTCTCGGCCATTCGAGTTTCTTCCGTTGAAAATTCTTTGTTAAGCTCTATACCCCATTTTTTAATAGGGTAATTTGGTTGTCTGGAGTCTAATTTCTTGAGTTCTTTGTATATATTGGATATTAGCCCTCTATCAGATGAAGGATTGGTAAAGATCTTTTCCCAATTTGTTGGTTGTCGTTTTGTCCTATTGACAGTGTCCTTTGCCTTACAGAATCTTTGCAATTTTATGAAGTCCCATTTGTCAATTCTCGATCTTAGAGCATATGCCATTGGAGTTCTGTTCAGGAACTTTTCCCCTGTGCCCAAGTATTCGAGGCTTTTCCCCACCTTCTCTTCTATTAGTTTCAGTGTATCTGGTTTTATGTGGAGGTCCTTTATCCACATAGACTTGATCTTTGTACAAGGGGATAAGAATGGATCAATTTTCATTCTTCTACATGTTGTCTTCCAGTTGAACCAGCACCATTTGTTGAAAATGCTGTCCTTTTTCCACTGGACAGTTTTAGCTCCTTTGTCAAAGATCAAGTGACCATAGGAGTGTGGGTTCATTTCTGGGTCTTCAATTCTATTCCATTGATCTTCCTGCCTGTCTCTGTACCAATACCAGGTAGTTTTTATCACTATTGCTCTGTAGTACAGCTTGAGGTCAGGGATGGTAATTCCTCCAGAAGTTCTTTTATTGTTGAGAATAGTTTTCGCTATCCTGGGTTTTTTGTTATTCCATATGAATTTGAGAATTTCCTTTTCTAACTCTGTGAAGAATTGAGATGGGATTTTAATGGGGATTGCATTGAATCTGTAGATTGCTTTTGGCAAGATGGCCATTTTTGTTATATTAATCCTGCCAATCCATGAGCATGGGAGATCTTTCCATCTTCTGAGATCTTCTTCAATTTTTTCTTCAGAGACTTGAAGTTCTTGTCATACAGGTCTTTCACTTGCTTGGTTAGATTCACACCAAGGTATTTTATATTATTTGCAACTATTGTGAAGGGTGTCATTTCCCTAATTTCTTTTTCAGTCTGTTTATCTTTCATGTAGAGGAAGGCTACTGATTTGTTTGAGTTGATTTTATAACCAGCCACTTTGCTGAAGTTGTTTATCAGGTTTAGGAGTTCTCTGGTGGAAGTTTGGGGGTCACTTAAGTATACTATCATATCATCTGCAAATAGCGATATTTTGACTTCTTCCTTTCCTATTTGTATCCCTTTGACTTCTTTTTGCTGTCTAATTGCTCTGGCTAAGACTTCCAGTACTATATTGAATAGGTAGGGGGAGAGTGGGCAACCTTGTCTAGTCCCTGATCTTAGTGGGATTGCTTCAAGTTTCTCTCCATTTAGCTTGATGTTGGCTACTGGTTTGCTGTAAATTGCTTTTACTATGTTTAGGTAGGGGCCTTGAATTCCTGATCTTTCCAAGACTTTTATCATGAAGGGATGTTGAACTTTGTCAAATGCTTTCTCAGCATCTAGTGAGATGATCATGTGGTTTTTTTCTTTAAGTTTGTTTATATAGTGGATTACATTGATGGATTTCCGAATATTGAACCATCCCTGCATTCCTGGGATAAAACCTACTTGATCATGATGGATGATTGTTTTGATGTGGTCTTGGATTCGGTTTGCTAGAATTTTATTGAGTATTTTTGCATCGATGTTCATAAGGGAGATTGGTCTGAAGTTCTCTTTCTTTGTCGGGTCCTTGTGGGGTTTGGGTATGAGTGTAATTGTAGCTTCATAGAACGAATTGGGTAGTGTTCCTTCTGTCTCTATTTTGTGGAATAGTTTGAAGAGAATTGGTATTAGGTCTTCCTTGAAGGTCTGATAGAATTCAGCACTAAAACCATCTGGTCCTGGGCTTTTTTTAGTGGGGAGGCTTTTGATGACTGCTGCTATTTCCTGAGGGGTTATGGGACTATTTAGATGGTTTATCTGCTCCTGGTTTAACTTCGGTACCTGGTATCTGTCTAGGAAATTGTCCATTTCATCCAGGTTTTCCAGTTTTGTTGAGTATAGGCCTTTGTAGTAGGATCTGATGAGTTTTTGAATTTCTTCAGTTTCTGTTGTTATGTCTCCCTTTTCAGTTCTGATTTTATTAATTTGGATACTGTCTCTGTGCCCTCTGGTTAATCTGGCTAAGGGTTTATCTATCTTGTTGATTTTCTCAAAGAACCAACTCCTGGTTTTATTGATATTTTCTATTGTTCTTTCTGTTTCTATTTGGTTGATTTCAGCCCTGAGTTTGATTATTTCCTGCCTTCTACTCCTCCTGGGTGTATTTGCTTCTTTTTGTTCTAGAGCTTTTAGTTGTGCAGTCAACTTGTTAGTGTGTGCTCTTTCCAGTTTCTTTTTGTAGGCACTTAGAGCTATGAGCTTTCCTCTTAGCACTGCCTTCATGGAGTCCCACAAGTTTTGGTATGATGTGTCCTCATTTTCATTGAATTCTAAAAAGTCTTTTATTTCTTTCTTTATTTCTTCCTTGACCAAGTCATCATTGAGTAGAGAGTTGTTCAGTTTCCATGTGCAAGTGAGTTTTCCATTGTTTTTGTCATTATTAAAGACCAGTCTTAGTCCGTGGTGATCTGATAAGATGCAAGGGATTATTTCAATCTTTTTGTATCTGTAGAGGCTTGTTTTGTGACCAATTATATGGTCTATTTTGGAGAAGGTACCATGAGGTGCTGAGAAAAAGGTATATTCTTTTGTTTTAGGATGAAATGTTCTATAGATGTCTGTTAAGTCCATTTGGTTCATAACTTCTGTTAATTTCAAAGTGTCTCTGTTTAGTTTCTGTTTCCATGATCTGTCCATTGCTGACAGTGGGGTGTTGAAATCCCCCACTATTATTGTGTGAGGTGTAATGTGTGTTTTGAGCTTTAGTAAAGTTTCTTTTATGTATGTAGGTGCCCTTGCATTTGGAGCATAGATGTTCAGAATTGAGAGTTCACCTTGGTAGATTTTTCCTTTGATGAGTATGAAGCGTCCTTCCTTATCTTTTTTGATTAATTTTGGATGAAAGTCAATTTTATTTGATATTAGAATGGCTACTCCAGCTTGTTTCTTGGGACCATTGGCTTGAAAATTTGTTTTCCACCCTTTTATTCTGAGGTAGTGTCTGTCTTTGTCACTGAGGTGCGTTTCTTGTATGCAGCAAAATTCTGGGTCTTGTTTGTGTATCCAGTCTGATAGTCTGCGTCTTTTTATTGGGGAATTGAGACCATTGATGTTAAGAGATATTAAGGAAAAATGATTGTTGCTTCCTGTTATTTTTGTTATTAGAGGTAAAGTTATGTTTGTATCTTTTTTGGGGGTTGTTGGAAGATTACTTACTTGCTTTTCCTAGGTTGTAGTTTCCCTCCTTGTGTTGGCATTTTCCATCAATTATCCTTTGAAGTGCTGGGTTTGTGGGAAGATATTGTGCAAATTTGGTTTTGTCATGGAATATCTTGGTTTCACCATCTATAGTGATTGAGAGTTTTGCTGGGTATAGTAATCTGGGCTGGCAATTGTGTTCTCTTAGTGTCTGTATGATGTCAGTCCAGGCTCTTCTGGCTTTTATAGTCTCTGGTGAGAAGTCTGGTGTAATTCTTTTAGGTCTGCCTTTATATGTTACTTGACCTTTTTCCCTTACTGCTTTTAGTATTTTTTCTTTGTTTTGTGCATCTGATGTTTTGATTATTATGTGACGGGAGGTATTTCTTTTCTGGTCTAGTCTATTTGGTGTTCTGTAGGCTTCTTGTATGTTTATGGGCATCTTCTTCTTTGGGTTAGGGAAGTTTTCCTCAATAATTTTGTTGAAGATATTTACTGGCCCTTTAAGTTGGGAATCTTCATTCTCATCTATACCTATTATCCTTAGGTTTGGTCTTCTCATTGTGTCCTGGATTTCCTGGATGTTTTGAGTTAGGAGTTTTTTGCATTTTGCATTTTCTTTGACAACTGTGTCAATATTTTCCACCGTATCTTCTGCATTTGAGATTCTCTCTTCTATCTCTTGTATTCGGTTGGTGATGCTTGCGTCTGTGACTCCTGATCTCTTTCTTAGGTTTTCTATCTCCATGGTTGTCTCCCTTTGAACTTTCTTTATTGTTTGTATTTCTAGTTTCAGATCCTGAATGTTTTTGTTTAATTCCTTCTTTGTGTTTTCTTCCATTTCTTTAAGGGATTTCTGTGATTCCTCTTTAAGGGCTTCTATCTGTTTACTTGTACTCTCCTGTATTTCTTTAAGGGAGTTACTTAATTCCTTCTTATAATCCTCTATCATCATCATGAGAAGTGATTTTAATTCTGAATCCTGCTTTTCAGGTGTGATGGGGTGTTCAGGGCTTGCTATATTGGGAGAATTGGGCACTGATGATGCCAAGAAACTTTGGTTTCCATTGCTTATGTTCTTGCGCTTGCCTTTCGCCATCTGGTTAACTCTAGTGGTACCTGCCCTCACTGTGTAAAACTGGAGTCTGTATTTCCAGTTATCTTGCTTATTGCAGAGCTCTTCAGAGTCCAGAGGTCTCTGTGGTCTTATGCTCCTAATCTCCTGGGTGGAATAACTCCTGGGACTCAGGCCACCTCTTGGATCTGGAAATCCTTCTGCTCTGAGTGCAGTGGGTCCTCGATGACTCAGGATTCAGTTTCAGCTGCTCTGAGTGCAGTTCCTCCAGCTGTTCTGAGTGCAGTGGCTCCTGGATGACTCAGGATTCAGTTTCTCAACAGGACAGGAGCAGACCGACTCTGTGGCAGCTGCTCTGAGTGCAGTGGCTCCTGGATGACTCATGATTCAGTTTCTCCACAGGACAGGAGCAGACCAACTCTGTGTCTGCTCCAGCCCAGAGGACCAGGCAGGGGCAGAAGGGAAGTGGAATTCCGGAGGGGCGGGGTTTGGGTAGCTGCTGTGCCCTGGATGTCCCTGGCTCCCCGATCTATCTCTGGGGTTTAGGGAGTGAGATGGAGTTCTTACCAGCTGCTCTGAGTGCAGTGGCTCCTGGATGACTCAGGATTCAGTTTCTCAACA
>NW_021604616.1:9286318-9358628 GCF_004785775.1 Grammomys surdaster | reverse complement strand
TCCTGGATGACTCAGGATTCAGTTTCTCAACAGGACAGGAGCAGACCAACTCTGTGTCTGCTCCAGCCCAGAGGACCCCTCTGGGTTATTTCTTCATCCTGATCTGTGTCCTTTTGAATCTTAGTGAAATATCATGGAATATCGTATGTCCTTCGTATCGTTCTATGTAGTACAAGTAATGAATTGCTCGGTTGTTTGCCTTTCTGAAAGCATCTGTCTGGTCAGTGGCTTTCCCAATAGCAAAACCTGCAGCTCCGTTTCCATTCCCAACGGCAACCATGGCACGGACAGTCTTCTTTCTTCCCTCTTTTGCTGTCATATTGAAAACGTTTCTTACCTCAAGAACCCTGGTATCAAAGTCTTGATATGTTTCTCCATTGGGCCCTGGGCCTGGAGGGCCAATACTGACACCTCCCCATGTGTTCCCACTCCAGTCGCGCTCCCGTTTAACTTTTATCTTCCTCTTCCGGTCCCACTCTTCTCTCTGCTCGGCCATGTTGGACTCCACCTTCTGCTGATCTTCTTTACTTCTTTGGCCAATGTTCTGGACTACTCCACTTTTTATAAGAGGAACATTCAAACCAGGCCACAGGAAACCAGAACGCCCTTCACCAATAATCTGGCCCCTGTTCAAATCCTTCTTCCTCTTTGTTCTTTTGGTTCTGCCTTTTCTTGCTCCAGCTCCAGTCTCTGCTAACGCACCTTTCCAGAGTTGTTCTGCAGTGAGTTTGGTGAAGAAGCTGTAGGGTCTGTACTGCTGGCCCATCCATTTGCTGGGAAAGGAAACGCAACACTGTATCTGCAGCTAATGGCTCAAGCTGGTTAGACAGTGGTTGTGCCTTGTTTCCCTTGGTGACAAAGAGCCGTGGCTGAGAGCTGTCTTCACTGTCAAAAAGGAAGTGGCTGCTACTGGAAAGGTGTTTAAAGAGAGCTGCCTAGACAGGAAATGACCTGCTGGCACGCTACACAGTGCAGGGAGACAGCCCTCAGCACGTACGGCCTACGCCATGCTAGAGCTAGAGCAGCGACACTGCCTGCCTCTGGGACCGCCTTCCTCACCACTTGCCTTAAGATAACTTTCTATCAGTATATTGGTTTGAAAATATTTTTCAGATGAGGGAGTTACTTGTTCAATTTTTGCTTTTGCTTATTTATACCACTCTACCATCTGCAACTTGTTGTATTTTGACTTATATTTTAAAATTCTTATGCCCCTTGTCTTATTAATCTAGGAAAAAACTAAAGTTCTATATTGAATTCGTAGACAGTGAAAAGATTTGTGAAAACTGGGGATAAGCCCCTAATTTTTATGGAGATCTTTAAGTTTCTCTCCCTTTAATTTGATATTCGCAATAGTCTTACTTGTATTGTCTTTCCTTAGATTAGGTATATATAAATTGTCTCTGATATCTCCAAGAAGGTTATCCCTAAGTGGATTTGATATTCTCAAAACCTTTTTAACAACTAATGAGATGGACTTTTTCTCAAATTTCTTTATATGGTATGTTATATTTAAAGAATTTTTCTTTTCAACATGCATCTCTGGTTTGAAGAAATATACTTGATTATGGTATTTTATCTTTTTGATACATTCTTAGATTCTGTTTATCATGTTTTTCTGGTATTATGGGATTAATATTCATAAGTATACTTGATCTGAAACTCTCCTTTTTTCTTGTGTCTTTGTGTGCTTTAGATATCATGATAAGTGTTCATTCATAAAATTAATTAGGCAAAGTGTTCCTTTAGTTTCTATTTTATTTTTCATTTGTGGAGTATAGTATTAAATTTTCTTTGAAAGTATAGTAGCATTGTGTGCTAAAACCATTTTGTCATGAACTTTTGTTGGATGACTGACTTTTAATACTACTTTGATTTTCTTTTTTTCAATATTTTATATATTTACATTTCAGAGTTTGTCTCCTTTAACCATTTCCCCCTCATTAACCTCCTATCCCATCTCTCCTCCTCCTTTTGTGCTTTTATCGTCATTTAAATTACATGCAAGTATTAAAATAAGTTCTAGGTTGAGAAACTAGCAATACAATAGATGCAAATAGTCAAGGAACAAGCAAGGCAAAAAACCCATATAGTAAAAGAGCAAGCAGGACAATAATCAGTGTTCTAAGATCACTCCCATGATCACTATATCTAAGGACTTATCAGGATAACGAAAGTATCTGAGACTACTTTTCTGTCCTAGCCCAAAGTCATTTTCATGCCTTAATACCTACTTCTTTGTTCTAGCCTAAGATTTAGAATCCTGCCTGAAATGACTTCTTTGTTCTAGCTTAGGATTTAGATTCCTGCCTGAAATTACTTCTTTGTTCTAGCTATTGTCAGATTCTTACCTGCAGTCCATTTCCTTGTCCTTGGCCATTGTCGGATTCCTGCCAGGCAGCCCCAATAGCTCTCTATATTCCCCACTTTTTTATTTCATAAACCAGACTGTGGCTGTCTTTGGTGTTTCTGACAAGATGATCTTTATGTAAATTTCGTAAGTGTGATTGTCTTAGTTTGGATTTTACTGCTGTGAACAAACACCAAGACAAAGAAAACTCTTATAAAAACACTTAATTCAGGCTGGCTTACAGATCCTGAGGTTTATTCCATTATCATCAATGCAGGAGCATGGCATTATCTAGCAGGTATGGTGCAGGCAGAGGTGAGAGTTCTACATCTTCATCTGAAAGCTGCTAGCAGAATACTGTCTTTCAGGCAGCTAATAATAGGTTATTTAACCCACAGTGTCAAGGCTACTCTAAAAATGTCACACCTAATCCTATAAGGCCACACCTCCTAATAAAGGCACTCCCTGGGCCAATTAAACCATAACATTCAACTCCCTGGCCCTCACGGGCATATTTAAACATTAGTCGATAGAGGGGGGGGGCATAGCTAAATGTAGCATAATGCAAAATAGACTTAATTTAATTTCAAAAGTTACCATAGTCTAAAGTAATCTCAACTATGCTCAAAGTTCAAAGTTTCTTCTGAGATTCATCTGATCACTGTAATCCCCAAATCAAACAGGAAACCAGCTGGGAAATCTTCAGAATCTTAATATCTTTGTCTGATGTCAAAGCAGTCTTTCAATATCAAACTCTATTTCCAGCTTTTTTACTACAACACATATCTCTCCTGGTCTAAATCCACTATATGTTAGCAGCTTTCCTCAGCAGATAGCCCACAAATCTGGCATTTCTAGCATCTTGATATCTCCAAGGCAACTTCAATGTTACAGGTTTTTTGGGTTTTGGTTTTTTTTTTTTTTTTTTTTGGTTTTTGTTTTTGTCGAAACTTGGAATCCACATATTGTGTTCTGGTATCACTTCTTGAGCTCTGCCCTCTGTAGCACTCTAAATTCAGGTTGATCCTCTCCATTGCTGGTGCTCTTCTTGGTGATTATCACATGCTACTGACAGCTACAATAAGCTAGTGTCTTCTGCTGAAAATATGCTTCAACAATAGATACTCAGAGATCCAATTCACAGTTCCAAACATCAACTTCTTTTTTTAAAAACTGGTTATTTTATTTATTTATATTTCAAATGTTATCCCATTCCCCTACTTCCATTGTGGAAAGCCCGTACCCCATCCTCCCACCGACCCTGCTTTTATGAGGATGCTCACCCAATCACCAACCCACAACTGCCTCCAGATGCTGGAATTCTCCTACACTGGGACATGGAGCCTTCCCAGAACCATGAGCCTCTCATCACTTTGATGTCTATCAAGGCCATCCTCTGCTACATATGCAGCTGGAGCCATAAGATCCTACATGTATATTCTTTGGTTGGAGGTTTATTTCCTGAGAGTTCTAGACCATGTACTTCGTTGGTATTGTTGTTCTTCCTGAGTGTTTCAATCCCCTTCAGCTCCTTCAGACATTTCTCTAACTTCTCCATTGGGGACTTCATGCTCAGTCCAATGATGGGCTGTGATCATCTACTGCCATATTTACCAGGTTCTTCCAGAGCCTCTGAGGAGATACTTCTTTGCAATAGTGTCTGGGTTTGATGTCAGTATATGTGGTGGATCCCCAAGTGGGGCAGTCTCTGTATAGCCTTTCCTTTAGTCTATGTTCCACACCTTGTCTTCATATTTCCTTTGGTGAGTATTTTCTTCCATCATTCTAAGAAGGACTGAAGCATCCACACTTTAGTCTTTCTTCTTCTTGATTTTAACTTCGTCTATGAATTGTATCTTGAGTATTGAGAAATTTTAAGCAAATATCCAATTATCAATTAGTGCATACCACATATGTTCTTTTGCAACCTTACTCAGGATGAAAATTTCTAATTTGAAACATGTGATTAAAATTTCATGAAGTCATTGTGTAACTGTAGCATATTTTCTGGATCCGTTTCTCTATTGAAGGACATCTGGGTTGTTTCCAGCTTTTGGCTATTAAAAATAAGGCTGCTATACATATAGAGGTGCTTGTGTCCTTGTTATATGTAGGAGAATTTTTTTGAGTATATGCCCAACAGTGGTATAGCTGGGTCCTCAGTTAGTTCTATATCCAATTTCCTGAAGAACTTCGAAACTGATTTCCAGAGTGGATGTACCAGCTTGCAATCCCACAAAAAACTGGAAGAGTATTTGTCTTTCTCCACATCCTCACCAGCATCTACTATCACCAGAGATTTTTTATCTTAGGCATTCTGACTGTGGTTAGGTGAAATCTCGGGTTGTTTTGATTTGCAGTTCCCTGATGACTAAGGATGTTGAACTTTTCTTTAGGTGCTTCTCAGCCATTTGGGATTTCTCAGTTGAGAATTCTTTTTTTTTTTTCATAAATAGGTTTATTGTGCTTTAAATATTGAACATAATAAAATTTGCAATAAGTGAATTAAGAAACTTCCTAAATGCAACTTTTTCTGGAGTAATCATTTTCCTTTCAATAAGGGGTTAAAACATCCTAATTGTGTGAAAGATATCAGCGCTTATTTTTTTTTAAATATTTTTATTTCTTTATTTATTTTAAATCAAATTGTAATTTCTACTTATTCAACCAGAGGTTATAAACACAAAAAGGCAGGATGTGGGGAAAGGGATGACACCAGAGAATTCTTTATTTACCTCTGTACCCCATTTGTAATAGTGTTACTTGGTTCACTAGAGTCTTAATATCTTGAGTTGTTTGTATTTGTTGGATATTAGTCTTTATCAGATGTAGTATTGGTAAAGATCTTTTCCCAATCTGTTGGTTGCCATTTGTTTTATTGACAGTGTTCTTTCCCTTAAAGAAGCTTTCTATTTTATGAGGACTCATTTGTCTACAGTTGGTCTTAAAGCATAATACATTGTTGTTCTATTCAGGAAAATTTCCTCTTTGCCCATGTGTTCAAGGCTCTTCCCTACTTTCTCTTTTTTAGGTTCAGAGTATCTGGTTTTACTTGCAGAACATTGATCCAATTGTGCTTGATCTTTGTACAGGGAGAAAAGAATGGATTAATTTTCATTCTTCTACATGCTGACCACCAGTTTAACTAGGAGCATTTATTGAAAATGCTATCTTTTTTTCTACTCAGAGGAACTGTGAGACTTATTTCCAAAGTAGCTGTACAAGCTTACAATCCCATCAACAATGGAGGAGCGTTTCTATTTCTCCACATCCTCGCTAGACTCTGCTATCATCTGAGGTTTTAATCTTAGCCATTCTGACTTGTGTGAAGTGGAATCTCAGGGTTGTTTTGATTTACACTTTCTTGATGACTAAGGATATTAAACACCTTTAAGGTGTTTCTCAGCCATTTTCTTTTCCTCAGTTTAGAATTCTTTGTATAGCTCTGTATCCCATTTTTAGTTGTGTTATTGGTTTCTCTGGAATCTAAATTTTTGAGTTCTTTGTATATATTAGATACTAACCATCTGTCTGATGAAGGATTGGTAATGATCTTTTACCAAGCTGTTGATTGCCACTTCATCCTATTGGGAGTGTCATTTTGCCTTACAGAAGCTTTGTAATTTTATGATGTCCCATTTGTAGATTGTTGACCTTAGAGCATAAGCCATTGGTGTTCCGTTCAGGAAATTGTTCCCTGGGCCCATTTGTATGAAGATCTTCACCCCTTTCTTTTCTATTGGTGTCAGTGTATCTGGCTTTATGTTGAGGTCCTTGATCCACTTGGGCTTAAGCTTTGTAAAGGAGATAACGATAGATCAATTTGCATTTTTCTACATGCTGAACTCCAGTTGAACCAGTACCATTTGTTGAAAATGCTATCTTTTCCACTGGATGGTTTTGGCTTCTTTGTCAAAAATCAAGTGACCATAGGTGTGTGGATTCATTTCTGGGTCATCAATTCAGTTCCACCGATCTACATGCCTGTCTCTATAACAATACCGTTTAGTTTTTATCACTATTGCTCTGTAATACAGTTTGAGATCGGGGATGCTGTTTCATCCAGAATTTCTTTTATTGTTGAGAATAATTTTCACTATCCTGGATCATTTTTATTATTGTAAATGAATTGGCAAATTTCTGGTTCTATCTCTGTGAAGAATTGCATTGGAATTTTGATGAAGTTTGCAGTGGATCTGTAGATTGCTTTCAGTAAGATGGTCATTTTTACTGTATTAATCCTTGCAGTACAAGGGCATGGGAGTTCTTTCTGTCTTCTGAAATCTTCATCAATTTCTTTGTTCAGATACTTGAAGTTCTTGTTATACAAAACTTTTATGTGCTTACTTAGAGTCACACCAATGTATTTTATGTTATATGTGATTATTGTGAACGGTGTCATTTCCCTAATTCCTTCCTCAACCTATTACTACTTTTAGTAGAGGAATGTTACTGATTTGTTTGAGTTAATTTTATATGCAGGCACTTTCTCTGCATTAACCCTTCAGTCCTGGATCATCAACTGCAACTGAGGCTGCACCTTCACCAATGGCTTTCCATGGCTTCTTCCAATGCTGAGACTTAGCTCCTCCTTGAGACTCTTTGATGCCTTAAAATCCAGTAACATATGTGTGACTCTTACTCTTTACCCTGTATATCTGAAGCACAAAGTACAAACTTGGCCATTTCTGGAACACACCTCTTTGGTTTATCAGAAAATACTTCCAAGAAGATTTCACCTGAGTGATGATAGTCTCTACTTAATCAGCACTAATATCTTAGCTCCAACTAATCAGCATCAACTGTGCCGGTAGTCTCCTTCTCCTCTTGACTCCAAAGCCAGAGCCAAAAGAGCAAAGCTGTAGAGTTCTGTTGCTTCCTGGGGCTGGAAGATGGTCCCCTTTTTATATTACATTATCAACAGATTTCTGTTTTCCAATTCTATCACTAACTAAGCTTAGTTGTGCTGGAACTTACTTTGTAGAGTGACTTTGAACTCATGTCTGTCTTCTAAGTTCTGCATTAAAGGGGTCTGCTACTCTGCCTGGATCTAAATCTTGCTTAGTCCTAGATAGACTTTGACCTCACATCTGCTTTCCTCTGTCTCCTAGAAATAAAAGCATGTACTACCCTTCTTGTATCTAAACTTACCTGGGTGGAATCTTGCCCCAAGATCACCATATACTTACTTTAATTAAATAGCCCTGAGTACAGGATTTCGTTTCACTTATGGGTGCCCCTTTAACACTCACACCATATATTTGTTATTTTTCTTTTCTAAGCTTGCTATGCTTGTTCAAAATTCTCCTCATGAGACTTAAGGAGATAACAAAGTTTCTGTTCATCTATTTTAAGATTTCTTTTGTCAATGAAATTAATATAAATAAATGTCTTACCTTAGTCTCAGGTAGACTCTTCTTATGAGGACAGAAACCAGTCAAGTTATTCAACAAAATGCACAAACACACACACACACACACACACACAGTTACTAGGTCATATAAAGAAAATTTTCACTGAACCCACTAGGGTCAGGTCTGTGTCATTCAAATCAATCTCAGCAAGAAAGTCTTATATTCTTACTTGAATAGCCAATTTACTCTCAGTTAAAGCTTTCCACTGCTTTCCAAATTCAAATTTCCAAAATTGGCGTTCTTCTAGACAAAAGTATGCCCAGGCCTATGATAGCAATAATCCATTCCCTGAAAAAACTTCTGTCTTAGTTTGGGTTTTTATGCTCTGAACAGACTCCATGAGGTTTTTATAAGGCAACTCCTATAAAAACATTTAATTGTGTTTTACTTACAGATTCAGTGGTTAATTCTATAGTCATAAAGGTCAGAACATGGCAGCACCCAGGCACCCATGGTACAAGATTAGCTGAGAGTTCCACAGCTTCATCTAAAGGCTGCTAACAAAATAAAGGCTACCAGGTAGCTAGGATGAGGATCATATAGCTCACACCCACAGTGAAACACCTACTCCAAACGTCCATGCTTTCTAATAGATCTACTCTATAGGTTGATCCTGCACAAACCATCACAATGTGGTAACCCAGACACAAAAGAACACTCATGGTATGTACTCAATGAAAAGTGGATATTAGCCTAAGGCAACTCTTATGAAAACAACATTTAATGGGTTTTGCTTACAGATTCAGAGTTTTAGTCCATGATCATTAAGACAGCAACATGACAGCATGTAGGCAGGCATGGTTAAAGCAAAACTCAGAGTTCTATATCATCATCTGAGGGTGCCTTGAAGAATACTGGCTTCCAGGCAGCTAGGACTAGGGTATTATTGCTCAAGCCATCAATGACACACCCATAGTGCCACTCTTTGGGCCAATCATATACAAACCATCAGATTTATCTACCAATAAAATTTCCCATTTTTAAGATATATTCAAAATGTGTGAACTACAGGTTTTTGAAGTAATACTCAAAGTTTCTTAGGATTTCCTGTGTGTTTCTTTTTCTGTTTCATTTCTGATCTTGTTAGTTTCCATTTCCAATCTATTAATTTTAGTTACCTTGAGTAAGGATTGATGTATCTAGTTGATATTCTGAAAGAACCAACCTATTGTTTAGTTGACTCTTTGTATTGTTCTTTTTGTTTCCCTTTTATTTCTTTCAGCCGTGATGTTGATTATTTTCTGCCATCTATTTCTCTGGAAATTGTTTACCTCTTTTCATTCTAAGCTTTTGGGAATACTGTTAAGTTGGTATTATAGGTCTCTCAATGTTTGTTATAAAAGCTGTTGATGTTTTGAACTTTGATCTTATCACTGCTTTCATTATGTGCCATAAGTTTCAGTATGTTCTACATTCACTTTCATTGAATTTTTGGAAGTATGTAATTTCTTTCTGCATTTCTTTACTGATTAGAGCATTGTTCAGGTACAATGTGTTATTTGACTTTCTGTTGTTTCTGTTATTGAAGTACAGCTTTAGTCCATGGTACTCTGAGAAGATACAGAGTGTTAGGTCAAATTTCTTGTATCTGATTAGAATTTTGTTTTGAGGGAGAACATTGACTATTTTGGAGAAAGTGATTTCAGGTACTGAGAGAAGGCACATTGTTTTGTGTTTGGGTGAAATCTTCTGTGAGTATCCACTTGGTCCATTTGTTTTAAAAGTTTTGTTTCTCAGTTCCATTATTTCTATTAGTAGTTTCTGTATACTTCCTTAAATTTGTCACCTCCAGATTCCCAAGTTTAAGTTTTCATTATAATATCTATTTTTATCTTCATGTTTTTAGTAAAGTTACTCAATAATTTCACCTGTTTATTATATTCTTATGGGTGACTTTTTAAATGGTTTATTCATTTCTTTTTTAATTACCTCTACCATTCTTCCTGGAAAACTGACCTTAAAGGCAAGGACCACAGTAATAGCTTTGGCCAACACGGTGGCAAGTGCCATAGTGAATGCAACTGCAAAGGTAGTCTGCTGAAGTATGCAGGCAGCTGTGTTTGGCTGACCAATGAAGTTTAAAGAACATAGGAAACAGAAGGTGAGTGTGATGAGCAAATGTAACTCAGAGCTCTATTAATGGCCTTGACAATAGGAGTGTCTCTGTGTTTCACAAAGATCCCTGTAACAAGGGCAGTGAGTGCAGATAAGCACAGAGCTATGCTGGCTGGAGCCATGTCCAAGGGGTCTTCATAGGCCAGAAAGCTCACAGATTTTTGGTAGCAGTAGTTCTTCTCAGTATTTGCATAGTGACTCTCTGGACACTTCACACACTGGTCTACATCTAGTCAGAAATGTAAGTTATTATGAGATCAGGAGTCCAGCTCATAGTGATTCCTTTTATTCTGAAACATTTCTAACTACAGGGACTGTGCATAATTTTAGATTTATAAACTAAACTCATTCTTACATATTTCTTTATTTATTTATTTTCACATATAATAGGATTTGATCCATTTCTAATTTAACTAGTACCATCGCACTTCTTCCCTTCCCTCTGTTTTTACTCATAACTCCTTCTGCTCTCTATCTCTAACCTCTACATATTAATAGCCACACAGTGCACATAGTACTGCTAGTTTATGTACAACTGGGAATGGCTTCAGTGGGAAAATATGTAGATTTTCAAGCCCTCCCTCTGTTAAGAAGAATATTGTGTCTTTTCAGATATTCATCAACTTCCAGTAAATTCCTTAAAAATCTTTATGATTGTGATTTAAATTGTACTACTTCATTCCTTTGTTCTCTTATTCTACAATATTTCTCTGTCTTTACTGACAATCCTGTAACACTTTTGAAAGTAACAAGAATACTAAATTACATTGGAAAAACCTACTATGTCCCCGATAATACTCATCATTCACAGATCCATTCTAACATAAACATAGGAAATCTAGATTAGAGAAAATATATTTTGCAAAATTTTTCACAAAATACTTTCCTATATGAGAATCAAAAATTGACTTTTCTCCCTAAAATTTCATGTTTTCAAGTTTTGTTTATTCTCTGCTCTAGTTTATGGTATAAAATAGACCCTATTACATAATCACCCAATAATATGTTTTTATAATATTTGAGGAAAGCATATATTTTCATCTAGATAGAATATTCTGGGAAAATGTGAGAGATTTTCAAAAAAATTATGATACTCTGCTCTGGAATTTTAAAAATTTTTGTAAATATTATGAATAACATAAAATAGATGTTCCATGATCTATAGAATATATTATTTTGGCATATGTTTGGCCCAGAGAGAGGCTCTATTGTGATGTGTAGAATTGTTGAATGAAGCATGTCACAATAGGAGTGCACTTTAAGACTCTCATCCCAGATACCTGGAAGTTTGCCATTATCTGGAAGATTTCATCTGAAAATGAAGCATCTCAGCTCATCCTTTGCTGTGCCTGCCTCCATACTATCCTTTTGCACACTTGTGGATAATGTATTGAACCTCTCAACCTGCAAACCAGTCCCAATGAAATGTTGTCCTTATAAAGTTGACTTTTGAAAGTGATTGTTCACAACAGTAAAACCCTAACTAAGACATAAGTTAGTACCTATAGTGGGATATTTCTGTGATGGGCCTGATGATGTTATTGGTTGTAAGAATGTGGATTTTCAGATTTAGGATTTGGAAAGAGTAGAATGCTTTAAGTGGGGCTTAATGGTCCATACTTGTAGGAATATGGAAACCTTTGTTACTGAGGGTGATTTGAACTGTGAAAGCCTTGTCCTAGAGGTTTCAGAGGAAAAGAATTTTTAGATGGGGCTACTGTCGTCATATGTTGGTAAAGTATGTGGCTCCATTTTGCCTTTCTCTAAAGAGCCTAACAGAGGCTAAAACAAGAGATCTATATGAATTGAATTGACAAAGGAAGTCCCAAAAAATTAAAATGAAATTAGATCTCTAAGTCTCATGCAGAGCATTGTCATAGAAGCATAGCAAGCTTAGAGAAGAAAAATAGAAAGCATATGGTTCAAGTGAAATAACGGGGCCACACAAAATAAAATGGAGCTGAATCCTAGTTTCAGAGAAAGAGTTAAGAGACTGTTGATATCTGTGCAAGATCTCACTCAGCCAAATTATTATTATTTTTTGCTTTTGAAGTTAAAAAGGACATACTTCGCAGTTTTACACTGGAATGAACTACTATCCAGAAATAAAGGGGAAACCTGTGATCCAGAACTTGAGGTTGGAAGACACAGATTATTTTTTTACCTGGATCATGAAAACAGTGGCTGTGAAAAGCTTAGGCCAAGGTATGCTGGTACACTCCTTTAATGCCAGGAGACAAGGAGAAGCAGATCTTCAAGTTTCAGGCCAGCCTGTGACAGAGCCAGTTTCAAGTAGAAAACTCTTAAATCCGGATTTGATAGTACATGTATTGCATCTCAGCATTCTGGAGACAGAGCCATGCAAATCTTTGAGTTGAAGACCATTCTACAGTGCAAGTCCAAGGACAGCCAATATTTTGCAGTTAGAGAGTTGTAAAACAAAAGTTGGTAATATAATAAGAGGGAGCCATATTCCAGCCCCAGTAATCAGCTAAGCTCAGCAGCATTGGCCATGTGGCTCTGAATTATGACTTAATTAGAGAAGAGGACTACTGGAACAATTGATGCTGGTTAGCCAGAGCTAAGAAATTATTGATGATTAAAAATTGATCAGCATTACTGAGTTAAAATTATCTGGGAGGCATTTTCTAAAGAGGTAAGGAAGCT
The DNA here is from genome assembly GCF_004785775.1 of Grammomys surdaster. Lineage (NCBI taxonomy): Eukaryota > Metazoa > Chordata > Mammalia > Rodentia > Muridae > Grammomys > Grammomys surdaster. The sequence continues at coordinate 9,346,082 of NW_021604616.1, read as the reverse complement.
GTGTTCAAGAGATATGCAAGGTTGTACCTTGACATGCAGTTGGACTTGGTATTAGGGTCACCCCTGTGGTACTGGATTTGTAAGTAAGAAGGGGCCGCCAGAGAGTAGCTAAGGCTTGGTATTGTGAGAAGCAAGAAATGTCATTGGTGAAGGAAAATCCTCAGTTGCAGTTGATGGTACATGACTGGAGGTATCCTGAAAAGATGATGAGGCTTATTGCCATGAAGTGAGCCTATGAGAGGCTATATTTGAAGCCTAGGTGTAGTGTAAGAACACAGTGTACGGGAAATGCCAGTAGCACAGAATGATCACCAACACCAAAACCACCCACAATAATAGAGGATTCAACCAGAGTGTAGAGTGCTACAGAGGGCAGAGCTGGAGAAATAATGAAGTCCTATGGAGGAAACTAGACAATCATGTGCAGATCTCAGACATTGAAAGAAGAAGCCATATTTTGATGTTGCCTTGGAAACCTCAAAATGTCAAAGATTTCAGAGCCATGGGATATCTGCTGAAGAAAGTTGCTAGCAGGGATTGGAACCAGCCAAGGAGCAGAAGTTTGTTACAGTCAAGAAAGATAAAAAAGGAGTGGAGATCTGAAGACCTTCTTGACATGAGAAGTGGAGATCCAGAGTTTGGAGTTTGCCCAACTGGTTCATATCTTACTGTGTGGTTTAATTATGCTGAAGAGTTTAAATAAATCTCAGAAGAGACTTTGAACTTGGATTTTTAACATTGTTGAAACTGTTATAGAATATGTGGATATTGTAAGTTTGACAATTTTTTTTTAATAATGCTATGCCTAGCTATTTCTTCCATAGACTCAAGTGTTTAAACAACCTTATAGGGCCAAAGGAGTGAAAAGTCCTAGTTTGAATATGTTTGGCCCAGGTAGTGGCACTGTTTGTGCCTGTGGCCTTATTAAAGAAAATGTGTCATTGTGGGCATGGACTTCAAGACCCTTAACTTACATGCCAAGAAATCAGTCTTTTACTAGTAGCCTTCAGAAGAAGATGTAAAATTCTCAGATCCTCTGCTTCATGCCTGACTGGATGATGGCGTGACACTACTTTGATGATAATTGACTGCATTTCTGAAGTGGTAAGGCAGCCCCAATTAATTGTTGTCCTTATAGAGGTTTCCTTTGTTATGGTGTTTGTTCATAGCAGTGGAATCCTAACTAAGACAGTGGATTACACAATATTTATATTTCATAAACTATAATTGATAACCAAAGTGTCCACTTTATTTCATTAACAACATTGAAATAATATTTTAACATATAAAGATAGTATTACCTTACTGTTCAACTTTCTATCAGCAATATATTCAAATTTAAAGTGTTCAACATTTCTTTGAGATGCATACTATTGTACAATGTAATGGCCAGATGTGTTCTTAATATGTAAATAACACATCATGCATACACAGGATACATTCAAAAATTCACTTTATATATTCATGTGTTGTGGGTGTGTATGTGTCTGTGTATGTGTATGTGTGTGTAAGGCTTTTGCTTGGGTGAAATTTTCAAAATAAAATTTATTACCATTAAAAGTTGGTATTTAAAAAAGAGAATTTGGATTCTTCATAAGAATCCGAAGCCTCCATATGAAGTTGAGAATTGTTGTTTCAATATTTGTGCAGAATTGTTTAGAAATTTTGCTGGGGACGGGATTGAATCTGGACATTGCTATTGGTTAGATCGCCACTTCCACTCTGTTAGTGGAAGCAAAGGAGATGTTTCCATCTTCTGATGTCTTCCTCAATTTCTCTCTTCAGAGACCTGAAGTTTATGTCATATAGATTGTTGACTTACTTGGTTAGAGCTACATGAAGTTGATGGTATTTGCATTTTTTGTGAACAGTATTGTTTTTCTAACTTCCTCTCTGACCTTTTATTGCTTATGTATCAGAGGGTACTGAGTGCTTTGAGTTAAATTTGTATTCAACCACATACTAAATGGTTATATAAACTGTAGAAATTCTCTTGTAGAATTTTAGAGATGCAGAGATGGTTCAATATACAAAATTACGTTAATCTAATCCACAATATAAACAAACTCAGTGAAAAATCAAACGATGATCTCTTTAAAAGATGAAAATCATCTCACAAAATACAACAATCCTTCAAGTTAAAAATATTGCAGAGATCATCGAGTAAATGTTCTTACCTAAATGTAATAAAAGCAATATAAAGCAAACCATCTACCAACCTCAAATTAAATGTAGAGATACTGGAAGCAATCCTACTAAATTAAGGGACAAGACAAGGATGCCCACTGTTTCATTATCTATTCAATATTGTAGTCAAGTTTCTAGATATAGCAATAAGACAACAATCTACTGATCAAGGAGACACAAATTTGAAAAGAAATTGTCAAGGTATTACTATTTGTGGATGATATGGTGATTTACATAAGCAATCTCAAAAAATCTACTAGAATCCTTCTACAGATAATAACTTAAGCAACATGGCAGGATAATAAATTAACTCAAACAGATTAATTGCCTACTTTTACACAAAGGATAAACAGGATGAGAAAAAAATTAGAGAAACAACTCTTCACAATACACAGAAATAGTATAATATATCTTGGTGTGACTCTTTTCAAGTAAATAAAATATCTGTATTATAATAAATTCACATTTTTCATGAAAGAAATTGAAGAAGATCCCAGGAAATGGAGGGATCTCCCATGTTCATAAACTGGTAGATTTAACATAGTAAATATGGCGATCAAACCAAAAGTAATCAACAGATTCGATGCAGTCCCCTTCAAGACTCCAACACAGTTCATCCCAAGCATTGATAGAGCAATTCTCAATTTCATATGAAAAAACAAAAAGTCCAGGATTGCAAAAAACAATTTTAACATGAAAAGAACTTCTGGAGGAATTACCATCGCTGACTTCGACATGTACTACAGAGCAATAGTGAGAAAAAACCACATTGTATTGGTAGAGAAATACACAGGTTAATCAAGGTAATAGGTTTGAAGACCCAGAAATAAGCTCAAATATATATGGACACTTTGTCTTTCACAGAGAAGCCAAAAGCATACAGTTAAAAACAGAAACCATATTTAATGAATGGTGTTGGTCTAATTAATAGTCCATATTTAGAAATATGAAAAAAATACTTATTTATAACCTTGTAGAAAACTAAAGTACAAGTGGATCAAGGAACTCAGCATAAGTCAGATAATTCACAACAGAGTAGTCTATAATGTCTAAAAGCACTTAAGAACTAAAGTCTTTAGTGATCGGTGAAATGCAAATCAAAATAATTCTGAGATTCCTCCTAACACCAATTAGAATGTCTGGAATAAAAAATGTAGGTGAGAATACACGCTGGCAAGGATGCAGAGAAAGAGGAACACTTCTTTATTGCTTTTGGGATTGCAAACTGGAACAATCAGTCTTGAAATCACTGCAGCATTTCCTCAGAAATTTAGAAGTAGACCTAACTAAAGACCTATATATATACTCTTGAGTACATACCTAAAAAATCACACCATATCACAGGGACATGTGCTCGAATATGATCATAGTAGTCTCATTTGTAAAAACCATAAGCTACATGGAAACAAAATATTCCATAACAGAAGAATGGATAAAGATAATGTGGTATGTTTATACAATGGAATATTACTTAGTTATTAAGATCAAGGTAATCGTGAGTTTTGAATGAAAATGAAATTATGAAATATCATCCTGAGTGGGGTATCCCAGACTCAAAAGGCCATACATCATGTGTATTTGCTAATAAATTGAGAGTAGCCAAAAATCACTCACTACCTAGGATACAGGCAACAGAATTTATGAACTTAAAAAGCAGAAAGGTCAAGACAGGGAGTGAAGAAATGGGATAAGGAGCTGTGGGAGGGTGGCCTCAGAAGAGGGACCATGACTGGATTGCAAATAAATAAATAAATTCATTAAATGTGCTGTGTGCTTATAGGTTAGAGTATTCCTTCATTTCCATAATAGGAGGAAACAAAAAAGCACCCAAGGATAGATCAATGAAACACAAGTTAAATGCTTAAATCCTGATTTGAAGGCAGCAACAGAAAAAAAAAATAAAGAACAGATGTCACATAGACGTATAAATCTATCTGTACACCAACTCGTAAAATACCAAAACACATTATTTTTCCTAATGAGTCCAGTAACAAAATAAAAAATCTGTAAAATGCTAATGAAAGATAATCCAGAATGTTATCAAGATCTTCAGTGTACAGAAGGCTACAAAATAACACTGTTTTCTGAACACAGATATGTTGTTCCCATAAATTCACAACACATGAGAAAAAGGTGTTAAATGAATGCCAGTTTAAACCAGACCAAATTTCAGCATAGATACTGAAGGTAGATGGAAAGATGTCCCCTCCCCAGAAAATGAGGTATTAGCAATTGATAACTACTGGGAGGAGAACTAGTTTTTTTTTTTCAGTGTGCAGCACCTGGTTGGTTAACAACCTTTAAGTGACATGCACACACATAAGTATAGATGAGTATCATGAACTGTATTACACACTTTAATTACAAATTTTGAAAGTTAGGGAATGGGTAAATAAATCTAGAAGGAGTGGAGTGGTGAATGTGATGAAAACCCATTGTATGAAATTATCAAAAATTAAAAATGAGAAATGGGCTGTTATGAATCCCTATGAGGATGCAACAGATCTTTGCATTATATGGGTCTTAAAATTCATTTAAATACATTTTTTAAAACTATCCTTGGTACTTCATTAAAACATGTTAAATGGCACTGTGAAATGAAAAACATTGAGAAGTACAGGGGAAAATATTTTATCTTCCAAAACCAATATTGGCACTGGATGAAAGATATAAATCAAGAATGATTTGTAATGGCTGTGTTGAGCTATTTCAAGAAGATGGTAATGGATTATGACATTTCAATTCCTTTAACAAGAAATAAAAAATATATATCTGACTTCTACTCAGATCATTTTCACTTACTAGTATATTATGAAATCCAGTGGAGAAATAGGAAGTTTTCCCAAAAATCTAAACTTACCTGTCTCGTTAGAAATCTCATTGTCTACACAAGGAGTGAACTTGTAGCAGCAGATGGCCTTGTTCTCCAGTGACTTTTCTGTATCCAGTCTCACAACTCTCATTGCATACTGACTTGGGGATCTGAGAAGAATTAAAAGAATGTTATCTAATGCTTAGTATTTTATAAAAAAAAAACCATAAAAACAGAGTTTTTTGAAGGTCATATACTGAAGGACAAAGTATTGTTATTAACACCTAGCGATATTGAAAAGATTAGCTGTAGTAATGGAGCATGGGTAACTGGTGGTTGCCACCTCAAAGTCCCAGATGCCAGGAAAGCAAGAGACTCCCAGGATCTATCCTGGATGACATTAGCTGAAATACCTCACAAATGGGAAGGAGAACTTGTAGAGACCATATTTATAGGTTAGCTAAGGCCCTAGTTGGGGCCACATACATATCTCAAAAATATCAACCCAGGATTGTTCCTATCTAAAGAAAATACAGGGACAAAGAGTGGAGCAGAGACTGAAGGAAAGGTCATTCAGAGATTGTCCCATCTGAGAATCCATCCAGTATGCAGCCATCAAACCAAGACACTATTACTGATGTCAATAAGTGCTTGGTGACAAGAGCCAGATATAGCTGTCTCCTGAGAGATTCTGCGAGTGCCTTATCAGTACAAATGCAGATCCTTGCAGCCATCCATCTGTGTGAGCACAGGGACCCCAATGGAGGAGTTAGGGGAAAGACTGAAAGAGCTGAAGGGGTTTGCAACCTCATAAGAAGAACAAAAATATCAACAAACTAGACCCCCCCAGAGCTCCCAGGGACTAAACCACTAATCAAAGATCACACATGGAGGGATGCAAGGCTCCAGCTACATGTATAGAAGAGGATGGTCTTACCTGGCATCAATGAAAGGGGAGGCCCTTGGTCCTCTGAAGGCCTGATGGCTAGTGTAGGGGAATACTCGCTAGGGTAATGAGGCATGAATGGGGTATAGGGGGAGGACCTTCATAGAAGCCAGGGGATGGAGGATAGTATAGGGGTTTACAGTCAGGAAGCCAGGAAGGGGATAACAGTTGAAAAATAAAGAGGTAAAGTAACCAATAAAGTTTTTTTTTTAAAAAAAAAATTTAAAAAAAAAGGAAAGATTGTGAACTTGAGAAGGTAAATGTGTTTAAATTTTGGTCTGATAATGCGGGGCGCCGCCTCGCCGAAAAGGAGAACGCCACGCTTCAGGATTCTTCTGGCAGCATTTTTATTACAGCTCTTTTAGTGTTACAGCTCTCTTAGATGGTAGTGAGGCGAGGGACCCCAAGCCCCAAAAGCTTGTGGCTTATATAGCGCTTTAGGAGATGTGCCGCACACTCATTGGCTCTTATGATGTCGCCAAATTAGCATACTGGTTTTCGCGCCTTGCGCAGGCGCACATTCAAGCAAGGCTCGCAAGAAGAACCAGGAAGCAGGAAACCGGCGCCATCTTGCGATGGTGGAAGCGGCTCCTAACATGATAATTATCATAGTTTTAAAAAATTTGGAATCTTAATGAGTTAAGGACACATTTCTGAAAAATTAGTGATTAGGAACATGATATAGTAATCCATGGGGTCCATCTTATCTAACACTATCTTTGTACTTTATGACAACTGTGAATATTCCACCATTACTGTGAATATTCATTGTCAATTTGAGAGGATTTATAATTACCGTGGAAGCAAATAAATGTATATTTTAGGAAGAAATATATAGGTAAATTTAGCTAAAGTTAAAAGGGTCAGTTAAATAATAATGTCACTATTGTACAAATGTCACAATTTAAGAGAAGATAGAGAAGAGCCGCAGTATTCACTGCTTACTGAATTCAGAGGATATTACATCAGCAGCACCCTCTGACATTTGAAAATCATACATTTTCAACTATCATGCCCTGTACCCTCAAATTGTCCTGTAAGTTATTTCAAGTTATTATTAAATAGTGGATGAGATAGGACATATTGAGAATTGAAGGACAATTAAGGGATACTATTGGAGTTATTATATGATATTTTGAAAAAATCTATTACATATAGGCTAAAGCACTTGTGTATGTAATTCCTTTTAGGTGACATTATATGGGAAGCTATTGAAACTTTGTTAGAATTTAGACTTGCTGATGAAATTATGGCACAGTGGTTGGGAAGTGAAAAGTTTAAGTATTTCCTCAATTCCAGGTTTCTAATTTTATATATTGTTAATATATGTGGGTAGAAACATTTTCTTTCCATTTCCTGTGCCCATCTCCAGTATGACAACTTGGTGGGATGCTTCTATCTTTAGTAGACTCTGATACTTCTAGAACCATAAAACAAAATATAGTCTTTCTTTGGAAACCATCCCTCCCCTTTAACTTCTACTCACCAAAGTCTGCTTTTTTTGCCCGCCTCTTTTAAAATACAGAACAAGGTACAAAATCAAAGCAAAAACTCCTCTGCTCCCCGCACCAAAAACAGGCAGGCAAAGGCTAATAAGACAAAAAAGGTCAAAACAAAGTAAAACAAAATATAAAAGACAATAAAAATAGCAATGTGTTAAAAAATATACTCTTTCTTCTAAAAGTCATTTTTGGTCATGGTTTTTGACCATACAATAAAAAATAAACTTGATTTTGTTTCATGATATTAACCCCAAATTCAAGATTTGTCTCCATATACTAATACATGAGTCATTTGGAGAAGCAAATTTTCTCTTACCAAGTGTCTCACCCCAAATTTTTGAAAAATGGAGAAAAACAAATCCTCATATGAGTTAACAATGGGGGACTTATTGAACACTATATAGTTCCATTGATCGGAATCAAAGAGAATGAAAAGCCAGTATACTAATATTACTTTTTAATATTTTACACTGATATTTGAAATGTAATGGAGCATTGTAGAAATCAATTCCAAGAGATATATTGGGTAAGAGATTGGCGTTCCTGTTGATCTCCTCAACGGCAAATCGCAGAGCCAAAATATATTGGTAGTTCTTAAAGTTATACCTGTATAAGTGGCATAGAAACACATAAGAGGATTATCATATATACCAAACATATCTGCATATTTAGTACAGTAAATTTTATACTAAAACTTTGATTACATAAAATATGTAATTTAATTTCTTTACCATGAATAGATGAACTAAATTAGGTAAATATTTTAGCTACAGACAAGATCTTTTATCATTACTACTCATAATTTATAGATCCTCAAATCATGTATTATTTATATTTCATAGACAGATTCATTACACATTCTGTTTACAACTCAGGAATCTTTTTTTCCCAAATAGCACATCTGTTGGAATCTACATCTATGGTCTTTGGTCTTTACATATTATAACTCACTATTTTATCATCAACCCATCCACATTTTAAAAAAAATGTATCTTAATTAAGTCATATTGCAATAATCATATTGCAATGTTAATTTCATTGCATATGTGGCCATTGTAGCTATTTCTCTGATATAGCTTTTAGAGTATGACAGCATGGAATTACAAATGTCATAGAGAAACAATACAAAATCCTACTTCTGTATCTGAATTAATGAGATTAAATGTGTAAGGAGCCGCCATTAGAAGATGGTGCTTGTTTCCTCTGTTTGAGGTGGAAAACAACTGCATTCAGAGCAGCATGGGAGTTGGACACTCTGCACCTGTTATTAGAGCCTTGCAGGAGCTTTTGAAAGAACGAGGGCTGAAAGTTTCAGAGACTACATTAAAAGGCTTCTTTGATGAGATAGATCGGATTGCTCCATGGTTCGACCCGACTGGGTCGCTTACCATTGGTAGCTGGGAGAAATTAGGGAGAGATATTGAGAGAGAAGCAGAAAAAAGAAAGCTAAAAGCAGGGACAAAGCCACTATGGAAACTAGTTAAACCATGTATTCAAGACCAACGCTGTAAGAAGGCAGTATGTGATGGTCAGCGTGCACTGGCCAAGCATCAAGACAGCATGTCAGAAACAGAAAAAGGAGATGAGTCAGGAGCCCGTGCCCAAAATGAAATAGAGGAAAAATTAGGGGCATGAAGGAAAAAGAGTTCTAAATAAGGAAAAGGAAAACATAAGGATCCGGAGGTGGAGCGCGTGCAAAGTAACATCTACCCGCCTCTACAAGAGTTTGAACTTTTAGATAAAATCAAGGTCCTCGACAAAAGAGGAGATAAAGTTTCCAGGTGAACTGGGATAATTAAGTCCATGGGACGCGGCTATTTTGCTCTTCTCTGTAGATAAAGAGAGAGCAGGCAAGTTTGTGGTGTCGCAAACCGAAAGTGAATCTTTGGGAGGAATTTAATTATGGACACTGCTCAGTCGCACCCAATTTTTTTTTTTTTTAGCTCCTCAGGAGCTGCTTTTATCAAGGAGTTTTAAGATAAAAAGTTCAACTCTGTTAACATTTTTGAATGAATGTGATACCATTGCACCCTGGTTCTCGGTATCAGGAAATCTTACAGTATCCTGCTGGGATAAGCTCGGCAGAGACCATGACTTCGCTAAGGAACAGGGAACTTTGCAAAAGTTAGTGAGAAGCTGTTTGGAAGATCAGAAATGCAGTAAAGTAGTTGAAGAGGGACAAATGGCCTTGGAAATGTTGCAGGAGCAGAGATTGGAGAGGGGTGCAAGTGAGAAGGGAGGCCTCAGTTCCTCCAGCTTATCTTGAAGCTGCGCAGGCTCCTCTGTCTACTCAGCCTGCAAAGGTCGTCATTAGGATACTTTCCTCTGAAAAGCTAAGCGCTGCCAAAGCTCATAGTGAGCAGGGCAGTGGTACTGATAGTGAGCGGGGCAGTGGTACTTCGCTGTTCCTGACTTCAGAGTGGCAGGGGTCCTAGTAGGACAGTGCAGAGAAGTAAGCTAGAGTAGTAAATAAAAACCTGAATTTTTTTTAGAAAAAAAAAAAATTACTCTGAGATAAAATGTTTAAATAACTTTTCATCTTTAAGCTTGTCTTTCTGGCAGAGCTTCTGTCCTAGAGCTAAGAGTAGAAGCAAAATTATGAAGCTTCTCATTCTTTGCAAGGATTAGGGTATGAAGCCACTCCTAGCATAAGTGCAAACGAGTTAGTGTGGAGAGATCATGAGGGAAGAAAAGGTAGATTTCAGCCTTATGTTTTACCATTACCAGTGAACCTCTGGAGAAGAGACATCCTAAAGGGCATGGAATTAAGACTAACCAATGAATACTCTGCTCAGAGTCAGAAAATGATGAAAGACATGGGATATGTTCCTGGGCTTGTCCTGGGAAAGTTTCATCAAGATATTTCCCAACCTATTGAGACCAAATGTCAAACCCACACAAAAGGGCTGGGTTTTTCCTAGGGGCCATTGAGTCTGCAATACCCATACAGTGAAAATCAGAGCACGCGGTGTGGGTTCCTCAATGGCCTTTAACCTCTGAAAAATTAACTGCTGCTAAAGCTCTAGTTGATGTACAGCTAGCCCTTGGACATTTAGAGCCCACTCAATCTCCTTGGAATACTCTAATTTTTGTTATTAAAAAGAAGTCTGGAAAATGGAGACTTCTACATGATTTAAGGGCTATTAATAGTCAAATGCAAGTTATTGGAGCCATTCAGCGTGGTTTACCACTTTTATCAGCATTACCTAAAGAATGGAAATTGATAATTGTAGATATTAAAGACTTCTTCTTTTCAATACCTTTAGTAATTGAAGATAGACAAAGATTTGCCTTTACGTTGCCATCCATTAACCATGAAGAGCCAAATTATAGATATCATTGGAAAGTCTTGCCTCAAGGTATGGCTAATAGTCCCACTATATGTCAGTTATATGTGGGAAAATCCTTAAAAATTATTCGAGATAAGTATCCTAAATTGAGAATCTGACATTATATGGATGATGTATTGCTTTGTGGATCTAAGGATGAAGACTTGTGCCTTGCCTATGCTGATTTAATAAAAGTATTTGAGAGTAAAGGTTTATTTATCGCACCAGAAAAGGTGCAGAAAGGCAACATAGGAGCATTCTTGGGAACTAATATACATCCTCAGTTTATATCCCCACAGAAAATTACCATTCATAGGGACCACCTTAAAACATTAAATGACTTTCAAAAACTTTTGGGAGATATTAATTGGATACGTCCCTATCTCAAAATTCCTTCAGCTGAATCAAAGCCTTTATTTGCTATATTAGAAGGAGACTGTCATATTTCCTCACCTAGAAAACTAACCTCTGCTGCCATAGTAGCTCTACAGAAAGTAGAGGAAGCCATATAGCAAGCTCAATTAGTGAGTGTTCAGCCTAATGAACCTATTTTCTTATGTATTTTTGATAAAGTCACATTGCCTACAGCAGTGTTGTGGCAGCAGGGACTGTTGCTCTGGATTCATCCTCATGCATCACCAAATAAAACTTTAGATCATTATCCTACAGCTGTAGCAGAATTGGCATTAAAAGGGTTGCAGGCTTCTTTGACACACTTTGGGCAATACCCTGATACGCTTACAGTTCCATATACAGCCCAGCAAGTTCAAGTGCTTTGCACAGCGATAGATATGTGGGCTATACTGAAATGTATATTTCCAGGTCACATAGATAATCACTACCCAGACCATCCGTTATTACAGTTTGTGTAAAAACATCCTATAATTTTTCCTAAAGTAACTGCCAATGCCCCTATTCCAAAGGCTATAGATACTATACAGATGGATCAAAGTCAGGCATTGAATGTTATGTGGCTGATTGTGCTAGCCCAGTAAAGTTTAAATTTGCTCCTGACACTCTGAAATTGGTAGAGTGTCAGGTGGTTTTAGAAATCTTCAAGGCTTTCCCTGGTCCTATAAATATCATTTCTGATTCCCACTACGTGGTGAATGCAATTCGTATTCTAGAGGTCGCAGGTACAATAAAATCAACCAGTCCTGTGGCCCCCATTCTGAAACAAATACAACAGTGTATTTTATCTAGGAACTCAAAATTTTTTATTCGACATATTAGAGCCCATACCTTATTACCAGGTCCCATGGTGCTGGGTAATACTTTAGCTGATGTGGCTACTTGCCAAGTGTTCCCTGTTTTGCAAACGAATCTTACAGCTGCTCAGGAATTTCATAAACTGTTTCATGTTCCAGCCTCCACTCTCAGACTTAAATTTGGTGTCCCAAGAGCTGCGGCTCGAGATAATACATTAAACTGCCAGAAATGTGTGGAATTTAACCACCCTCCATGCATTGGAGTAAACCCAAGAGGGCTTAGACCTTTAGATGTCTGGCAGATGGATGTGACACATATTAAACATTTTGGAAAATTATAATATATTCATGTATCTATAGATACTTGCTTTGGTATTATCCATCCTATGCCTATGGCTGGAGAAAAGGTTTGTCATGTTATTGCCCACTGCTTAGAAGCTTGGGCAGCGTGGGGCAAACCGCGCCTGCTAAAGACTGATAATGGGCCTGTGTATACAGCTAAAACTTTTGTACAATTTTGTGTGTGCATGCAAGTGCAGCATCGTACTGGATTGCCGTACAATTCCCAGGGTCAGGGCATCATTGAAAGAGCCAATCTAACTTTGAAAATGTATCTGCAAAAACGAAAGGGGGGAATTATGGAATTATCACTGGCTCCTAAATCAGCCCTGTCTCTAACTCTATGAGAAGGGGCTGACTGCTGCTGACAGGCATAGTAATTCTGTGGAAGAGACACAGGAAACAGTGAAATGGAAAGATGTATTGACAGACTCATGGAGAGGCCCGGATCCAGTGCTTACCAGATCCAGGGGAGCTGCTTGTGTTTTCCCACAGAATGAAGAAATCCTGTCTGGGTGCCAGCAAGACTAATCAGAATTGTTGTGGAGCCAAGGATGTTTTCTAAGAAGAATGAAGATGCTGTGGTGGACACTTTTAGTCATGATGACTTATGAAGAAGTGCTAAGTATTCAGTTATGGGCAATAGTTAGATCTTGGCCCGCACCTATGCCTGTTCATGCCAATTCTACTGTGTTGCCATTGTTTACTTCTACTCAATGTTTTATGAAACTCCCATGTGCTATGCCTATGGGACAAGAGCCTGTTTTATACAATGCCACTGCATTTCCATTGAATTTTACTCTCTGCTTTACTACTAAGGCTAAAGCTCATACTCTGTGTATCGTACTCAGGAATGCCACATTAACAAACTGGGTGGATCCTGTCTCACTTAGCAAGGTTGGTACCGGAGTCTTGGTTGAGGCACTAAAGCAGGTGTCAGCTAGTAAGATGGAAAGTTCCAGAAATATTTCTAATAATGACAGGGCCTTATTAAATATAACTACCATGTTGCTTCAGAGTAATGTTACCACACCTTGGACATCACAATGGCCCACCCATAATGCAACATACAAGAAAGTTTTGCCTTGATGTCCCCCTGATCTATCTTTTCCTCCAGTTTTTATGCCATGTCAATCTAAAGAATCTCCTGACATGGAAATTGCTTCAGGATTTGCCCTTTCACCTCCTATAAAATGGGCTACTATCAACAGGACTGGTAGTTGAACAGGAAGGCAAAATATATGGCCCTTTTATCAATGGATATTAACAAATATAGCTGGAACCAGTACTAGCCTTTCTGCATTTGTCTCTATGCAAGGTCTATATCATGTGATACAAAATGTCTCAGCCACCCGCTCTAATAATAGCTATCCTTATTTGGATGGGATTAAGGTAAATGGCAAGCTGGTGAATGCATCTGCCCCAGCTGCCCCTGTATGTGTTTCACCTCCATTTTTCTTTATATTGGCTGAGTTTGAAAATAATACAAGTTTTCTGAACTGTAGCACAAGTAATACTACCTGCTACTTAGCTGAATGCTAGAATGGTTCCTTATCTTTGGCCTTAATAGTACATATACCTACTTTTGTGCCAATTCCTGTGGAAGCAGATCCAGAAGATTTTCCTATAGCCACTTTATTTAGACAAAAAAGAGATTTTGGTATTACAGCTGCAATTCTGACTGCTCTAGCAGTATCAGCAGCAGCTGTGGTGATTGCAGGCATAGCAATGGCCAATCAAGTAAATGCAGCTCAAACTGTTGATGCTTTAGTAGAAAGAGCTGTGGATGCTTTGGTTACACAGCATCAAATGAATGCTCATCTCACTTCTGGTATTCTTCTGGTTAGTCAGAGAGTGGACCTTCTTCAAAGCAAATTGGAAGAGATTGTAGATATTGTACAGCTAAGTTGTGTTAGTCATACTAAACATATGTACATTACCCCATTGAGGTATGATAATTCTACTTTTAAAGATGGTAACCTGTTGTCTAATTTTTTTAAAGGCAATTGGTCTCTGCAAGTGGAGCGGTTGCAGAATCGTCTGTTGATGGAGATTACAGTACTGAATGGAACTGCATCAATCCTATCACTGTGGGAGATTTTACTTCTTGGCTAACTTCGGCATTTTCCTACTTTAAGGAATGGATAGGGGTAGTTCTCTATGGGGCTGCAGTTTGTTGTGGACTGGTATTGTGTCTATGGTTGCTTTGCAGACTTAAATTTCATCAACGAAGAGACAAAGTACTAATTACTCAAGCATTGCTAGCCCTCGAACAAGGTACATCTCCCCAAGTGTGGTTAGCGGCTCTTCATAAAGAGCTGTGATTCTCTTCTCAAGGCCAGCTGCCATTGATTCCAATGATGGGAGTAGGTTGAAGCCATAAGCCAGGGGCACATCATCTAGGAGTAAGGCAGTGAGTCACCCCATGATGGGAATAGCGAGTGGCCATTACCTGGGTGCACATTCTCTTGCACAGAGAATGCCAGGTGTGGGTGTAACCCTCGTAGCCTAAGACAGGGAACTCACCCCTCCTTATGGGAGTTTTGTCATGTTGATGCTGGCTATGGGGGCATGTCAACTAGCCTAAGACAGGGACATTGACCAGTGCCTGCTCTTAAAAAATAAAATGGGGGAGATGTAAGGAGCCGCCATTAGAAGATGGCGCTTGTTCCCTCTGTTTGAGGTGGAAAACAACTGCATTCAGGGTCGTAAACATCTGCTGTGAGCCTGCGTATCTTTCAGATGCAGCTCCTCACCCTCTCGAGCAGTATGTAAATGAAGTTCTGCAAGAAGCACCAATTAGACACTTATACACAGTTGTGATAACTATTTAAGCAGCACCCATTTTGGGCTTGGAGTCTTTACAATCAATGGTGTGTTCCCCAATAAAATGTGTGAGGAAGGATCCTGTTGTTGCGTCATCCTTGCTGGCGAGGCGGGTGTGACAAAATGAATGCAGCATCATGCCATTTATATTTTTATCATTATGTCTATATATGGTGTTTTTATTTTTGACTGTGTACACGTGCATATCTAAGTATATACAGTTGTATAGAGTTCAAAAACTATGAATTCAAGTCAAGAAAACCCCAAGTTGATTCCTAGCTATTCACCTTATTGATAGTATATTTTATTTATTTTTTATATATTTATATATTTATACATTGCATTCATTAAGTGCTCAGGTCCTTTCTTGGTTTACTCAATAACACAGAGTCAATGACTTGACTGTAAGTAGTTGTGTATATCAGGCTGGTCTTAAACTCAGAAATACCTACCTGTCTCTTTTTCTAGACTACTGGGAATAAAGTCTTGCAGCAGCATATGTGCCTGCTGGATTTCTTTATTTTCTTATCACATATGCCTAGATATCTACACAGCAAACTTGTAGAGATTCTCTTGTTTTTCTCTCCTACCCTCAATATGATCTCTGGATTATGATCGTGTACTCATATTCTTTTAGGAAATATGAACTCAGTTCCTCACGTTTGAAGTGTTCTACTTTCCTAAACATCTCTTCATCTATTTAATAATAACTTTTGTGGAAAAAAAAAACATTTTACTTTGAAAGGCCCCAAATCCACATTGAAAAAAGTGTATCACTTAATTTCTATGTCAAAGTGAGTTGCTCACAGAAAAAAAAAACTTCAAGATTTCATTGTATGTATTTTTCTTCTTCCCCAATGCTTAAAAATTTACCTCAAAAGCAGTTGAAAGAAACTAAGAACCAGAGTTTAACAATAACCTCATGGAAACAATGAATTCTCAAGACATGTAGGAAGTTATATTTACGATCTCACATTAAATATAATACCATGCTATTACCTGTGAATGTTCAAGTGAATCAAAAAAATAGCAAGGAAAATGGAGGTCAGCATGAAGTACAACTACTATCTAAGAGTAAATACTTCTTAGGGTTTCATTGCTGTGAGGAGACACACACTGTCATAAAGAAAAACATTTAACTGGAGCTAGTTTACAATTTCAGAGTTTTAGTCTATTATCATCATGGTGGAAACTATGACATTATATAGGCAGAAATGGTCTTCAAAATGTATCTGAATGTCTTACATCTTAATTCACAGGCAGCAAAAGAAGAAACTGAGACACAATGGCTAGACTTGTTTTTCTTAGATGTGTAACCCAAACAACAGGGTAAGACACTTCTTCTAACAAGTCAATCCCTACTCCAACAAGGCCACACATCCTAATAGTGCCACTCAGTACTGTCAAAACATCTGAACAGAACAGTCTATGGGCCATTTCTGTACAAACTACTGCATTCCATTCTTTGACTTTGATAGGATTGTAGCCATAAAGTAGTGCAAAAGTAATCCAACTTAATTTACCATACTCTACAACAGCATCAAGTTTGTTTGAAGTCCAAAATTCAATTTCTCTTCTGAGATTCATGCAACCATGCAATGTAATCCCAAGAAAAATAAAAATAAAAAAGCAGATCACATACATTCAGGATATAATGGTACAGAATTTACAATACCTTTTCAAATTTGAGAAAAAAAAAACATAGAGAAAACTGGACCAAAGAAAGATTTAAAATAAGCTAAGCAAACTCCAGACTCTTCAATTCCATGTCTGATTTCAAAATGTTCTTCACATCTCCAATTCCTTTCATCTCTGTTGACTTCAAAACTCTTCTTTCTCTTGGGTTTTTTTCCATTCCCTGTTAGCAATGCTTTGGCATCTTCAACATCATGAAGCAATCCAAGATTCTCCTTTGAGGTTTGACATAATGGCTCCTCTAAGTCTCCTTCCACAGACATACCTGATATAATCCTGGCCTTAACAGATGTCCTTAGTCACAGAGAAAGTTGTCATAACCACTTTCTTCAATCCTTGACTCTCAATGCCAGAACCACATCGCTGAACCTGCCAAGTTATATTACATGCTCGTGCTGGAAAATCACTCTCTCATAAAATTCTGTGTCTCTTTATGGACTAGGTCAAAATGCAGAATCTTTCTTTTCCAAGATATCTAAAGACCAATTTCTAGGAAATACTAATATATACCTCCTCTGTGTCCATTGGAGCCATGATCACAGAGGTCAAATTACACTCAGAAACACTTTCTTTCCACATTTTTCCTTGGTTTACTCATTAAGTAGCACTTAAAGGATTTCACTCTTTTCCTAAAAAAATTCTCAAAGTCAATAGTCCTCCAAACAGAAAAACATTGCCCTTCAAAGCAATAGCCATTTCTCTGATATCAATTTCTGTCTGTCTTGTGTTTGGTGGATGTGAAGACACACAATAACCATAATGAGTCTTATGAAGGAAAACTTACAATTTCATAGATCTTGTCTGTTTCATTATAGTGAGAATCATTGCAATGTGCAGGCAGAAATGGTCTTGGACAAAGAGATTAGTGTTCTACATTTTTACCTGAACAGTGAATACACTGTTCAAAATTGAACTTCTTAGAATTCTAAACCACCCTTTTATAGGGACACACTAACTCTAGCAAGGCCATACCTACTCCAAAAGACCACTCAGTATGGGCCAGGTATGCACACACATGATTCTGAGGGGACCATTTCTACTAAAAGCACAAAAACTGCTTTAATAACTTCTCAAGGAAGAGTCAGTTCTCTTCAATAATGTGATTTCTTCTAGACAAGTTATATTCTGACATGGCCTCACCCTCAAAGGTACTAAGGCAACATAAAGTAAACTTGATTGAGAATTTTTTTAAACTTTGTCATCAGCAGTTTCTCTGAGTGCAGAGCAGATTTGATGTTTTGTAAGATTTTGCTAAGTTATCTTCCTAGAAAAAGCAACAATTTTATGTCAATGAATCAAATTTATTCTTACCTTCATGCACTGGACCAGAAAGCATAGAATGAACTTGAACACGTCTAATAGAGGAAAGGCAATTTCTAAATTGAACCAAGATTTGTAATTCTGAAAGTTGGGGCTATAATTATAAAATAGCTATCAAACAGTGGCATAGATTTTTTAAAAATGGACTTCTCCTTAGCATTTAAAAGACAATAAAGATTGTCATTACCTCCAACTGTTATGCAAAGGTTTCTTGTGTGAGGAAAATCATTTTAAGATTTTCATATCTAGCAATTTGTTTGCGAAGGAGTCATGAGTAAATATTTTAGTTGAGGGTACATCCTGACCAAAAGGTTTGTTGCCTGAGGCTGTTGAATTACCTCTATTTTTTGAGAGTCCTAAGGTAAGTTCCTCACACAGTTTTTCTGGTTTGATAAAATTCCTGTATTTTTAAGGATTAAAGTAGCTCCAGATAAGGCAGTGCCATTTGTATAAAAGCTAGTTTGACACACTTTATGCCAATGGTGCCCTTTCAGACAAGGATGATACCTGGTTGGATTTCTGCTCTGAGTGGGGCTAGGTGTGTAAAAATTTATGGCACCTCTTGCTTTACTTGTTTGCTGATATGTCCAGGCTTGTTACATGAATGATTTTGTGAGCCAAGACTAATTTGTAGAGAGCCATGGAAAGCAGAGACAGCTCTGGCAATCCGATGCTCTCACAAGTTCTGTAATTTACTGTCTTTGTGTAAGGGGAAAGCGCGGGAAGTCACAAGCCCTTCCTGGGGCATATAGGATTTTATGGGCAATTAACCAACCAGATATGTACACATCACTCCAGGGGGTATTTAACCAGGACCTTCTCGGGGCTCAGGGCCTTTTCTCCCAGCCGGTTTCCACCAGCCGGCCTTTTTCCAGCGGCTCTTTCCTCTATAACATCGTAATAAAGATCTGCTGAAGAACTTTGGTGTCTGTGTTATCTCGCTGGCGAGTACACGCCACCGACACTAATTTATTAATTTTTTTCTCTCCTTGATTTTTTTCTCTCCTTTGTAAGACTTTAGATAGTGTTCTGGCCTTGTGAGGTTGTTGTAATTGGTACATCTTAAAAATACAAAGTAATAACCTCAGCACATGCTTTAAGTAAATTATCAGACTTTAATTGTCTTTAGAAGAGTTTGACAAGTGATTGTAGCATTGTCAAAGGCCAGGTATTTTAAAACAATATCTTGTGCTTCATAGCTTCTATCAGTTGAGTAACAGAGTCCTCAAAATATTTTTCTGGTTTCTGTATTATAGCTCTATTGGGCAAGCATTTGCATGCTTCTAGAGCTGCAGCTGCTATTTTTACTAGAACTTCCTTTGTAATTTTTTGGTGAGTCATTTCTTCAAACCATTCTCCCATTCCCAAAACATTTCATATGTTAACACTTTCATTTTTTTTCAGACACCTTAGATAGCTTTATTTTGAATCAAGTTTTATATGTATATATAAAACTTCACTGTAATAATTCTTTTTTAGTGAGGCAGGTTATGGCTATTTTAAACTAATCATGAGGAGTCTTAAGTAATTTAAATTGCAAGGATTCCCATAAGAGATTCTTATTCTCTTTGTCGTTCTTTGTACTCACTGTGAAACAGCCTAGCAATTTACCCTGTTGCAGAGCTTGGAGTACAGCAATAGCAGATTCAGTAGAACTCTTTGGTTTCTTTTTATATTTTTCAGAGTGTCTTATGGAATGACTTATATTTAAATGCTGCAGGGTAGGCCACGTATGTTTATGATATTTTCTTAGTTTCTTTTCTGAGTCAGTTTCCTACTTAGATGTTGAGTTTTCCTTTGTTGATTTATCATTACCCTCTCCTGAGCTACTTTTCTCAGACTTTTGTGTTGAGGACTAAACATTATTCTTAGATCCTGATTGAGGCAGTAGTAATGGAGTCCCCTTACAAGGAGGTAAATCAAATGTCTCCTGAGAACAAAGTTTCTTTGAGAACTGCCTGGTGGCATGCATTTAAGGTCAGAGCTGATGGCTCCTGGCCTACCCTGGGTAATGATGGTACTCAACGAACCTAACCATGTGTTTATGGCACCTACGATCTGCCTTTTGTCATCTCCCTATGCCTTCCTAAGCACAGTCCAAATAGCAAATGCTGTAAGGAGCATGTCTAACCCTCCATTCTCTGTAAACCAGTTTTTAATATCTAACTCTGTTTTCTCCCATGCATCCATATCTAAAACTCTCCTTCCTGGAAACCAAGGACTGACCATTTGTACAACCTGAAGAAAGTCAGTCAGCTGGCTAGTGCTAGTCTTAATGCCTTTTTTCTTTAAGAGAATGCTTAATATCATCTGTAAAGAACTCTCTGTCAGGAGAATCACTTTGTCCAATCATGAGAGATACATGAAATTCACACAACCCAGAGTGATGGCTCCTGAACTACGGTGATGCTGATAGCTCCCAACAGAACTCCTTGGAGAACTGCCTGGTGACAGCAGGAAATTAAAGCCAGAGCTGATGGCTCCTGGCCTACCATTGGCACTGATGGTACTCAACCAACCCAAGTGCTCACGGCACCTACTATCTGCTTCTGTTGATGGCAGCAGGCAATTACAAGCCAGAGCTGATGGCTTTTGGTGTAACCCAGTATCAGCCTCTGGTTATGGCAGTAGGCAAAATCAGCTATTTCTCACCCTTCATAACCACACACTCCCTGGCAAAGGGGTTTGCAAGTTCCAGGTGAAAGTCCTATCTGTGTGGACTTATATCAAAGTGGCTTTCCAAGGGGCCAATTTAGATGCTTGGAGCCTTCTGATCTAGAGTGTTGAGACAGGACACAGAACAGGAGTCTAGTGTGGCTTAAAATCTGAGGGTCTTCAGATATTCTAGCTTTCTAACTATACTGAAATGCTGATGACAACTTGTAAAAAAAATGCTAAAAACTTTCTTGCTCTTTCTGAGGACAAAAAGCTGCTGGTTTAGGAGATTGGCACCTGTAGCCTGGCAACTAGGGATAAAGTAATGTGGCCTTTGATTTATCTCATCAGGATCTGCACAGCACCAACTTTCAGTCTGCTAGTTGGTTGTCTCAGGAAGAAAAAGAGACACTTGAAAAATGATTATAGAGTTTATTTCTAAGTTGTAAAAAGTTTCTGATGAAAGCTATCTAACAAAATCTGGAAAAACAAAACTATCCTAAGTGGGGCAAGTGAAAATTTTTTCTTCCTTCTCCTTCTCTTTGTCTAACAAGTGTTCTGCCCAAAAAACTGTCCTCAGTTCAGTTCCTCTGACACTTCTCTTTGTCCTCAGCATTTAAACATGTTTCAAGCTACATGATGACATATTAAAAAAGTTCATCACAGTTCATGCATAAAATCAAATGGTAAATTTAAATAGAAGTTTACAAGAGAGAATGTTTACATGAATATACATTAGGAGTTCTGCCTAAACATTCATCACCTGTCACAGCTCCACAGGTTCATTGCAAGTTAAAAACTGTAACTATGTTATTAGTGAAATTTTGCATAGATAAACTCAGTCAATATTTTATCTTCTGTCCTAGCGCCGATAATAAACCACGGTTCCATTTTATGACCTTTGCTTAATTGCTTTATCACCTCTAGGAATGTTCTCTGAGTATTAGAAATTCTGGTTACTATGTAGAATCAATTAACTGGTTACACATGGGAGAATGGCAAACTTCTTATTGCAGTTTTGACTATCAGAAAAGGACCTAATATGAATCCCACTATAAAAAATAAAAGCTTAGTAACCTCCAATATTATTCCAATATAACTTTAGAAATTCTTCTAGGATCACCATTAAGAATTAGAAAGTCATTTATTTGTGTATATACTATCACTACAAGACATTACATTTTCCTGAATCTGCAGAGAACTGCTGAAAGTAGTGGGAAAATGCATAGTGAACATTATATATTTTTAATAATAAGAGGAAAAACATATTTGCAGCAGGAATATTTCCTAAAATAATTTATTCCTAGGCCTTGTCTATTGGAGCTTCATCATAGATATAATCTAAAGTGAAATAATTTCAGGAAGATCACCTGCTACTCATTAGCATGCCCTATGATGGTACCTTACAAAACTTAAATTTGGGGATGAGAGATATGGGCATAGAGGCTGTGTGCTAGAGTGGTGGGGGCTTTCGAGAATACGTTCAATGCACCAAATTGCTAATACGTGTAAATATATTATCATTATTAAGATTTTCATGGAAAATTTTTATGGTGGGGAAGAGAACTTGCTCAGCAATTTAGGGGGGGTCATTATTCCAAGTTCCATTCCCAGAAACAATATTAGGCAGCTCACAAGCATCCAAATCTTGAGTATCTAATACAAGAACTGGACTCAATGGGTAAAAACATGAAAGGCCCATATATTCACACATAAACACAGATACAAACATACACAAAAAGAAAGAGAAAAGGTAGTTATAATAATATCAACATCATGGCAGGCAATAGAGGTGTTGCAACGTAAAAAGCGAGATCAAAAACCTGGCAGTCTGGGTACAGGAAAATTGCTTATGATGCCTACTTGGGTAGATCTATAAAATTAATTATAATGCTATTTTGTGAATGCATGCAGGTGTTTTGAATTTAATTTCATTTTTTACTTGAATGATTAATAAAGTCCTTTGATATCACAAATAGAAATGACAAAATATGATCAAATGTGAATTTTAAAGGAAAGAATATAGATAATAATATAAATGAAGTAATAGAGTGCAAAGGAAAATAATTGATAACTAGGATGTTTAATTTGAGAAATAAGATCAAGGACACTTTCTCAAGTATAAACATTATATATTCAAATAAAGACATATATAAATTTAAAGATACATATGATTTTAGAGAATTCCATATATTGGAGGAATTAAATAATATTCCCTACAACTAGAGCAGACATACTCAAAATCTAGAGTCACAGAACAATGATCAAAGGAAACCTCAAAAAAAAAAAAACAGATTTGATCACTCTTTTACACACCTAATTTTTAAGGCACATGATTTAGATTGTACACACACACACACACACACACACACACACATATATATATAAAATGAAAACTATTTTTATCATTTCTGTTGTTGAGATTATAAAATGATTGCATAATTTCTCCCTTCCATTCTCTCTAAGCAAATTCTTAAGCTCTTCCTTTCTCATTTTAATTTTGTGGACTCTTCTTTCATTAATTGCCCCAGAAGACTTAAAGTTGCAAACAACGCACACACATACACATGCACATGCACATGCACACTCAAAGGCACATGTACACACATGCACACACACACACACACACACACAGAATTGTAGATAATTAAGGAATGCTATGAAATCGTTTACCCAAGGTGTAATATTCTTTCACAGGAAAGGTTATAATCTTCTCCAGGAAAGATTTTACATAAAATAAGTCTACACTTCTCTTAATAGTGACAGAATGTGAATGTTTTAATTAGAAGCACACACCCACCTCTATAAGATGAAGGATAAAATAATCATTACAGTGATGAGAAAAAGGGTGGTCAGTTCTTACCACAGTGAGAACTTGGCAAACAAACTTATGCCACAAAGCCTGCAGTATATTCTATGAGCTTTTTTGTTTGTATTTTTAAATTTGATTGAACATAACTGTGTAGGTTATGTCTTCATTAGAATACACACAGAGAAAGAGAGAGCTCACAAAAAAGACCTTTCAGCCGATGAAAAGTGCAAATGGAATAAATAAATGCCAGTGGTTACAACAGGGTAGACAACAAGGGATAGACTTTGTAGTTAATACAAATAATAATAATGCCGTTAAGGAATTGTGTTTGTATTCAAGAGTCAGTCAATGTTTTTTGTACTGAAAATCTGCATTGCTGAAATTCAAAGAGAGTGAAACCAATTATAAACCACATTAAGAATCACAATATATTTAGGAGTGGAGCCATATTCATTGCTAATATACATAAAGGAAAACATGGTAGAAAGAATCCAGAATGGTATAATCTACATGAGAAACATTCTAGAAAACTGGCTTGTCTTTAATATGTAAAATTGCTCACAATGGTTCATACAGTAAAAAATAAAGTCTATTAAAAACAAAATTGCCTAGAATTGAATTCTTGTGATTCATAAATTTTATCAAGCTATGAACAGTAAAATGAATATATTTGATAAAATTAATATTGACATGTATGTTCAAACCCATATTTTACATGATGAGAAGGAAACTATTTCACTCTCATAAACCCCTAGAGAAAATTCTCAGTTTGACTTGGAAATATTCAAGATAAGTCAAACAAAGGATTGAACATATTGGCCAATAATATGACATGGATTTTAAGATCCTATTGCTGGACCTGGAGACCTGATCTTGATCTTAGCACACACATTGCAGGATGAGAGCATTTGTTCAAACAGTTTACCTTTACCTGCAAATGTGGGCTACATCAAAAGTATGTACACACGTGCAAATAATGGATGTTATAACAAGGTTGAAAGTACTATATCATGAGTTATAACAAGGTTGAAAGTACTATATCATGAATGTGACTATAAAAGAAGCCACGTTTCTCTTAAAATTATTCCATACTCATAAGGAATACTCTATACAACAAATATTCTTAATACATTATAATGAAAGTGACTGAATTTTGTCATTAATTTATCTAATGTATTTCTGATTTTATGCAAGTTCAATATTTTTCACAGCAATTAATCTTCTTATTTATAATGACTAAACCAAACTAGTTTGTCACATATCGGGAAGTAGAGTGTTTGCATTGAAGGGCTTGCTGCTGTGCAAAATAAAGAGAAACACCCATACACATTGGTACCTGAACTTCTGAGAGAAAATGGGAATCAAAAATTGGATTTATAAGGAGCACTAATTATAACGAAATAAATGATGCCCCACCCAACAATCAAAGTTGTCCCATCTACTATGCATGTGAGAAAATATTTTTTCCTTTTAGTCAAAATTTGATTCCCTAAAAAATTAGAAATATCATGAAATATTTTATCCAAATAACAAATTTTATACAACCATGTTTTATATGTTTTAAAAATTCAAAATAAATCTGTCAAAGAAATAAATCATTAAGATTTAATTTATATCTAAATAGTTTTCTCCTTCACTGTCTTTGATTTAATGCCTTAATACCTTAAAATATATTGTCAAGCACAGAGTATTGTCACACAGAGCATATGTCACCTTCACATATTCTTTGTTTTTTTTCCCCCCACTGGTATTTGACAAATTCACTTACAGAGATTCTAAAATTTTTCATCTATTTTTTGGTTATTTTCTACTACTTGATTTCCAATACATATTTTCATGTATTCACAGGTATTTATAAGTGTTATTGTTCTATTTCTATTCCATCTGGCAATATCCATACAGAGATAAGAAGGTATTCTTGGGAAAGGAAAGTCTGGTTTCAATAAAAACATCTTATTTACTTTATTAAGAAACAAACATGAATATTTTTGTCAAATTTAGCAATACCTGTCTGAAACTACCCATTAACTTGAATAATTTAACTCAAGCTAAGAAACAGCACCAAGGTGAAACTATCATTGTCGCTATGTCATGCTAGACACATATAAAATCAAGGATAAATACTGCAAAACAATGGAGTAACAGGAAACACAGGAAATTGTCTGAGAATGAAAATTAAATGATCAGATGACTTCCAGTCTGGGCCCAAGCATAGAACAGGTCACAGGTGGCAGCTCCGTACCCAACCCCAGAAAACCGAGAAAGAGGGACTCCCAGGAGCTTTAACTCAGGCAGCATCCCAGGTAAAAATGAATCACCCATGATGTTGCAGTTAGAAGTTCTAATCCAGATGCTGGCCTCCGAAGTTATACTACTCAGACCTTTGAAGGGCCACTGACAAGAACATCAAACAGCTAGAGATTGACATCACTAATCTAAAGAAATCCCTCATTTCGCTGTCTGAAGAGACCTCCTAAAATCACAAAGATCCTTATTGGACTTGATTTACTCTATTACAATAGAAAAGACTGTGTACAGCTCTTGACTGTGTACAGTCCTTAAAGAAGAAGGTTGCCTTTACATAGACAAGTCAAGGAGGGTTAAAGAAAGCATGAAATAGGTCAGTGAAGGCCCTAAGGAAAATCAGAGAGAGAAAGAGACAGATGAATGCTGGTACAAGAATTGGTTTTCAGCCTCTCCAAGGTTGTCAACCCTATTTCTTCCATCTTGGGACCATTTTTTGGGTTCTTTTCATTTTTTTCTGCTGGTCCCTGGCCCTCAAATAGGCAGACTAACTCTGTGATACAACAGATAAATAATTTGGTAGCAGAATCTACTCAGATATATTATCATAAGTTAGCTATGGAGGACCACGAGACTCAAGATGAGGTTGTTACTTTATACAGGGTGTTCCCAAAACCCATCTCCACCCAACCTAAAAGGGGGGACTTCTGCCCCTAGACCAAGCAGAGAGGGGCCACCCAGAACCCCCTCTGACAGGAGATCTGAATTCTTGCTTAGGCTGTGAGGCTAAGCACTGCAAGGGAATATAAATAAAGATAAAAATATCTATCTGGGTTCCCTGAGGGACAAGCCTGACTGCATAGGGGTTGATGTCAAAAGTATCCCCTCTCCAGGAAAAAGACATCGGGACGGGTATGGCCCTTATGCCTCACTGGACAACGACAGGGGGACTGGAGCTATTACAAGGTCCCCTTCAAATACTGGAGGTCAGGCCTCTATCCCCACCTTCGCAAGTTTAGAATTGCCACAGCTCTTCTATACTTAGAAAAGGGAGGAGATGTCATAGGCATCCCTGCTTACACACTGAAGGCCTAAAATCAGCCATAGGCCTAAAATCAGCAATAGGCCTGTCATACATGTATACTAACACCAAGTCTTGGGTCTCAGTAGAAAAATATTGAAACAGATGGCTATAAGCTAATGTAAACAGGCAGCTTTTGTGAAAATTTACAACCCTGAGTAGTCATGGACCTTGTAAATAGGTAGCCTTGGCAGACAATACCAACTTAGATAAGGATAAGCGAGTCATAGGCAGTCATAGTGACTTGTCCCCTGAACCTTCACCCAGCTGATACCCGGTTCTGAAGATATCTATATTCTCCCTGAACACCCACACTCCAGTCCCTTTCCCTTCCCCACATCCTGCCTTTCTGTGTTTATAACCCCTGTGTTAATGAATTATGATTTGAGAAAAAATAAATTATAAAAAAAAGAATAAAAAAAGAAAATTAAATCATCAAACACATACATAATAAAATATGAAATAGATGAAATATGTATGAAGCACAGAAGTATTCACAACTGTGACATTGCTAACTGTGGAATCAGCTGCATGTAACACACATGGCCTCTTCACTCAAGCATCACAACAAACACTCAGAACTTATTGCATTTAGTAACATTATGTTATATCACAGGGGCAATCAGGACTTCCAAAATGGTATGAACAAGGTCAGGCTTACAATAAATCATCCTTTGAAATCATAACACTGAAAACTATTCAGGCATTGTGGCATAAAAAGTATGGCAAATAAGAGGTTATGGTTATCAATCATTTACTAAAATGAATACAGTCAAAGTTAACATTTCATTTTCTCTCGAATGAGGAAAATAATAGAAAAGGAAAATAAAATTGATGAAAACATTAAAAATTCTGAGTAAATTTGTCAAAATAAAAAATAAAGAATAAGTAAATTTTAATGACTACACCTACTAAGTCATAAGAATTCTGAAATTGAAAAATAAACAATTGTACTTACTGAATGTAATTGTCGAAATATTGATATGTTAGAGTTGAATTTGTCACTTTCTTCCCAGTGTAGAAAGTATGAAGAGGGAAAAATGCACCAATCACAACATCTCCTGCATGGTGAAACTCTTAAGTGATTATGTAATAACATCTACTAATATTATAGGTAAAACATAGACAAATTTGGGAATTTGCAAGAGCCAGAAGATAAAAATCCAGGAGAACATCTTATTCACACAGGTGTCTTCTTGATGCAGAACACACAGTGTCCTGTATAAATATGTTTGGTTCATGTTTTTGTGACCTTGTATGTTTTGAATATGTTGATAACTCAGTCTGTCACACTAATTATTCCAAGGGATTGAGAATTCCATTGAGAATTTTGAAACTATCCTTTCTTTTTGATTCTGCTGCTGAGGCCCTTTATTCAAGTGAAAAAACAAGTTCGGAAATATGTTTCTTCATATTCTTCACTTGCCAAAGGCACTGTGACTTCAGCAAAGACTAAAATCAGCAAGAGCTGAAGGTTGATCTTCTCTTGGGATGAACTGGCTAACCGTATGAACCAAGAAACTTTTAATGTGAAAAAAAATTAGGCTAATCCCCATAGGTTACATCAGAGGAGCCCAAATAAGTGAAAAAGTAAAAGGCTAAAAAGAAAGCATTGCCGGTATAACCACTCAAAATTAATATATTTCAGAGCTTTATACAGCAACTAACAGGTATGAATTGTGGGAAACAACTTCCAAGCCAGTTCTTACAAAATGGATTGGTATAGCTCATCCCAAATTTCCTGTTTTAATCAAAGAACAGGGCTTTATATCTAATATCAATAAACTTTTACAAAAAGAAAATTTATGAGGACTGTTAAGGTAAGAATTTCTATTACAATGTCCAGTTCATTTGTCCTTAACAATTTTCAACAAAGTACTTCTACAATCTATCCTATCTTGTTGAGTCCAATGTTCTGCAGAAATGTGTATCTAATGAGCACAATGAAAGTGCATTTGAATTTTATCCTTAGAAAGCAAGTACTAATATCCTTAGAAGAGAGTACTAATATTTACAATGGTGTGTATGCTGTGGCTCACAGCCTCCATGAGCTTGTGACTATGATTACATTATCAGAACTTCACTGATTAATATTAAACTCTAGACTTATGAAGTCAATCATTAGTCTATTTTTCAAACCTAACAAAGATCTGATAGGGATAAATTTCACCGGAGTAAGCAAGATGTGCAGATCAAGGTGCTTCTGTGTTAAATAGAATGACAGGAGTTAAAAAAAAAATACAAAATCCTCAGCATCTTTCATCCTTTCCCTAATTTAACTGTACAGGTTAGTAGCTTCTGTCCATTGGCTGGGTCCAAACACCTGCATCTCAGTCTTTCAGCTAATTGTTGCATCTTCCAGCGTGTGGTCATGATAGGTACCTTTTTGTGAGTGTTCCATAGCCTCAGTAGTAGAGTCAGGCCTTAGGTTCTCCACTTGAGCTGGATCCCACTTTGGACCTGTCACTGGATCTTCGTTACCTCAGGCTCCTCTTCCTTTCCATCCCTGTAGGTCTTTCAGACAGAAACAATTATGAGTCAGGGTTTTGACTGTGGTATGGCAACCCCCTCCCTCATTTGATGTCCTGTCTTCCTGCTGGAGGTAGGCTGTTTAAGTTCCCTACTGTCAAGCATTTTACCTAAGGTCTCTCCCTTTGAGTCCTGAGAGTTTCTCACCTCCCAGGTCTCTGGTGCATTCTGAACGGTCTCCCCAAACTCCTACCTTCTCAGATTGCCTGTTTCCATTCTTTCTGCTGGCCCTCAGGGCTTGCATCCTTTTTCCTCACCCAGTACCAGATCAGGTTCTCCTCTTCACCCAATCCCTTGTCCACTTTCCCTCTCAGGTCCCTACCTCTCTCTTCACTTGTGACTGCTTTCTTCTCCCTCCCAAGTGGGACTGAGATGTCCTTACTTGAGCCCTTCAGCTTGTTGACCTTTTTAGTTCTGTGAACTGTATTGGGGGGTATTCTGTTCTCTTTCTTTTCTTTTTCTTTTTCTTCTTTTATCTTTTTTCTTTTCTTATTTTTTTTTTGGCTAATATCCACTTATTAGTGAGTGCATATCATGCATGTCCTTTTGGGTCTAAGTTATCTCACTCAGGAAGATGTAGAACGACCAGCAGTCTCAATTAATCTGAAACCTTGAGATCTCTCAAAGACTGAACCACCAATAAGGCAGCATATGCCAGCTAACAAGAGGCCCCCAACACATATACAGCAGAAGTCTGCCTGGTCAGTGTTCAATACGAGAGGATTCAAGTAACCCTCAAGAGAATGGAGGCTCCAGGGAGTTTAGAGGTCAGGTTTGGTGGGAGTGGAGGGGGGGTGGAGAAATCCTTGTGGAGACAGGAGAGTGGGGAGGAGATATGGAATGTGGAACATTTGGAAGGTAGCAGGAGAGGGGGAATGGGGCAAATAAAATCTGGAATGTAAGAAAGAACTAAGAAAATACAACCATACTGTTGTCAAAATCTTGTCTAAGAGGGTGACATTTGTAATATCTACTATTTTTCTGAGGCTCCAGTTACAACCTAAAGCTAATAATCACTAAAAATTACTCTAGGGAATCAAAGAGTTTATTGAACCCTTAATGAATGAATATTCAGGGTAATTTACAGGAGTCAGGGCACTCACCCCACATATGTATCTGTATCTGAAAAGCCTTATACAGCAGAGATAAGAAAATCTCGTTAAACAACAGAGGAATTCATCCTCTACTTCCCCAACAAATACCCCTCACTTCTTTCCCAGGAATAGGAAGGTTGCCATTTGATAAGAAGAGCACTTCAGTACTCAGTTTGGAAGATAAATTGTCAACAATCCCAACTTGGGTATGTTTTACAAGGGAGCATAACTACCTTTCCAAAAATGGCAAATGATTGACTCTGAGGTTAGGTTAGTCAGAGTCAGGACAGGTATATAGACAAATTGACTTACTTTTTCCCTCTATTATTCTCCATATTTATTAGTAGTAGTAGTAGTAATAGTAGTAGTATCTTTTTATTGGATATTTTATTTATTTACATTTCAGATGTTATCCCCTTTCTCTAATTGCTCCCCCCTGAAGCCTCTGATCTCATCCCCCCTCCTCCTTTTTGATTTTATACCATTTTAATTACATGTAAGTATTAAGGTCAATTTTAGGTTGAGGAACTAACAATACAATAGATGCAAATAGTCAAGGAACAAACAAGACCATAAACACAGTGAAAGAACAAGCAAGGCAATAAACAAAGTCCTGTGATCACTGTTTCTAAGGGATTATCAGGATCACCTAATTATATGAGCCTACTGCCCTGTCCTAGCCAAAAGTCATTTTCATGCCTGTAGCCTACTTCTTTGTTCTAGACTAAGATTTAGACTGAAATTACTTCTTTGTTTTAGCCTCATGTCAGATGCTTTGGGGGCTGCTAGACAGGAATCTGACATTGGCCAAGGACAAGGAGACAGATTGTCTTATTATATTCTACCATGAAACTGAAACTTGTGCAAGCAGGTTTGCTTTCCAAGCACTATTCACCATATTCTTAATTTCTATTGCTTTCTGAAAGAGTTAGCATCACAATACAACCTCTTTCAATGTCTGTATCCCTTTTTTATGTTAAATGAGAGGAAATGAAGTCTCTCATTATAAACAAAGTAACACACTAGTAGAGTTCAGAGAAGTAAAATAAGATGTAAAATGAAGGACTGAAAAAGTGATAGATAGAGTGTTACTAGAATAGTGTGGTAGAGGAGAGGAAGGCATGGTGAGCTCAGTGTGTAACAGTTATTAATGAATATTGAGTTATTAATCCCAGTTAGGAGATACTATGGAGGTTATTTAATTAATTAAAAATGAGCTCATTCTTAAAGAAGTGGAAGTACTTTATAACTAAGAATGATGAATATGGAAATTGTTCATAAAAATACTATGAGTCATCACTTGGACTTAGAAATCATGTTACGATTTCTAATCTCCCTTGAAGAGAACACATTTTGCTGAACAGAAATTAATAAAAACAGGCAATGCTAATGACTGTTTTTTTTCCCTATAACAACATATGTGCAATATATTTTAGTTTACACCAGGGAAGTACACTTGGGAATGTTTAGAATACAATTGGTTCTTTTGATTTGGTTTGATGACTCATGTGACATTGAGCAACTGAATATTTTTTTAAAAAGTTAAGTAATATAGATGGACAAAGAAGAGCCACTTACTTCTCACTGAGAAAAGGACATACCTTAAACATCATGGGTAGACAGGGTGATGGGACTTCATGCCTACACATTTATGAGAGTGACTCTCAGTAAGATTGCTAGTAATGGGGGACAGAGGACCTCGACTTGCCATCATCTGTAATCAGGCAAGACTTCAAGTGGTAAAACTTGGATGTTAATCCAGCCAAAAACCTTTAACCTGCAGTACCTATTATAGCTATCAATCACAAAAATGACATATTTCAGTATAAAAATTAATTTAAGCAATATCTACCTATTTTGCTGCATGTACATGCATATGAGGTGTTAGAAATTAACCTTCCTCCTGAAAGAATTAAATCACAGCTAAAAAGACTTAACGAATAAATAATTCAGAACAGTAAAACAAAAGAAGAGAAAATTTTCCACCCCTAATAACAAATAACAGAAGTTAATTAATGAACTTCTTTCATTGATAATTCTCAATATTCATGGTCCCAAATAACTTCACAGACTGAAGGCAAGAACGGTAAATGAGATCTACATTGCTGAATTATAACTCATTACAACCAAGTATAGGCATCACCTCATTATAAATAGAAATTCAAACAAACATACCAAAGAAGCAAACATTTTTGACTTCAAACAAAGCAAATCAAAAGAGAAAGGATAGGATACATCATATTCATCAAGGAAACAATTTCCTTTTTCTTTCTTTTTTTTTTTTTTTTGGTTTTTTCGAGACAGGGTTTCTCTGTGTAGCCCTGGCTGTCCTGGAACTCACTCTGTAGACCAGGCTAGCCTCGAACTCAGAAATCCACCTGCCTCTGCCTCCCAAGTGCTGGGATTAAAGGTGTGAGCCACCACCACATGGCAGAAACAATTTCCTAAGTGAACATTACAATTCTTAACATTTATTCATGAACGAATAGCAACAATTTTCAAGTTTCCATTATGATAAAAAAATTGACATTCTTAGGACCATAATCTATAACAAATTTTGTCTAAACTATATACATTTCAAACAATTCTATGTGGCTGTAAGTTGACTTCATTATACTTCAAGAGTTTCCCAGATCTTGTTAGATTCTGGTAAAAAGGAAGAACTTCTGTATCTGTAGGAACCTCTTAGCGAGTTTTAGGATGTTAATTTTGTCCATTTTCTCGTTTCCTCTTTCCTTTCTCCCACTCTAACTTCCCCTCTTCCTCATTTCTTTAACATAAACTCTTTCTTTTCCTGCTATTTTATTAATTTGGTTATGAATTTGAGGTGTATTCTTTCCTCTATCTGAATTAGTGACATATTAATTTGGAAAGTTTCTACAAAGAAAATTGCTTAATTCTCATTAATAAAGCATAATTAAACTTGCATTCTTTTTTAAGTAGTTTGAAATTTTATTGTATATTCAACGTGTAATACAAAAGATATGAAAAAAAAGAAAAAAGATATGAAAATAAATAACTTGGTATTTTTAAAGATCTCAAGATATTAGGAGCCAGACAAGATGAACAGAAAGAGAAGAACTGGATCTAAGAGCAGCGAGAGAGCAAGGTGAAACAAAAGAAGTTGGGTGAGAAGTAAGAATAAAGGTTGTCTCAAGTTTGAAGATAAGTGGGATTTCATGTGTCCAATTGTTTTGTAGCTTTTAAACCAGGAATCTATAGCAAAACAGCAGTGGTTTGATCTGTTTTCAGATGTACATGTTGTCTCTCTCTGGGATGATAAAGGCTCATCAAAAATTCATCAGGCTTTAAAAGAAGATATCCTTGAGTTTATTAAGTTTATTACAGACATTTATACTGAGCTATTGAGATGACACAGCTTTGATAAAGGCATATATTGTTAAATGGCAAAAGTTTTTCACACAGTGTGATATTTTATCAAGCCTTTTTTGTCAACTAGTGGTGACATTATTGGGAAAACAAAGCAGCAATAGCAAATCAAATATGGAAGACAGTATTGTTCGAAATCTCATACATGATATGTGGAATGAGTTGATTTTTTCAAATATAAAGAACAGACTCCAGGATAGTGCAATGAAGCTGGTGCATGCTGAAAGATTAAGAGAAGCATTTGAATCCCAGCTGGTCATGGGAGTGCTAGAGTCCTGTGCTAATCTTTATTCCAACCCTGAGGTCAAGCTTCAGATCTATAGGGATAATTTTGAGAAGGCATACTTGGACTCAACAGAGATTTTACAGAACACAGGCACCCTCATATTTACAGCAAAATGGTGTGCAGAATTACATGAAATATGCATATGCTAAATTAAAAGAGGAAGAAAAAAGAGCACTCCAATACATAGAAATGAGATGAGAATGTAATTCTGTTGAATGCTGTGTAAAAGTGCTGGTGACCTCATTTAAAGAGACTATTTTAGCAGAATGCCATGAAATGAACAAGCAAAATGAAACTGAAAAGTTACATTTGATGTTTTCATTGATGGACAAAGTTCCTAAAGGAATAGAGCCAATGTTGAAGGATTTGGAGGAGCATGTCTTAAGTGCTGGACTAGCAGACATGGTGGCAGCTGCAGAAACCATCACTACTGACTCTGAGAAGTATGTGGAACAATTATTTACAATGTTTAGTAGATTCTGTAAACAAATGAAAGAAGCTTTTCAGGATAATCCTCATTCCCTTACTGCAAGTGATAAGACATATAAAGCAATTGTTAGTGATGCTACTATATTTAAACTTGAATTGCCTTTGAAGCAAAAAGGAGTGGGGTTGAAAACTCACCCTGAGTCAAAATGGCCTGAGTTGCTTGCCAATTATTGCAACATGTTGTTAAGGAAAAAAACTATCATCTGAGGAGAATGAAGCAAAGTTTAAAGAGATGCTCTTGGTACTTAAGTATGTACAAAACAAAGATGTTTTTATGAGGTATCACAAAGTTCATCATACGCTTTATATTGGATATTTCTTCTGGTAGTGAGATTGAAGAAAACATGGTAGAGTGGATAAAAGAAGTTGGTATGCCAGCAGATTATGTGAACAAGCTTGAATGAATGTTTCAGGACATAAAAGTGTCTGAAAACTTTAACCAAACTTTTAAGGAAGTGCACAAAAATAATAAGTTGGCATTACCAACTGGTTCAGTTAATATAAAGATTTTGAATGCTGGTGCTCAGTCTAAGCTCTGAGAAAGTCTTTGCCTCGCTTTCTACTGAACTGGAGGATTTGATACATGAAGTAGAAGAATTTTACAAAAAAAAAGTGGTAGAAAATTACGTTGACATCATCTCATGTCTAATGGAATTATAACATTTAAAAACGAACTAGATCAGTATGATTTGGAAGTAAACACATTTCAGTTGGCTGTGTTGTTTGCATAAAACCAAAGGCCTAGAGAAAAATCTCAGTTTTGAAAATGTAAAACTTGCAACAGAACTCCCTAATGCTAAACTTAGAAAGACTTTATGGTCTTTAGTAGCTTTTCCCAAGCTAAAATGGCAAGTTTTGTTATTTAACCCTCAAGTCACCTCACTCAAAGATTTTATAGAAGGCACCCTCTTCTCAGTGAACCAGGACTTCAGTTTAATAAAATTTGCAAAAGTACAGAAAAGGGGAAAAATCAACTTGATTGGACTCTTGCAGCTCACTACAGAGCAAATGAGAGAAGAAGAAAATGAAGGAATAATTCAAATAAGAATATTAAGAACCCCATGATAACTGAGCAGTGGTGATGCATGCCTTTAATCCCAGCACTTGGGAGGCAGAGGCAGGCAGATTTCAGAGTTTGAGGCAGCCTGGTCTACAGAGTGAGTTCCAGGACAGCCAGGGCTACACAGAGAAACCCTGTCTCAAAAAAACAAAACAAACAAAAAACAAAACAAAAAAACAAAAACAAAAAACAAAACAAACAAACAAAAGAACCTAGCAATATACTTAATGTAAGGAAGAAATCAACTCCCACAGTTGTTTTCTGACCTTCTCATATGTAGGAGATTGGCATAAATGCATGTGTACACATACAAACATGTTTTTAAGACTTTTAATCTATTGCAAACTGATTGTTATTTTAATTTTAGAAAAATTATCTTTTAACCAGACTACTTTTTTGTTCTACTTTTACAGTTTTCATGTAATATTATTCAAAATTCTGGCTAGTGTAATACAGTTTGAAGCACAAAGAAAGATTAAAAGTTTTCATGGTCCTATAATCTTCACATTCCTGGATAGACAGACTTTTTTTCCTTTGAATTTGTGACCTACAACCCTATTTATAATCTGATCAAAAGCCTGGTATCATCAAACAAGATGATTCATCAGGTAACAGAAGCCTGGTGATCTGAGTTTGATCCCTGATCCCAGGAAGCCACTTACAGATGTACAGAGTGAGTTCCAGGACAGCCAGGGCTACACAGAGAAACAAACCTGCCTCAAATATGCTCGGAACATTGGTGGCATTTTTTGCTGAATGATTGACATGAGTGGTTCTCTTGACTTCTTGTTGTCAGGGTGGTTGCA
Source organism: Grammomys surdaster (assembly GCF_004785775.1). NCBI lineage: Eukaryota > Metazoa > Chordata > Mammalia > Rodentia > Muridae > Grammomys > Grammomys surdaster. Next base: position 9,309,472 of record NW_021604616.1, on the reverse strand, counting down.
GGGCAGTGGTGCTAGCTAGTAATGTGGGTGGGGCTGCTATGCGAGGGGTGATTGGGCCCACTGCCTTCCTGCATATGCTTGAGGCCTGGCTTGCTTCTGACAGTACTTGCGCTTTTTTGGAATGCCAGGGTCCTTTCATACTCACAGGCAAAGAGGCAAAGCTGATTGATGGACCACCATGGCAGGCATGCCGGTTTTCAATACACTGACACAATTGGAAACTGTACGGTCAATGGAACTCGCACTGGATGCCATGGAGAGAACAGAAGTAATTTCAACATGACCAGTTAATAAAAGATCTGGAGCCTTGACACATGCACTAGCATTTGTTCAAGGGTCCAGATCCTGCTCCAATTTTATCTGTTGCTAATGTAACCTCATACAAGGCAGCAGTCAATTTTCAGATGTGTCTTTGAGAATGTTCGGGCCGGTCTTCCAAATGAAGACTGTTGTTTCTAGTATTGGATTGATTTCTGGACTAGTCCATGATTGAATCGGAATGGCTGGTCACATTAAAGGAAGTGGAAGTCTCATTGTAACTTCTCTTTTTGAATCTCTGTCCCACAGGGTCTGAGGGTTTGAAGCAAGGCAGCTTGTCCAATCTGGGATATGGACAAGCAGAGGTGGGTTAGGAGCATATATCCAGTGCAGCTTCCAAGTCACCATTTTTGGGGCTTTAAGTGGGCTCACAGGTCAGAATCATTCTTTGTCTCAGCACCAGTATGTCTTGCAAATCACTCCGGCAGCTAGCATGCTCCTGAAGTATCCTGCGAGGGAAGGCGCTCCAACATGCCCTCTTCCCCATATTAAATGGCTGATAGGGATCATGCCATATGTCAGTGAGTGGATTCTTCCCTTTCACCTAGGCATGTGTATGCCTGGCTGTGAGATGCCATAAACACTCAGCAGAGGGTTGGTTCCTTGACCTCAAATTTTTTAAAAATTTCAAAATAGGGAGAACATGATTTGAATGATTTGAATGGGTTTGTGGTGTGTGTGCCCGGATATGATCCCCCCCCGTTTTTGTGTGTTTTTTTGAGACAGAGTTTCTATGTATAGCCCGGGCTGTCCTGGAACTCACTCAGTAGACCAGGCTGGCCTCTAACTCAGAAATCCACTTGCCTCTGCCTCCCAAGTACAGGGATTAAAGGCATGTGCCACCACTGACTGGCAATTTCCCCCTTGTTTGTTTTCTGAAGATATTGCTTTAAAGTTCCACAATAACTATTTCTTTTTTTTTTATTGGATGTTTTATTTATATTTCATATGTTGTCCACTTACCCCATCCCCCACCCACCCAGGAACCCCCAATCCCCTCACCCCTCCTCCTTCTTCTCTGTGGATATAACCTCTATCTATCCCCCCACTCCCACCTCCCCACCCTCAAAATTCCCACCCCCTGGGGCATCCAGCCTTCATGAGGTCAAGGATCTCTTCTTCCACCTATGCCCAGCAGGGCCTTCCACTCTTATATATTCAGCTAAAGCCCTGGATCCCTTCCTAAGTGCTCCCAGGCTGGTGGTTTAGACCCTGGGAGCTGTGGTTGGTTGGTATTGTTACTCTCCTCATGGTGCCGCAAATCCTTTCAGCTCCTTCAGTCTTCACTCTAACTCCTCTATTGAGAACCCCATGATCAGTTCAATGGCTAGTTGTGAGCATCTGCCTCTGAATATGTCAGACTCTTGAAGAACTCTGAGGAGATTTCCATATCAGGCTCTTATTAGCATGTACTTCCTGATTTCCACATCAGCATCTACCTTTGGTGACTGCACATGGGGTAGATACTCAGGTGGAATGGTTTTCAGACGGCCCCTCCTTCAGTTTCTGTCCCTCATTTTGTCTCCATATTTGCTCCTTTGAGTATTTTGTTGTTCCTTCTAAGAAGGACCGAATCACCCCCACTTAGTCTTCCTACTTTATGAGCTTCATGTGGCCTGTGAGTTGCATCTTGGCATTTCAAGGTTCTGGGCTAATATCCAATAATCAGTGAGTGAATACCATGTGTGTTCTTTTGTGATTGGCTTACCTCACTAAGGATGATAATTTTTAGTTCCATCCATTTACCTAGAAACCTCTCGAATTCATTGTTTTTAATAGCTGAGCAATACTCCATTGTGTAAATATACCACATTTTTTAATCCATTCCTCAGTTGAAGGACATCTGGGTTGTTTCCAGCTCCTGGCTATTATAAATAAGGCTGCTATGAACATAGTTGAGCATATGTCCTTGTTATATGTTAGAGCATCTTCTGGGTATATGCCTTGGAGTGATATAGCTGGATCCTCAGGTAATGCTATGTCCAATTTTCTGAGGAACCGCCACACTGATTTCCAAAGTGGTTGCACCTTCTTGCAGTCCCACCAAGAATGGAGGAGTGTTCCTCTTTCTCCACACCCTCGCCAGCATCTACTATCACCTGAGTTTTTAATCTTAGCCATTCTGACTGGTGTGAGATGGAATCTCAGGGTTGTTTTGATTTGCATTTCCCTGACGACTAAGGATGCTGAACATTTCTTTAGGTGCTTCTCGGCCATTCAAGTTTCTTCCATTGAAAATTCTTTGTTAAGCTCTATACCTCATTTTTAAGTAGGGTAATTTGGTTGTCTGGAGTCTAATTTCTTGAGTTCTTTGTATATATTGGATATTAGCCCTCTATCAGATGAAGGATTGGTAAAGATCTTTTCCCAATTTGTTGGTTGTCGTTTTGTCCTATTGACAGTGTCTTTTGCCTTACAGAAATTTTGCAATTTTATGAAGTCCCATTTGTCAATTCTTGATCTTAGAACATATGCCATTTGGAGTTCTGTTCAGGAACTGTTCCCCTGTGCCCAAGTATTCGAGGTTCTTCCCCACCTTCTCTTCTATTAGTTTCAGTGTATCTGGTTTTATGTGGAGGTCCTTTATCCACTTAGACTTGAGCTTTGTACAAGGGGATAAGAATGGATCAATTTTCATTCTTTTATATGTTGTCCTCCAGTTGAACCAGCACCATTTGTTGAAAATGCTGTCCTTTTTCCACTGGACAGTTTTAGCTCCTTTGTCAAAGATCAAGTGACCATAGGAGTGTGGGTTCATTTCTGGGTCTTTAATTCTATTTCATTGATCTTCCTGCCTGTCTCTGTACCAATACTATGGCTCTGGTGTGATGGGGTGTCCAGGTCTTGCTATGGTGGGAGAACTGGGTACTGATGATGCCGAGAAACTTTGGTTTCTGTTGCTTATGTTCTTGTCCTTGCCATCCGCCATCTGGTTAACTCTAGTGTTACCTGCCCTCACTGTGTAAGACTGGAGTCTGTATTTCCAGTTATCTTGCTTGTGTCAGAGCTCCTCAGAGTCCAGATGTCTCTGTGGTCTTATGCTCCTAATCTCCTGGGTGGAAGAACTCCTGGGACTCAGGCCACCTCTTGGATCTGGAAATCCTTCTGCTCTGAGTGCATGGCTCCTCAGCTGCTCTTAGTGCAGTGGCTCCTCGATGACTCAGGATTCAGTATCTCCACAGGACAGGAACAGACCGACTCTGTGTCTGCACCAGCCCAAAGGACCAGGCAGGGGCGGAAGGGAAGTGGAATTCCGGAGGGGTGGGGTTTGGTTAGCTGCTGTGCCCTGAATGTCCCTGGCTCCCAAATGTATCTCTGGGGCTTAGGGGGTGAGATGGAGTTCTTACCGGCTGCTCTGAGTGCAGTGGCTCTTCTAGGATGACTCAGAATTCAGTATCTCCACAGGACATGTGCAGACTGATTCTGTGTCTGCCCCAGCCCAAAGGACCAGGCAGGCGCAGAAGGGAACAATAACTATTTCTTAATACCTTGTCCTTGCATATTATACGGAATCTCAGTACTATGGGTAATGTTAAAATTGTTGACTAAACATCTCAAATGCTTGACTGCAATAGCCAGTTCCATTATCTGTTTTAATCTGATTTGGAACACCAAGCACAGAAAAATAAAGTAGGCAATGACTAAATTCATTTTTGGTTGGTTCTTCTATTAAAGGAGTTGTAACTAGAAAGGCTGAAAAAGGTATCATAGTCATGTGTACATATTTTAATTTTCTAAAATCAAAAATATGTTTGACATTCATTTGCTATAAATGATTAGGTTCAAGACTTCGAGGACTAACACCGTTATATGGTAGAGGTAGAAAGTCAGGACATGCAAGACAAGTTTTTACAATTTGATGTGCACATTCTCTAGAAATACTAAATTGTTGTCTCAAGCTATTACTATTTTGATGGTGTAAAGAATGAAATTGTTTGGCTAATTGTTCCTGTGTAAGGCCTATAATCTACCTGGTATACAAAACTACTGTGCCATTGCCTTCACTAAAGATTCCAGGCAATACAGTAGGAGCTCTTAAATGCCCTACTGAAAAAGAAACTATATGTTCTCTTAAATTGAGTTGCATTTGCATTAGTAATTGCAAAATTTGAGAATTATCAGTATGTAAAATAAGAACAGTTTCAAGTAGTTGTAAACTATGAGCTATATATTGACTACCAGTATACAAATTAAAAGCTTGATTTTTCAACATTTCAAAAACAGTGTCTACAGCATGTAGATCAATTATTTGTACTGAAATAGGGGGAAACTCAAAGAGAGTGAACATGTGATCCAATCATATATGCTGCCTTCCTATTGAATGAGCCATCTGGGAATACAGTAACCACATTTTCTATGGGCTGCATGTGTAAATGTATAGGAAATACAAAGAAGCATGCGTAGAGGAAAATTGTAACAACTTGTCTTTTGGATAATGATTATCAATATTTCTTGAAAAGTTTGCACATGCAATAGACAACATATCAGTATTTTGCAATAACAATTTACTTGCTGTTTGGAATAAATAAAAATTTCATCAGTTTTTCAAAAAAATCTCAAAATATTTAGTTAATTTAAAATTCCTTTTATAAATTTACAGTCTAGTATGGAAAAACACCAAATATGATTTAAACGTAATAATTTTTAATTTAATAGAACTCTAGTACTTTTCATAATGCATGCATAGTAATTTAGTATTTAGAATTATATACAAATGTATTTTATTACTCAAACTTAAGTGAGTCAACCAGAACAATGATGTTAGTGTGAAATACACACAGCCCAACTTGATAGTATGGCAAACTGTGTCACGTGTCCAGGTTTTTGAAAAGGAGCTGACTACTCCAAATTCCATTTAAACTTAGTATATACATCTTTTATGTAGTCATCTGCTCAGTGGTGCCTCAAATGCTCTGAGTTTAAGTATTGGTGGCATCACACATGTGTCATGCTGAGTATTTTTATGCTTCTTGGTTTAAAGACTACTGTCAATGGTAAAAGCTCATGAGACATTAAGCATACCCAGAGAAATACAAACAACTAAGAAATGCACATAAAGCCAAAATGGTCATTAATATATCTAAATTCCCTTGGGGAAAACACATTCTGCTAAACAAAATAAATGAAAATAAACAATTTTATTGATTACTATTCTTATTACCACGTGTGTACCATTCATTTGAGTTTATTTTGATAATTTCATTTGGGCATCCTTAGATAATTGTGGTTTCTTTAATTTTGACTTGATTGTTTACATAGCAATGTTGAGCTATTAAGTATATAAGAAGTGTGATTTAGGAAGTTGACTCTTGTGGTTTCTCCACTCTCCTTGTTTTAATATTTCATTTTCAGCATGGACTCTATTTCTGTCTCTTTCTTTCTAGCTCTCCCCCTCTTTAAGTTTCTCTCTTGGTCTGTTTTTTCTCTATGTGTAAATATAAATGCATTAATATTTGTATACATGTATACACATGTGTATGTATGTTTGTATAATGACTATTGATCCATCACTTACTTATCTATTTGCATCTATAATCTGTCTATAGATCATCTGACTTTTCTATATCATCTACCATCTATCTATCTAGTCTATCACCTATATAGCTATCCAACTATTTATCTATCTATATAATCTATCTGTCTATATTTATCTATTTTCTATAATTTATATATCTATCATTTATCATTATCTGTCTCTTTTTTCTCTTCTATCAAAATACTGATGTATATACCAGAGATTCTTGAAACACAAGAACAAATTTGTTGGTAGTAAAATATTATTTGAATTCCTAGCCTCAAGCTTAGGAATGCACTCAGGTTAAATTTGTATTATTTTAACAAAATTTGATGGCTATGTCAATGCATGTTTATGTGAGTAGCCCTGGTGTAAAATATTTATTCTATATTTGCCCTACTTATTTCTCTTTTAGTTGTGAGAAATTAACTGAGATGAAACTCTTAACTGAAGAGAGTATTATTTGTTTAATGGTTTTAGGTAGATTTATGTCTAGCATATTAGAGAAGGAATTGTAAAAAAGTGTCAGACTAAGGAGAATACTGTCAACTCGTCACATCCTAGAGAATGAAGTAACAAATAATACACACTGTAAGCAAAATTAGACAAAAATGTCATGGATTTCTGACTAATGATTTATCTTCATTCAACATTCCAATATGTCAAAATCTCCAAAATACTTAAAATAGCAGCATGATGTGGATGAAGATGAGTGAAGTGCAAAATATACAGCATGTATCAAGGTAAATATCAAACCAGCATACAACATATATTTGTGTATAAACTAGACTCCATTTAGACATCCACTCCTTATTTCTATATTACATATTCCATCTATCTTGGTCAACATTCGTTCTTATATATGACATTTTCAGATTATGCTCTACATGGCATGTCCTATCAAGACCTCATTGCAGGCTATTTGTGTTTGCCATATACTATCTCAGACAATGGCTTTATGAAGTCTTGGAACAAGCTTCCATATGGCCCCAACAAAAATTCATTTAAGACAGTTGACTACTGCCTTTTCAGTTATTCTGCCTCAATCTGCTGACAAATCAAATAATATCTTTACTTCATATACCATATTTGCAGTGGCTTCTCTGTGATTACAAAAAAAATATTCTCTTGATTAGTTGTTGCATAGGATGTAATCTTTAATCATTATTCATTTCTTGTTCTCTCTTTTCAAAGAAAGTTGTATTTTTGCTTTCTTTGGCCTTCTAAGATCCTGCCCTCAAGGGGCTTTTGCTATCAATACTATAGAGAACTTGATTTTTTTTTTTCATTTTTAGCTTGTGTTGTTGTTGTTTTGCTTTTGTTTTGTTTTGTTCCTTGAAAAACTAACAATTTTATTAGGTTAGTTGCAGGAGTAAAGGGGAGGATTTACTTATAAGAGTATAGACAACTCTAAAAGAGCTGAATACCAAAAAACCTAACTCAGCATAATAATAACTCATGAAAAATTTAACATTGAACCTTACTTTACAACAATCACACTTTTCAAAATGTTTTATCACTCATCTATCTCAAAAAGTTATTACTGCTTTTATGAATGTTGGAATAAAAAAAGATCAAAATAATTTTTTTGGTTGTTGAAGGCACAGTGTGTCAGTGTGTCATATAATATACACTTTTGTCCACACTTCTTTACTTCAAATGATTCATTACATTGAAACATTGATCTAGTTTAATCTTCTGGCTTCTGCTAGATTATCGATACTGTATCCTCATAAGTACTTCTCTGATACCCTGTTATTGTCCTGTGCTATGAACACTCTGCAGGTTTATGTCTGCAGGTGTGGAACATGCATAAATTCCAACAGATGATATGTGTGGGGTAAATGTGTGGGTTGACTAACTCAATACCCTAAATTTAGATAAGACTGAGTGATAGTTGAGCCAAAGCTGTCTTGTGTGCACTTCTTTAGAGCCAACTTACCCTTTCCCTACCCAAAATATTTTCTCTATTGTGCTATCTAGGTGAGGTGCGGGTCCATACTTCTGACCATGTAAATTACACACAATAGGCCTAAATTACACCCTATTACTTGCAGTCTATATTTTACCCCACAAATTTAACAGGAGACCTCTACATTCCAAAAGGCCACATGGGACCTAATTATTTCAGAGTCTGTGTTAGCACTCAAATCCCCAACGATTATTTGGGTTTTGAAATCCTCAGTGGAGAGAAACTACTGGACTTTAAGACTTGCTAATCACAGGACACTCAGGAAAGAAGACAAGAGAAGAAACGAAAACCAAGAAACAACATAAAAAAGGAAGAAAAGAAAGAAAATAAAACTACCATTAATCATAACCTAAAACTATAATAACATTAAACTCAGATGGTTAGAGACCAGCTTAAAAACAAAATTAGCAGTATACAAGGCAGTATTTCAACCAAAGTGCCTAGCTATCCTACTACAGTTAGCAATGGATATTACAACAGAGCTAATGAATAAGAAAATGAACTAAATTCAATTGTGTGAAGATAATAGAGGTTTCTAAAGATGAAATTAATTGCCAAGGACTAGTATTGACATGAGATAATGTCCTAAGGAGGAGGTGAATGGATACAACTTAATGACTTGAAGGCAATGATAAATTCAAGGTGATAGCTCCGTCTTCTGTTCAATATAATTCTCTAGATAGCCTATCGTCTTTTGCAGATGAAAGACCAAGTTTTTACATGCATAGCTACTTGATTAGGAATTTCATAGCAGTTCAATCATTTACAACATGTTCCCTTTTGATTTTCTCAGGTATCAATATTGTGAACTTTGCTGTTTGACTCTAGACAAAAAAATAAAAACAAGTACATTCTTTTTAACATTGCAAAGACTATCTGGTTTGCTGGAGGAAGCACTTATAGATTCCAAGTTTAGATGCAGCTTTAGTTGAATGTGAGAAAGTCTACTTTATGTTTTCCAACTTCTTCACTGCCTAAGCTTGGCTGTTCAGGAACTTACTCTGTAGACCAATCTTGAACTCAGAGATCTGTGTGATTTTATCTCCTAAATATTTAGATTAAAGTATACACCACCATGCCTGAACCTCAAATTTTCTTCATCTAAAACTTTCTCTTTCCAAGCATGGACTTGAATTCAGAAATATTAATGCCTTTAAAAGCATAAACAATAAGCTTAGTGGGGTGGGATCTTGCCTTGAGATGAGCATTCCCTGACCTTCTGGTGTCTCTTTATTATTTGAGCTATGAGTTTTGATTTTTAACTACTCTTCCCCCTTTACTGACTCATTAGTGCAACTGTTTGTCTCTTCTCAAGTCTTTGAAGACCCTGACATAATTCAAATTACAACCTTATATTTTACATAGTTGAGATCCTTTAAATTACAGTTCTTATACTAATTTATATATTCTTGAACTCATTTTTCAGAGTTCTTTCCAACAGCCTTAACTATTGTCCTGAAGATAATAGCATTACCATTTTGCTGAGGAATATCAGATACATGCTTGCTTCTCAGAATTGTGCTGTTTCTGATTATTATGGACTCATTAACCTTGGCTGGGAGAATATCCCAAAAACCTTGGAAGATATAACATTCACTTAAGGAAAAACAATGAACTAAAAAAATGTACATTATTATGCAAACAAGTGTTATGCCTATAGCAGCATTAGCATTCTTGATGAACCACATCCTGCTGACTTTACTTCAGAGCTGAAAACCTTGTCAAACTATGCCTTCTTCAGCCATAAGAAACCTGGCAATAAATAAATCCATGAAAAAAAATTATTCACAAAATTACAATCAGATAGTTAAAGGGAAATGAATAAAGCTGGTAAAGAATAGAATAAAAAGGATAAAGAAAACATAAAATAAGAAAACGCTGGTGATGGAAAATTTGTATTTGTGAACAGAGTATTCAGATAAATAATCACCAACAAAATATATTAAATAGAAAGATAATCTCAAGTAGAATATATGAGAGAAGAAATCGAAATACAAGTTGAAGAAAACATTAAACATACAAAGTACCTGAAAAAAATCAAAGACTTCTGGAAAACTATGAAAACACAAAACCTATGAATGATAGAAATCCAAGAATAGAACACACATAATTTTAGGGAACAGAAAATGTTTTCAACAAAATCATAAAAGAAAATTTTCCTGACCTAAAGAAATAGATGACTTTGAACCTACATGAAGATTACAAAATACCAAATACACTGCAATAGAAAAGAATTCCCACCTGCAAGACAATAATCAAAACAAAAATGTACAGAACAAAGTAAATTTTAAAAGCTGCAAAGGAAAAAGAGCAGATAACATATAAATTCAGACCTATTAGCATTACTCCTGAATTCATATGAATGATTCTAAATTCAAAAGGATCTGGAGAAATGTCTTGCAAACTGTAAGATGCCACAGATGCCAGCCCACACTTTTATACCCAGAAATGCTTTTGATAACCTCAGATGGAATAAACAAGCTATTCCATGACAAAACTAAATTAAGCAATATCTTTCTAGAAATGCTACCCTACAGCAAAAACTAGAAGGAAAACTGCAGATAAGAAGTTTAACTGCACACAAGAAAACAGAGTAAATGAATAATCTCATACAAGCAATTCCAAAATAAGTGAAATACAAACACACACACACACACACGCACACACACACATGCATCCACACACACACATACACGTGGACACACTCCCACACAATCATTACCAACATCAAGGTTAAAGGAATTAACAATTGTTGAACATTAATATATCTCAACATCAATTGGTGCAATTTCCCAAATGAAAAGACACAGCTTAACAGAATGGGTACAAAACCAGTATTCATCATTCTGCTGTATACAAGAAACACTTTTTAGCATCAAAAAAGAGAGAGATTACTTGTGAGTAAATTGTTCAGTGACTTTACTAGAAAATGGAACCAAGAAACAAGTATATCAAATATCTAAGAAAATAGACATTCAACCAAAATTAATCAAAAGAGATAGGAGGAACATACCATGCTCCTCAAATAAAAAAAAAAACCCACTAATATGACTTCTTAATTCTAAAAATCTATGCATCATATACAAGGGAAACCACAATCATCAAAGAAGCACCACTAAACAATAAATGACACATCAATCCTCTCACATTAATAAGGATAGGTTTGAACATGGCCCACTCACTAATGAAAAAAATGGAAAAATGGCAGATAACATATAAATTAAATAAAAATAAAATAAAATAAAAAAGAAAGAAAGGAAATAACAAACACTATAATTAAAATAGTATATAGCTTTATCATCAAAACATTTCACTAAAACTAAAAACAATATAACTTATCAGTTCCTCAAAAAATCTCCAAAATTGACCATATAGTTGTTCACATTGCAAGCCTCAAAGTAAAATGCTGGGAAAAATGTTCCAGACAAATGGTCCCAAGAAACAACCTGGAGTAGCAATACTACTATTCAATAAAATAGAGTTTCAACCAAAAGTTACCAAAAAAGATGAAGAAGGATACTATAAACACAGCAAATGAAAAATCCACCAAGAGGAATTCTCAGTTCTGAACATTTATGCCCCAAATGCAAGGGCACTCACACTTGTAAATGAAACATTACTGAAGTTACATTGAACCTCACACAATAATAGTGGGAAACTTCAACTTCCCACTTTTACCAATGGAAATATCATAGAAACAGAAACTAAACAGAGACACAGTGAAACTAACAGAAGTCCAAATGGACTTATCAGACAGCTACAAAAACATTTCACCCTAAAACAAAAATATACCTTCCCCTCAGTGCCTCATGGTACCTTCTCCAAAATTGACCACATAATCAGATATAAAAGAAGCCTGAATCACTACAAGCCTGAAATAACCCCATACATCCTATCAGATCACCACATACTAAGGCTGGTCTTCAACAACAACAAGAACAACAGAAACACCAGATATACCACAAAGCTCAACAACTATACAACGATAACGTGCTCAGGAAAGAAAGAAGAGAAGAAATTAAAGTCCTTTTAGATTTGAATGAAAAATAAAGCACAACATGCCCAAACTTATGGGACATAATGAAAGCAGTGCTAAGAGGAAAATTCCTAGCTCTGTGTGTTTCCATAAAGAAATTGGAGAGAGCTTACACTAGTAGCATAAGAGTACATCAGAAAGTTCTATAACAAAATAAAATCAAATACACCAAAGAGGAGTAGATGGCAGGTAATAATCAATCTCAGGGGTGAAATCAACCAAATAGAAACAAAGAGAACTATACAAAGAATCAATAAAACCAAGAGCTGGTTCCTTGAGAAAATCAACATGATAGATAAAGCCTTAACCATACTTACCAGAGGATATAGAGACAGTATCCAATTTGACAAAACAGAAATGAAAATGGTTACATAACAGAAAATGAAGAATTTAAAAAATTGTCAGATCCAACTGTAATAGTCTATACTCAACAAAACTGGAAAATTAAGATAAAATGGATGATTTTCCAGACAGATTCCAGGTACCAAAGTTAAATCAGGATCAGATAAACCATCTAAACAGTCCCAAAATCCCTAAGGAAATAGAAACAGTCATTAAAAGTCCCCCAACCAAAAAAAAAAAAAAAATCCCAAGGATCAGATGGTTTTAGTGCAGAATTCTATCAGACTTTAAAAGAAGACCTAACATCAAAACTTCTCAAACTATTTCAAAAAATTGAGACAGAAGGAACACTATCCAATACATTATATGAAGCAACAGGTACACTGATACCTAAACCACACAAAGACCCAACCAAAAAAAAGAGAACTTCAAACCAATTTTCGTCATAAATATTGATGCAGAAACACTCAATAAAATTCTCACAAACTGGATTTAAGAACACATCAAAATGATTGTTCGCCATGACAAATTTGGCTTCATCCCAGGAATGCAGGAATGGTTCATTATATGGAAAAATACTCAAAGGAAAAAAAACATGAGAATCTCATTAGATGTTGATAAAGCCTTTGACAACCCTTCATGCTAAAAATACTGTAAAGGTCAGGAATTTAAGGTCCATACAAAAATATAATAAAAGCAATATGCAACAAGCTAAAAGCTAACATCAAACTAAGTGGAGAGAAACTTAAAGTAATTTCACTAAAATCAGGGAAAAGACAAAGCTGTGTACTCTCTCCCAATTTACTCAGTATAGTACTTGAAGTTCTAGCCAGAACAATTAGGCAACAAAAGGAGATCAAGGGAATACAAATTGGAAAAGAGGAAGTAAAGGTATCACTTGAGGATGACATGACAGTATACAAAAGTGACCAATAAAAGTGCACTAGAGAAGTCCTACAACTGATAAACAACTTCAGCAAAGTGACTGGATAAAAAATTAACTAAAACAAATCAATGGCTTTCCTCTATTCAAAGGATAAATGGACTGAGAAAGAAAAAGGGGTACAGAGCTGAACAGAGAATTCTCAACTTAGGAATCTCAAATGACTGAGAAGAATGTAAAGAAATGTTCAATCTTTAGTCACCAGGAAAATGCAAATCAAAATGCCCTGGAGATTCCACCTTACACCAGTCAGAATGGATAAGATCAAAAACTCAAGTGACACCAGATGCTGGCAAGGATGTGGAGAAAGAGGAACACTCCTCCATTGCTGTTGGGTTTGCAACCTGGTACAACCACTCTGCAAATCATTCTGTAATTTCCTAAGAAAATTGGACATAGTATTACTTGATGACCCAGCTATACCACTTCTGGGCATATACCCAAAAGATGTTCCAACATACAACAATGACACATGTTCCACTATGTTCATAGCATCTTTCTTTATAATATCCAGAAGCTGGAAACAACCCAGATGTCCTTAAACAGAGAAATGGATACAGAAAATGTGGTACATTTACACAATGGACTATTACTCAGCTATTAAAAACTGTGACTTCATGAAATTCTTATGTAAATGGAATTTGAAAATATCATCCTGAGGAAGTTAACCCAATCACAAAAAGACACACATGGAATGTACTTGCTGATAAGTGGATATTAGCAAAAGAGTAGCTTGGAATACCCCTGATACAACTCAATGACCATATGAAATCCAAGAAGACCACACCAAAGTGTAGATGCTAAGTCCTACTGAGAAGGGAGAAGAAAATAATCTCTGGAAACAGAGGAAGTGAGGGATCTGGGAGGGAGCAAGGAAGATGAGGAAAAGTAGGAAGCCATTTCAGATATGGAGGAAGATCGGGGAGAGGAACAGAAGGTCAGGAATTTGAAAGATGGAGAGTAGCATTTGGGGAAGGGAAATAAGGGTAGCTACTAGAATTTCCCAGATGCAAGGGACCCAAGAGATTCCTAGAACCCAACAGGTAGGACATTAACTGAAATACTCAACAAAGGGGAAATAGAACCTGTAGAGACCATGTCCAGAGGACAGGCATGGCCCTGGTTCAGGGATGGGGCCACCCAGCAACCTCAAAAATATTAATCCAGAATTTCTCCTGTCAAAAGATAGTACAGGGACAAAGAGTGAACCAGAGACTTAAGGAAAGGCCATTCAGAGATTGTCCCAGCTAGGGAACCATCCCATCTGCAGACACCAAACCCAGACACACACTGTAGTTGACACCAAGAAGTGCTTGCTTTCAGGAGCCTGATGTAGCTGAACCCTGAGAGGCTCTCCAAGAGCCTGACCAATACAGATAGGAGTGCACACAGCCAAACATTAGACTGAACCTGAGGAGCCCAATGGAGAAGTTAGGACATGGACTGAAGGAGCTGAAGGGGTTTGCAACCCCATATGAAGAACAACAATATCAACCAACAAGACCCCTCCCCCCAAATCTCCCAGGAACTAAACCTCCAACCAAAGAGTATGCTTGAGGGGAACCCGTGGCTCCAGCTGAATATGTAGCAGAAGAATGCCTTATTGGGCACCACAGTGGGGAGCCCTGTGATCCTGTGGAAGCTAGATGACAAAGGGTAGGGGAGTGCTAAGGCGCAAAGGAATGAGTGGGTGGGCAGGTGGGGGAGCACCTTCATAGATTCAGTGGGAAAGTTGAGAGGCAGAGAGGATAGGGGTTTTGTAGAGGGGAAACTGGGAAGGGGGATAACATTTGAAATGTCAATAAATAAAATAACCAATAAAAATTGAAAAAGAAATAAAAGAAAACTAAGAACAGCTACAGCTGTGAGGTAGAGCCAGCCAAGTCTATGTGTTATGGCAGAAGTGGAGAAGTGGAACTGTCCAAGCCCTTTGGAATCCAGAAGTTTAAGAATGCATCCCATACAATTGTCACTGGAATATTTACAATGTTAGATTATGGTTTTTCTTTGATTTGAGTATAACCATGTCTTGGTTCTTTGCTTTTGGAATTAGAGAACATTACATTTATTTTTGGTTTAATTGAATTACAGTTCTTAAGAAACTTTGAACCCTCACCCCCTACCTTTCCCCACCTGCACAATGTCCTCTGAAGCTTGGCAACTGCAAGATCCTGCTTAGCAACTGCAGATAGACTCAAAGCAGTGTACCATATCATCTTAAGAATAGCAGGGAGACCATAACTCAAGCAGTGTACCATATCTTCGGAAGAACAGTAGGTAGATCATAATTCAAGGCAGTGTACCGTATAGACCATGACATGTTTCAAGGCACAAGCCAAGAAGATTTTGTACTTTTCCACCACCTGGCCCCTCTTACCCCCTCCCCTTGTAAAACATGCTATAAAAAAGCATTTCATGTTCAAAAATAAATAAATAAATAAATAAATAAATAAATAAATAAATAAATTATTTAAAAAAGAAAAAGAAACTTTGAATTTTAAAGAGATTGTGGACTGATGTTAAAACCATTAAAGATTATAGAATCTCAAAAGTCAAAAAAATTTTCTTTTTCCAATTTTAATATAGTGTTTCAGTATGATTGACCTTTTTTGTGTTTTAAAATCACATCTGCTTTCTGGCTCCTCAGAAGCTGTGAGTCTACGAATTGTTGGCAACATGACTGGATAAAGTTGAAATTTTTAACTTTTCCTTGATTTAAACTTTCATTTTACATTTTCTTATTTTAATTTGCTTTCTAATAATAATTTGCATATTCTTTTTTTCTCTGCCTGAATTAGTAACTGTGGGAAAAAAAAACAAAAAAAGCTGCAGCTGTGGAGTCCCAGAGACTTTCCACACGGTGGATCTCACATACAGGAGAAAGATCTGAATTTCCAAAGGCTGGAGGCTTTGGGGATGGCAGGCCCCATTGATACGAGAAAGTCCTTAGTTCCAAAAGGGTTTATTTTCATGGTGGATGGATCTGGATGTACCCCCCTGATAAATCTTGTCTGTCATGGTTTATAAATGACTATGCTTATGTACTTATGACCAAGTGGAATTTAGAATAATATCCAAGAACAGAAATGATATGCTCTCATTTTAGCACAAAATGCATCTATCATTGCCTAATGAGTTTTGAATACATAAAAAAAATTATACTATATCTCTATATTTGTATCTATCACTCTATTTCTCTCTATATCTATCTAACATCTATGTATAGGTATATACATATAGATATAGACATACATATCATGATTTTTATTAGATAGATAGATGATAGATAGATAGATGATAGATAGATAGATAGATAGATAGATAGATAGATAGATAGATAGAGATACATTGGTATTGGTATCAATATCAGTGTAGTTATAGTCATAGATGTAGATTTATTACTGCTATTGTTCAGGTCATTTTAAGGAATCGTGTTGGTAAGATTTATATATCTTTCTGCGAAGTAACTAACAGTTCAAACTAACTCTGATCCTCAGGTTGTGAAAAAGGGAGCAGGAGGCAGGGCAGCAATCTAGACGTAATGTGAGTAAATAAATAATGTAATGAAAAAATTATAGGAGACATACATGGCTCACTTAGATACAGAATTTAATTGTATTTTGATATTTTTTGCCTTCTAAAATTTATGACCCTGCTTCATGTTATTACTTTCAAAAAATACTTTATTTTAATGTCACAAAATAATAATTGGGAAATTGTGAATGTACATACCTATAGACACATTAAAAATCAATGGTTTAATTAGGACTCTGATTCATGTTATTACTCTCAAAAAGATACTTTAGTTTAGTGTTACAAAATAGCAATTGGGAAATTGCTATTTACAATGAGTGTTTACACCTATAGAAACATTAAAAATCAATGGTTTAGATATCCTTTGTATTTCCTTTTAGATTAAGAAAGCAAAAGTTCCAACAATTTACACTGCTATGTATTTTTGTAGGATGATGATAGGAATCCAGAGTTCTGTATGTTTTAATATATTATATAAATTTCAGAGTCTCCACATTGATATATCGAGTTCTGTTACAAACACAGGGTCTTAAGATTCCTTTGCTATCTTGTTAAGTTAGCTTAGCATTGTGCTAAATGTCTATAACATAGTCTTCAGAAAGAGGAAAAAAGTCTCCCTTCACAGTTTTCTGTAAACTAAACAGTGTTCATGATTTTAATCCATAACTATTTCCCAAGCTGTTACTATCACACTACTCCAATATGTAGGTTTCAATAAATTTAGAAATTCTCATAAGCTTCTGAGAATCAACTTGGATATACCTCTCACAGAAGAAAATGGGAAAAAAGTATTCATAGCAGGTAGACAGGTAGAGGAAAATAGGTTGGAACTCAGTTGTGGGAGGAATGGTGATGCTCAGAATCAGGTTTGGGCAGGGAAAGAGAGTTGGCCAAATGTCGATGTGAATGAATAGAAATATCTAATTGGTGTGGGTGGGGAGGTTTGGGGGGTTTCATTTGAATTGCCAGAGACCTGGGTTAGTCTAGGCACACAAGTATAAATGGAGTTTACTTTAAGTGAGACTCACTGCACTGGGGATTTGAAAACTGAAGAAGCCACCTCCTGTAGCCAGGCAAAAACCACAGTGGTGTGATAGGGACACCAACCCACCCACAAAATTTTCAACAAAATTTATTCTTTCTACACAAAACATATGGATAGTGGATGGAGCAGAGACTGAGGGAATGACCAAGAAATAACCAGGCCTACAAGAGTCCCATCCAATCTGAAAGCACTAATCCCTTACACTATTAATGATACTCTACTATGCTTACAGACAGGAGTCAAACATGGCTGTCCTCTGAGTAGCTCCACCCAGCAGACAGATCCAAAAACCCACAGCTAAACAGTGGATAGAATGTGGAAACTCTTAGGCGGAGTATTGAGGACACTCAAGGGAATAGAAACTCCACAGAAAGGCAAACAGAGTCAAATAACCTAGATTCTTGGGGATCTCAGAAACAGAACCAATAACCGAAGAGCATACCTGGACTGGACATAGACCCCTGCACATATGTAGTAGACCTCCAGCTTAGTCTTCATATGGATCTCAAAGAACTGGAGCAGGGGCTATCAAAAAGACTGTTGCCTGTCTGTAGGATATGGTTTTCTAGCTGGGGTGCCTTGTCTGGCTTCAGTTGGAGATGATTCCCCTAGCCACACAGAGATTTGATATGCCAGGTTTCTGGGGATATGTGAGGGGTCCTCCACACTCTTATTGGAGAAGGAGAGAGGATATCACCAGAAAGACTGTGGGAGTACGTGAATGGAAGGGGGCAGTTATCTGGACTTAAAGTGAATAAATCTAAATTAATAATAAATAAGAAAAATCTAAAGGTCATTGAACTAAACCCATTTATATGTGTGGTCTGTTTTTTTTTTTGCATTTTCATTCTATTTTTGCAGCTATAACATTAAGAACAGGATGCAGGACATGAGAAATTCAGTATAAATGAAGCATATGATAAAGAATACAATATAGGAATTATTAATATGTTCAAGGATCAAAATAACAATAAATATAATTTCCTTAATGTAAATAGGCAAGAACATCGAAAATGAGAACACTTATCCATAGCTGGTGAGAGTGCAAACTTGCATAGCCAGTATTGATATCAGTGTTGCAGTTCTACAAAACAGTGGGGAGAAGTCTATATCAAGATCCCAATATAACATTCTCAAGCATATACCAAAGGACATTACAAACTATGAGAAAAATACTTAATCATCCAAGTACATTGTACCATATTTATTCACTTTAGCTCACAATTAGACACAGACTACATATATATCAACTGATGAATGAAAAGTGAAAATTAGTTACAATTATTAAACATAAAGTTATTAGGTATGTAAAAGATGGAATTAAAATTTCACATAAATAAGTAAAGCAACAAAGAATACTGCTGGTGAAAGTAACCAGTACCCCAAAGAGCAAATATTGCATGTTTTGGCTTATATGTAGATGTTACTTTTCATGTCTTGGATCCAAGTGCTTCCATCTATATCTCACAGAAACTAGGTAACTATTAAAAAACATGCATGGTAGTAACCAAAGAGTTATTATTTGTGGCTCATATGTAGGCTGTTGTTTCCCTAATTTCTTTCTCAGCCTCTTTATCGTTTGCATAAAAGAAGGCTATTGATTTGTTTTTAGAAGGATTGTTTCTACTTCCTCTCCATTTTTTCATTTTTGTCTCCTGATTTGCTATTTATTGCTTTTATTATGTTCAGGTATGTGCCATGAACTACTGATCTCTCCAAGACATTTAACATGAAAGGGTGTTGTATTTTGTCAAAGGTTTTTATTGCATCACATGAGATAATCCTGTGTTCTTTCCCTGTGTTTGCTTATATCATGTACAACATTGATGTATTTTCATATATTGAATCATACCTGAATTCCTAGGATGAAGCCTACTTGATTTTGGTGAATGATCGTTTTGTTATATTCTTGAATTGGGTTTGTGAGAATTTTCTTGAATACTTTTGCATCGATGTTCATAAAGGAAATTGGTCTGAAGTTCTCTTTCTTTATTGGGTCTTTGTGTGGTTTAGGTATAAGTGTAACTGTGGCTTCATAAAACAAAATGGGTAGTGTTCCTTCTGCTTCTATTTTCTGGAATAGTTTGAAGAGTATTGATATTACGTCTTCTTTGAAGGTCTGAATAGAATTCTTCACTAAAACCATCTGGTCATGGGCTTATGATACACTTCTAATGATTGATTCTATTTTTTTAGGGGTTATGAGAATGTTTAGATGGTTTATCTGATCCTGATTTAACTTTGACACTGGGTATCTGTCTAGAAAATTCTCCATTATAACAAGATTTTCTACTTTGGTTTAGTATAGGCTTTTGTAGTAGGATCAGATGATATTTTTGAATTTTCTCAGTTTCAGTTATGTCTCCCTTTTCATTTCTGATTTTGTTAATTTCTATATTCTTTCTATGCCCTCTGGTTAGTCTGATTAAGGGTTTATCTATCTTGTTAATTTTCTCCCAGAACCAGCTCCTGGTTTTGTTGACTATTTTGATACTTCTTTTTGATTCTACTTGGTTTATTTCAGCCCAAGTTTGATTATTTCCTACCTTGTACTCCTCTTTGGTATATTTGTTTCAGGTATGCCGTCAATCTGCTACATATTCTATGAGTTTTCCTCTTACCATTGTATTCATTGTGTCTCATAAGTTTGGATATGATGTTCCTTCATTTTCATTAAATTAAAAAATTTCTTTAATTTCCTTCTTTATTTCTTCCTTGACCAAGTTATCATTGAGTAGAGCATTGTTCATCTTCCATGTGGATGTGAGCTTTCTGTTGTTTTTGTTATTATTGAAGTCTAGCCTTAGTATTTGGTTATCTGATAGTATGCATGGGATTATCTCAACTTTCTGTTGTTTTTGTTGTTATTGAGGTCTAACCTTAGTACTTGGTTATCTGATAGTATGCATGGGATTATCTCAATTTTTCTGTATCTATTGACCTCTCTTTTGTGACCAATTATATGGTCACAATTTTGGAGAAGGTACTATGAGGTGATGAGAAGAAGCTGTATTCTTTTGTTTTAGGATGAAATGTTCTATAAATATCTGTTAAATTCATTTAGTTCATAATTTCCGTTAGTTTCACCATGTCTCTGTATAGTTTCTGTTTTCATGATCTGTCCATTGCTGACAGTGGTGTGTTTAAGTCTCTCCCACTATTATTGTGTGAGGTGCAGTATGTGCTTTGAGCTATAGTAAGGTTTCTTTTATGAATATGAATGTCTTTGCATTTGGAGCAAAAATGTTCAGAATTGAGAGTTCAGTTTATAAGTTTTTCCTTTCATGAGTGTGAAGTGTTCTTATCTTTTTTGATAACTTTTCTTGAAAGTCAATTTTATTTGATATTAGAATGCCTACTCCAGCTTGTTTCTTGGGGCCATTTGCTTGGAAATTTTGTTGTTAAAGGTAGAATTATGCTTGTGTGTCTATCTTCCTTTGAGTTTCCGGACGGAAAGAACATTACTTTCTTGCTTTTACTAAGGTGTAATTTCCCTCCTTGTGTTGGAGTTGTCCCTCTATTATCCTTCATAAGGCTGGATTTGTGGAAAGATATTGTGTTGATTTCATTTTATCATAGAATGTCTTGGTTTCTCCATCTATGGTAATTGAAAATTTTGCTGGGTATAGAAGCCTGGGCTGGCATTTGTGCTATCTTATGGTCTTCATGACCTATGCCCAGGATCTTCCGGCTTTTATAATGTCAGGTAAGAAGTCTGGTATAATTCTGTTAGGTCCACATTTGTATGTTACTTGATCTTTTACCCTTACTGCTATTAATATTCTTTCTTTATTTTGTGTATTTGGCATTTTGATTCTTATGTGATGGGCAGAATATTTTGTCTGGTTCAACCTATTTGGAGTTCTGTAGGCTTCTTTCATATTCATGGGCATTTCTTTCTTTAGGTTAGGGAAGTTTTCTTCTATAATTTTGTTGAAGATATTTATAGTTACTTTAATTTGGGAATCTTTGCATTATTCTATACCTATTATACTTAGGTTTGGTCTTTTCACTGTGTCCTAGATTTCTTGGGTGTTTTAGGTTAGGAGTATTTTTTTTTTTTTTGCATTTTGTGTTTTCTTTGAAAGTTGTGTCAATGTTTTCTGCACTGAGATTCCTTCTTCTATCTCTTGTATTCTGTTGGTAATGCTTGCATCCATGACTCCTAATCTCTTTCCTAGGTTTTCTATCTCCTGACAAATCTCCTTTTGTGATTTATTTATTGTTTCTACTTCCATTTTTATGTCCTGAATCATTTTGTTCAATTCCTTCACCTGTTTGTTTGTATTTTCTTGGAATTCTTTAAGGGATTTCTGTGTTTTGTCTTTAAGTGCTTCTACCTGTTTACCTGTGCTCTCCTGTATTTTTCAATGGAGTTATTTATGTTTTTCTTAAAGTCCTCTATCATCATCAGAAGTGACCTTAGATCTGAAATTTGTTTTTCCCATGTGATGGTGTATCCAGGACTTGCTATGGTGGTATAACTAGGTTCTGATGATGCCAAGTAACCTTCGTTTCTGTTGCTTATGTTCTTATGCTTGCCTCTTGCCACTTGGTTATCTCTAGTGTTACCTGCCCTCATTGCCTCTGACCAGAGCCTGTCCCTCTTGTGATCCTAATTGTGTCAGAACTACTCAGAGTCTAGCTGTTCCTGTGATCCTGTGATTCTGTTATCCTGTGATTCTGTGATTCTGATATCTTGGGTGTGTCAGACCTCCTGGGTGTCAAAGTGACTCTTGGATTCTGAAATTCTGGTATCACCAAAGCTCCTGAGATCTTGTGATCCTGAGATCACAAGTTCAGTACCTGAGAGTCAGGCTTCCTTTGGGACTTGTGGGACTGGGTGTGGAGTTAGTGCCCAAGTCTGTTCAGGGCACTGGCTCAGGCCAGAAGAAACTTGTATAACTGGTTGGGCAGGGGTTCCTGTGTCCCAGGATGCTGCTGATCCCAGTTACTCCTGGTGTTGGGCAGATATTGTGGTATCCTTAACTATACTCATGGGTGTGTTAGAGTGCTTCAGAGTCAAGCTTCCTCTGGGTGTTGTGGGACTGGGTGAGGAGCTAGCACCCAAGGTCTACTCAGGGCACCAACTCAGACTGGATTTTCAGTTAAAGCTTTTCATATTTGTTCTTTGTTCTGTGTATTTAGTGTTTTGATTATTATGTGACAATACCTATTTGGTGTTCTGTAGGCTTCTTGTTCATTTATGGCTATCTCTTTCTTTATGTTATTAAATTTTTCTTCTATACGTTTCTGAAGATGTTTTCTGGTCCTTTGAGCTGAAACACTTCATCTTCCTCTATTCTTTATTCTTAGTATTCTTAGGTTTGATTCTTTCATTATTTCCTGAATTTCCTGGATATTTTTGGTTAGGAGCTTTTGTCCTTTGTATTTCCTTTGACTGGATTTTCAATATCTTCTCTGGTATCTACTATGCCTTGGATTCTCT
>NW_021604616.1:9272643-9286308 GCF_004785775.1 Grammomys surdaster | reverse complement strand
TAGCTCCTGATCTATTTCCTAAATTCTCCATGTCTATGGTTGTCTCCATTTGTGTTTTCTCTGTTGTTTCTTTTTGCATTTTTAATTCTTGGGCTGTTTTGTTCAATTCCTTCATTTGTTTGATGATATTTTTCTTTATTTCATTACATGATTTATTTGTTTCTTCTTTAAGGACTTCTACCTGTTTGGCTTTCTCCTATGTTTCTTTAAGGGAGCTATTTATATCTTCCTTAAAGCCTCTATTATCCTTATGAGATGGGATTTTAGGTCATTATTTTGCTTTTCAGGTATGTTAGGGAATCAAAGGATTGCTGTGATGGGAGAACTGAGTTCTGATGGTGTCAAATTGTATTGTTTTCTGTTGCTTATGATCTTGTGCTTGCCTCTGGCCATCTGGTTATATCTGGTGTTAACTGGGTTGAGTGTCCCTGACTGGAGCTGACCTCCATGTAGGCAGGTAGAGTTTTGTCATCTTGGTTATAATCAGTCTTCTTGGAGCCAGGCAGTGTCATTTCTGGTTAGATTAGATCTCCTATGTCTTTGGTTACAGCAATCCTCCTGTGTCCCTTATTACTTATTAGCACAGGTGAAGGAGCAGTCCAGAAAAGAAGTGGAGCCTGGCAGGGGGATTGATACCATGTCAGCTGATCTTTGTGGGTGTTCCAGCTGGTTTGGGTATTTAAATGAGATTCCCATTGGTGTCTTTGATTCCTGCAAATATTTTGGGAGACACACATGTTGTAGCATGTGGGTGAATACAGAACCCCTGACCTGGCTTAGTTAGTGGAATATGCTTTTCTAGTCCTTCAACTATAAAATGAAAATTGTACATATCCAGGCTTTCCCAGCATTGTTAAAAACAACTCGAGAATAGTGACCATATCTTCCATAGTGAAACCTAAATTTGTGGTTTAGTGTCAATATGCCAAATCTAATTATTAGGAAACTGAGTGTAGAGAAGCTCTGAGTTAACTTATACTTTTGACTTTTTTTATATGTCCTGCTATCAGTGATGCTATTGTACAGTGCAGCCTTTAGACTGCCCTGTGTACATACTTCTTCCTTAGACATAATGAACTAAAATTTACAAAGCAGTTTATTCTCATCTCAATCAACTTATAACACCCTGAATCTGCTGAAATTTTATGAATATTATTAAATGGTGCTTCCCAGGTATAGCATGGCCTCTTAGTAAAAGGAATTGGGACATTCTAGTTCATGAGGAATTTGTAGCTCTTGGTATGGAGATGAACTCAGATAATCTCAGACCTAAAACACTTTTTCCTCAAAATGCCTTATATTTACAGGCAACTACAGAGCATGTTCCAGAAGTAAGTCTTTGATGAGAGTTTCTTTATGTGTTCTGGTGACATAAAACTCTGGTTGAGTATTTATGAGGAAGTTGACTTGAAGACAGGACAGTATTTTTGGCTTAGGACTCAAGACAGCTTTACCTGAACCATAGGCTGTCATAAGCATTTTTCAGTGGCAGTATGGTGCATAAGCTTTGGCTTCATGGGTCTGATGATTATTCTAATCTTCTTTCTATGTCCCCTTCAGCTGAAAGGTTTTTCAGTGACATATATTATTTAGGAAGGTCTAAGTAAGATTCTGGTGCCCATAATTCAGCATGGATAAACACTGTTCTTAGAACTTATATGGACATGCCTACACACACACAAACACACACACACACACACACACACACACATACACACACAAGAGAGGATATGGACAAGAGGATGGTTTCTTTATTATCTTGACCTAGATTGCTAGACCAACTATTTGATGTAATTTGAGAAACTGCTTAGTTGCACAGTCCTGTGTTCTTGATTTCTGACATTGTCTTCTTTATTTTTTATTGTTGTGGGACACTACTTAAAAAGAATCATGAATCAACTCTGGAGGCAGAAAAGATTGTTTCAAATTCCAGCTTTGCTCTTACTAAGTGTGTCTAAGAGCGCCTGATCATGTGTTTCAGCCTTATGGCAACCAATGACTCAGATTTGTACACAAACACTATGAATTATTAAAAAATGCTATTACTAAGAGATCTACTTCAGGAAATTATCCATACAGTCTCTCCTTCCTGAATCCAGAGTAATAATTTTATGTCAGGCATGGTCCATCCTAAATACACACTCATCTTAATGAAAATTTACTTAAGTTCCTTTTGTCCTTTATTTTTTATTTTAAAGAATCTCTGGATAAGGTTTGAATTCTCTTCCCCATAATAGAGTCATAGTCATAGATAAACCTTAAATATATACTACATACATGTTCAGCCCATGGATTAATCTTCTCCAGGACATGTAAACATAATCAGATAGCACATAGCACAGACAAGCTGCCAATAGTTAAAAAATTTATAAAGTAATTTGATGCATTATATGTTTTGAAATTATAATATAATTAAATACCAGCAAATCTTTCCTCATCCTATTTCTTCTCCTTCTTGTTTAAGATACAGCTTTAAAATTATGACAAGCTATATAGTACCCAAGTCCATATAATACTACATGAATGTATGATTTCACGGTTGATTATTTGGCAAAGTTCAGATAATTGTTGTGATCTCCCACGGAGAGGACTATATCGCCGGCTCCCAGATTTTAGGGGTTGTTTGTAGGTGTTGATAGGGTTGAATCCTCAGGAATACTTTTTTTCCAGTCTGTAATACTCATCATTCAACATTTTTTCTGATCCTGCCTTGGGAGTAATGTCAGTGAAACTTTGTGGGAGTACTGTAATATATGCTTCTGTCTAAATTGTTCACCCCTTCGAATTTATCACTATCCTTTCCTTGTGTCACAAGATCTTCCCCAGTTATATTTTCTCTCCTCTTTGTCTCTCTTTTTCTTTAAATAAAAGAAATCCATTTCCTGTGAGACACATATGTGCCGTCTGTGTGTGTGCAGAAAGGAGTATTTAGGACCATACTGGTCCCAAGTAGAAGAGCTGCCTGTGTATACCCTCTGATATAAAAATCCAAAACTTTTCTGTTTTCATTTCCTCATGTAATCAAACTGATGAGGTCTTCTTGACCCTTTATAGTTCTATATGTTCTTTTTGTTTCATTCACATTATAAGTCTTTTCATTTGAGGATTTATCCCACTTTCATGAATATGAAAATTTGCAGTACTACTTGGGGAAATAAAACACAGCACAACTCATGCCTTGCAGAAACATGCCCATAGCTTCAAGACAAGGTTGGGGCAAAAGAGTTAGGAAAACATGGGTTAATATGTTCAAGTGTCCCATCCACCAAATGGTGACACAACTGACTAATCTGTATTGCACTGTTGCTATGACAGAAGTTGAAAATCACCATGTTTACTTTTCTGTCTTGCCATTTTATTAAATGTATCTTTCATAGCTCAGCAATTAGAATGTTATAGATAAAAGAATAATCTTCACTAAATATATTTAGACATTATCTTAAAAATCAAAATATTGTATTGTATATAAAAGCCCATACAACAAAGCATCTTCATGAATCCTATATCGAATGGAGGGCCAATACCAAAAATAAATGAACTACATCAAAAACTTAAAGAGATAAACATGAACAAACCATATAGCCCTATTAGAAATGAAGTAGAGAGCCAAAGATTTCTCAATAGAGGAATCACTAATGTTCAAGAAACTTAAGAAAATGTTTAGCCAGGCAGTGGTGGCACATGCCTTTAATCCCAGCACTTGTGAGGCAGAGGCAGGTTGATTTCTGAGTTCAAGGCCAACCTGGTCGACAGAGTGAGTTTCAGAACAGCCAGAGCTACACAGAGAAACCTTGTCTCAAAAAAACAAAAACAAAAAAACAAAAACAAAAAAAAAGAAAAAAAAAGAAAAAAAAGAAAATGTTTAATATCCTTAGTCACTAGTGAAATGCAAATCAAAATAACTCTAATATTCGACCATATACCCCCCAGAATAGCTAAGGTCAAAGATTCAAGCAATAGCAAATGCTGCAAGGATGTGGAGAAAGGTGATGCTCCTGCATTGGTGGTGGAAATAAAAATTTGTACAACCACTTTGGAAATCAATTTGGCATTTTCTTAGAAAATTAGCATTATTTCTAATTAAAACCCAGCTATACAATTCCAGGGTATATATCCAAAGATGCTCCATCGTATATCACAAGGACACTTTCTCAAATATTCTTAAAAGCTTAATTTATAATAGCCTAAAGTAGAAGGAACCCTGATGCTTCTAAACTGAAGAATGAATGAAACAACATGGTTCATTTACTCAGTGGACTACTAATCAAATATTGAAAACAAGACCCCTCATGAAATTTGAAGGCAAATGGATGGATCCTGAGTAAGGTAACCCAGACACAAAAAGAAATGAATAGTATGTATTCTCTTACAAGTTTATGTTATCCATAAAGTAGAAGATAACAGAGCTATAACCCACTGAACCAAAGAAGCTATATAACAAGAACTTGAGTGAAGGTGCTTGACTCTCATACAGAGAGAGACAAAACTGAGTGGCAGAGGGGATGTGAAGGGAAAACAGGAAGAAAGAGTGGTCTGAGAAGATAAATCAAAATTGGCAAGGTAGGGCATCTTCAGGATATGCCAGACACATGAGATTGGGGAGACTCCTAAAAGTCTATGAGGGTGACTCTAGATGACACTTCTGAGAAAGGAGAATAATGGAGCCAGAAGTGGCCCCCTACTGTAGTCAGGCAAGACAGCCACTGGGGTATAATGACACCAAGTCACCACAAAACTTTTAACTCTAAACATTTCCTGTGCAAAAGAAATGTGCAGGGACAAAAATGGAATAGAGAGTGAGGGAATGGTTCCCCTATGACTGGCCCAACTTGAGACTTTATGTACAAGAACCAACCCCCAACACTACTAGGGATACTCTGTTATGGTTGTAAACAGAAGCCTATCACAACTGTGCTCTGAGAGGTTCCAACCAGAAACTGAGTAAAACAGGTGAAGAGACCACATCCAAACATTAGATGGAGCTTGGGAAGTCTTATGGAATTGCTGGGGGAAAGATTGAGGGATTGTGAGGGGATGGAGTCTCAACAGGAGGACAAACTGAGTCAACTAACTTTGATTCTTGGGGATGAAAAAGACTGAACCACAACACAAGAACACACATTGCCTGGACCTAGGCCATGCTATATGTAGCAAATGTACAGCTTGGTCTTCATGCAGGTTCCCCAAAACCTACAGCTGGAGCTGTCCCTGACTCTATTGTCTACCTATAGATTCTGTTCCCCTAACTGGCCTGCCTTGTCCATCCTCAGTGGGAGAGCATGTCCCTATTCCTGGAGTTAATTGATGTGACATGGCAGATTGTTACATGGGGGTAGAAGGGACTTCTTCTCAAAGGAGAAAAGAGGGGATAGGGAAGAAGAAATGTGAGGTAAGGGCATGAGATGTTGGATGAGAGCATGAGATGTGATCAGAATGTAAAATGAATAAATAAATATATTAATTAATAAAAATTAAAGTAATGGCATTCTCATTTTCAGTCAGTGTTTACAATGTTAGAGAAAATAACAGAACACAGATCAATCGGCATGACAAGACCATGAGGTTTTATTTTTGGAGGGATCAACTCCATATTTACTATGAATTTCTCTTCACAAACCACACTCTGAATCCGAGATATAGGTTTGAGCACTACTGAGAATCAAGTACCTCTTTTTGTGAGACATCAGGAATAAACAAACTAGTCCTAAATTGAAAAGTTTTGAGTGCCTGGCAGTGTGATATGTATGTATGTCTAAATTATCATTGGCCTATTCTCTGCACTTGGGTTCTCATCCTTCATTCTTCAGACCAAGCTTTTCTCTCTACTTCATGTGACATACTTTATACAACAGTGTAAAGAATGGAATGTCTGTTTCCTTCAGTGTCATATGCTGAGATTGTGAATCTAATTTCTCTGTGTTAGAATTGTTTAATAGCACATTCATGAGTAGAATGTATACTTTTGTAACAATGCTCCAGGTTACAATGTTGGGTGACCTGGACCATCACTCTTTCACTCATTTCCTTGACCTAGGGATTCTCGCTAAATGTGGAACTAGGCTAGAGGACAGCAACCTCTACCAATGTTCTTGTCTCTACTTCATTAGCAGTTCTCCAGTTACAGCAGATAGTGACCATACCCTAATTTTAAGTGAGTTATGTGCATTGGAACTCAGGTTTTCATACATAACAACAACCATTGAGCTATGTCTCCAGTATAAAATTATTCTATTTTAATGTATTATTTGGTTCGAGGTTATTTTGATCACTTTGTATAGTAAATATTTTCATTTACACTTTTCCTTATCTCACAAAGGAAATCTGCTTTCAAATTTTTATCTAATATTTTTCATACCTAGCAGGTCTGATTGTAATTTTGATTCATCACTTTTTTCTTGACTGTCGGTTGCATGTAGACTTAGATCATATAATTAGCAATTTGAGAATGTAGACCACTAATTTTTATGTTTCCACCCACCAAGAAATGAAGCATGTAAATAGGCTTGTTCCTCTACATGAAGGATTTTATTAAGTATCTTCAGTAGAATAGCTTTGCTTGTCATGGATTGCTTTCATGTGTGTGGGTATTTTTCCCTGGATTTGAAAGGTAATTTAGTTGGATACAGAGACATTGCCAGAGAGCTTCTTATTTTCAGGTCTTGACACACAGCATTCCATGTTCTTCTGATTTCAGGTTCTCTGCTGTAAATTTTGATGTTATTTTCATAGGTTTTCCTTTATGTCATGGTCCTATTCTCTTAACTACTTTAATAGTCTGTACTGTTAATGACTTTCCTGGCCACTATCTGTTGTAACTGGAGAACTGCGAATGAAGTAGAAACAAGAATATTGGTAGAGGTTGCTGTCCTCCACCCTAGTTCCACATTTATTGAGAATCCCTGGGTCACGGAAATGGACCAGGATACCCAACATTGTATTTCTGTGAAGAGATGCTTTTTCCTTATATTTATTTGAAATTCTAATTACCTGCTTTTTGTGGATGTTCATGATTTTATTAAGATTTAGGAATTTTAATTTTTTTACATTTTTACTTGCCTGAAACCTTCTGCCACCTCAAATATTTGACTAGGAAACTGAGAGAAGAGATTTATAATGAGGGTTCAATTTGTAGGACTAAGAAATGGAGGCAAATGGGGCTTAAAAGGATAGTATCACATTCTATACTGGACTTCAGTAACCAACTGGACAGAAACATGAAACTATTTTTTACATTTCAGTATATCAGTCTGGAATTGTTGGATCATGTCTTTTTATCTACCTAATTGGTGAATGTGAAAGCAACGTTCTTCTGCAATGAAATAGAGAGAGTCTGTTGCCCCAAGAAACAGACAGTTTTCTCTGTTGTTAGTAAATCTAATCATTGCTGATGTTTTAATACTGCTGTGGTTAGTGAGTCTATTGGATCTTGAAAGGTAAAGGCGGTCAGAGCCACCATTTGGAGATCCTGGATGAACTGAGAGAAAACCTTATGAGAAATAGCTGAAAAGTAGTCATTCATTATGTTCCAATGGTAATATCAGCACTTGTGCCAAGGACTACTAGAAAAGTTATGACCAGCATTGTTCATACCTTAACACTCTAAATCTGGTGATGGTAATTAGCACAGGTTCTTCAATAGGTATCACCCCTAAGTTTGGAAAAGCAAACACCCAGACACAAGTCCCAGACACCCAGAGGATAGACAACTGTATATTTATATGTAGCAGATAATTGAGACATTGTAAATATTTGGGCAGAGAGTGGGCATCATAGTACTAAGGATTAAGGAATTATTTCAATCTGTGGAATCTAGTGTGTCTACAAAACATGTTCCTGAGTAATTAAAGGATACTGAAGTAATACAGAGATAGATGTAGGAGAGATAATCAGTGCTAGTAATATTTTCTTAGAGGAATTAATGAGTGATGAGGTAAGAGTGTCTAATAAAACAACGGATGAGGCCACAACTGGGGATCATGAGTTTGACCCAGGAAAGACACACAAGCAACATTCACCAAAGCAGTAAGGTAGAGCATTATTCACTAGCTGATATAAGGAAATTAAGGTCTTAGCCTCACAAAGCCAGAGGAGCAACTTATTGCTCATTACCAGGAATTTCCTAGAACACAGGAGGCAAGGACAAAAACTGAGCAAGGTCTCATCCACAGTAAAACTTTAGAAAATAAAGTCCAAAAAAAATCACAGGGCTATAGAGGATCTGTGGAATTTACAGGCAGCTCTAAAGTGAATGTATGATAAGAGGGAAGGAAAGTCTACAATAGCCCAGTTGGGCCTAGGGAAATTTCAGTGATTTAGCTCCTAGGGTGGTGGGATTGAGTCAGATACATAGTTTCAGCCTAAGACTTAAAGACCATGGCTTGGGTATCTCTTTTTCCAAGAATACCAGAGGGGTGGCAGACAATCATGAGTCACTTCTGCAGACTCAGTGAAGCTTAGGGAAACTAATATCTAATTGTCTATGGTTCATGGGGTACAGAACAATCAGTGAACAGGACAGCATGTCTATTGCATATGAACTAGAGGTGATGGATAGGTTACAAGTGGAGTTCAGACTATCAAAAGAGAGAGCACAAATTTCACACAAGAGATTAATTAGAAAGGAAATTTCCAGGAGAGTGGCTGCTTCTGTACAGGCAAGAATCATCAGGGAATTAAGCAGAAGGCAAGGCTTATTTTGGATTTCTTGGAGAACAGACATTTTCAGGGCCAGGATTGGTGGAATTTCAGTTTGTGAGCTTGAATTTTTTGTGCATTAATCTATGCATTAATTTGTGCAGGATCTGTCTGCTTCTGTGCTCAGGAACTCCTGGGTTTTCTTCACTCTTTTATCTTACATAAACTTTTCCCTTAGTATCTTGAAAACTGGGTGAGTATCGACGCTGAAATTTTTACACAATTTTTATTTTTGCAATTATTCATTGAATTTTGCAACAGTATACACATGAAGTGTTAAACAGAATGAAGTCTTAAAAATTGTGAAGCAGAAAATGTTTTCTTATTATTAACTCTTTATTATCCCACTTGTTAACTCTTTTTGTGTTTGACAGGTAGCTCATTGTAATGGACTCAGGGAATTTTTCATCAATGCTAATTAACTCAGCTCTTAATAATCCCAGGACCAGGTTACTTATTCTGGAAATGATGGAATGGTGTTATACGAACATTTTAGTCAATGAAAGGAAATAGCATTAGCAGAGTTAATTTGCTAAATAACTTATATGAAATGGGAGTCATGTTAAGGAAGTCTAAGTCCATAATTAATTAGGCTAAGGCAGGAGAATTAGAGTTACTTTAGACTGAGTTACATAGCAAAGCATTACAATCAAAATAAAACAAAGCAAAAATTGAACAAATCTACCTAACACAAAAAACACTCTGATGCGGCATTAAGAGCACACTCTTAAATGAGTGGAGAGCTTGGTTGAAAAAAATAATTCCCCATTTGAGCATGAACACTTCTCAAATCTTTTATAAAAGGCATTAATTTCACTACTGGAGCGAATGAGGCAGGTGGATCGCTCTGAGTTCATGTCCAGTCTGGTCTATGTACTGACAGGCTAGGCAAAGTTACAAAAAAAAAATCAAACAACAATTAGAGTAATAAAAACAAAAAATAAGGTAAAAAAATAACTTTTAATGGGAAAGAAAGAGGAGGAAGGGTAACAAGAAAAATATGAAAATTACGATCCAAGTCAGTAAAGAACAAGAAGGCCTTATTCAAAATGGCCAATCTCTGTCTTCCTTTACCTCTCTCTCTCTCTCCCTCTCTCTCTCTCTCTCTCTCTCTCTCTCTCTCTCCCTCTCTCTCTCTCTCTCTCTCATTCATGTGTGTGTTTTTTGTGTGTGTATTGGGTGTATGCATATTTCATGTATGGAAATGTGCTACGTGCATGTCACCATTTATTGGACAATCAAAAAGCTCTACTTAGATGTGGGTCATTTACATGCATCCTTGTTTATGTCAAGGTCACTAATTTTCCTGCTGTGTACAGCAAGCTGACTGATAGTCAAGCTTTCAAAGATTCTTTCTTTAGTTATAGCTTCGAATCTAATCTCCAGAACACTGGGCGGTAATGCCATTTACCCTAGTGTCAGGCTTTTACATGAGGTTTTAATGTTTAAACCCAGGTCCTCATGCTTGCATTGCAAATGCTTTTACCCACTGAGTAATTTGGACTACAATGCAGTCCAAATTATTATACTTTTAAATTATAATTACTCATATAAGAATCTCAATACGAAGACTGAAATGAATATAGATGTAGAATAGGAGGACCCCTTTTTCCCCTGCTACTTTAGTTTTATGACTGACCAGAAATTAAAAATTGAGGAGGTCACTAGGATAGCCTTTACAAAGGTTTCTGAAAATGTGAGGTTAGCATATGTTCAAGACTTGTTATCAGTACAGACTCCTTATCTTCTTGTTCTGTCTTGAACATGACAAATATATTGCCTGTAATCCTGAGGGAATCAGGACAAAGATATAAATGACCCACTTACTAGCTCTTTTCTGTACTTGAGAGGTAACTCATTGCAACAAACCCAGGGAAGTTTACATCAGTGCTAATTAGCTCAGCTTTTAATAATTCCCAGGACTTGTGACTTCTCTTGGCTCTGAATTAACAGTTTGTTCACTGCTGAATCATTGTCCCTTTGCACAGAATGTCAGTGTTCAGCATCTGACAAGGTAATTGTAGCTCAGGTGCAGAGATGAACTCAAGGATCATGAGAATCTATAACTGTACTGGCTGCAAATGACCTGTGTTTACTGAGGGCTCCAAACCTGAACCTGTTACAGTAACCAAACTCAGTTCTGGTAAGTGATTATTTTGGGGTCAATTGCAAGTTAGGTTTCAAGGGTCTGACTACAAGGGAATGACATGAGATCAGTTAGATAGGACAAAAGTTTTCTTATTGGCCTCAGGACAGCTTCACCTGGGTAATTCACTGATTCTGTGTTGAGAGAAAGATGCAAGAATATGAAATTCAGCAGGCAAGGAGATCCAGGGACATCAGGAAATCTTGGATACAGGAATACTCTGAGCCTGAAAGTGTCAATACTCTATCTGCACTTTCCTTTTAATACAAGAGCAATACAGTACACTAGAGCAGTGAACATTGTTGCACAAGATATAGTTCAGGGTGAATCTTCAGATTATAGAACTTTGGTATCTGAACATTGGATTCATGCACAGATGCATAGAAGAACACACAAACATGTAAATATAAGGAATCATACACATATCTCTTTGTTTACTTGCACTTGACAGTTGTTAATGAAAATTAAGAAATCAAACTGACATCCTCTAATTCCAGTACTAAATATATAATGTAAAACCAACTCTGAATAAAATTACAGATTCTGGATGCTAAAAAATTTTTTTGTTTTAATTGGTGACTTTCTTCCTAAGAACTGAGGGACTGAGAGGCCCTTAATATTGTGTCTGTCATGTATGACAAAAGTTACATGAGACAAAAGTTACAAAATCATCTAACCCTAGCAGTAAAGAGTGACATTGTCAACACACAGTTTATCTTTTGAAAACTGTCATGTGAGCCTCTTTTGCTTGACTCCAAAGTCTGTAATCTACAGCAAAGAAAACATGAAGTCCACTGCAGCTTTCATACAATTGTGTAACTTTCATGATATCCTTTCCTGCTTGTTGTTATTTTGGAGTTTCTGTCTTAGAGATTTACATATTATCAACTGTGAGAGACTAGGAGAAGCCAAGAGAAGTAATGGTTGAATTATAGGCATGTATACAGAAAAATGAGGGTTAGCTTACTCCAGGAAGTGTATGCACAATAAAACAGCAGCTGACAAGTCGTATCACATCCTGTCTTGTCTGCTAGTTGCTGTAGCTCTGTGTTCTCCAGATTATAAGAACATGCTACTCCTAATCTGTTTTGCATGATTTCTTAATGATGTGGCTGTATTGAAATATAAGTAATCATCAGAAATTTATCTACACTTAACATACATATGTTTGTTATCTTGGAAATATTCACACATACACATAAACATAAACACACACACACACACACATACCAGCTGTCATAGTAAAATTCTGACAATATCACAAGATCTTGTCAATTTGTAAAAATATATACAATTTTTTGGATACAGTTCTCTCTTTCCACTTTTATGTGTGTTCTACCCTCCATCACAGGGATACAAAATATCTAATGGTGATAACAAAAAATAAGTATAGGTAGCCAAATTAGGATAGCATACAGTGTAGGAAAGCAGAAAAATCCTTTATGTTGCAACATTTTAAATGGGTGTGAATTGTTCTACACTCTGCTATATTAATGTATGCATTTCCATTAGAAAATGGTAAGAGAAAAAAATGTGGTATTTATTAAATAGTTCTTGCAATTATAGTGTTAATTATATAGTAATATCTTCATCATGAGATTATAATAGAAACATCATCTAAACTTTCCTTTTCTTAACTCCAAACCTTCTCATATTACCTAATTTGTCTTTCAATGTCATATCTCTATTTTTGTTATTACATACTTATATATGTTTGTATATATATACACATACAAATTCCCAAATGCAACCTGCTCAATCTATATATTCTGATTGAATGTGTGTTTTCTGCACTGACCTATTTGGTATTGGATAAACAATTTAAAGTGCCTTTCCTGGGAAGAATAATTTTAACATCTCTCAGCATTCCTTAGTTGCCTGTAGTTCTTTTATGGGCTTTCCTCATTAACATCAGCATCTCTACTGCTGACGTTCTGATTCAACACATTTTTTATTAAATATGTTGTATCTTGGTAATTATAATTAAATTTAAATAAATTCTGATCACCTGAGTTATAAGCTCTCCAGTTTATTTTTGGATGCAACAGGAAACAATTATAGCAGAGATATGAGATTATAGAAAATAAAGACTATGTTTTTTAAACATTAAAGTGACCTCCAGAGTAGGAATTGTTGTGTTAGCAGGAAAGACAGATCACTGAAAGTGCACACTGGTGGGATGGATTATTGTGGTTACATATTGATCAGTTTACATGGCACCAGACTCTCCCATGTCATGGTATTGTACTCTTTATTTAGGCATGCTCCACTTGTTGTATAAAACCCATGCATGTAAGGCAGACATTCCAGTCTTATTCTTCCAAGTAATCTCTTTGATATATTAATCTTGATGTCAGAGGCAGTGGACAGACACTGATTACTTAATTATAATTCCTGGTTTTCTCTACCTGGTTTCTTATATAACACTGCCCTGAGGTTATATCACCAGAATTGCTTGGGACCTCTTACATTAAGAATTCATAAAGAAAATGCTTCAGTCCTACCCACAAGTTAATCTGGTGACAATATATGCTCAATTAATATTCTTTTCAACTGGCCTTAGCTTGTCTCAAATTAACAAGAAACTAACCAGCACAGAGTTTAAATCCTGGAAAACATGCAAAAATTTGTTCAACTACTGACTTAACACCATACGCTGAAAGAATATAGGAAATTAACTCTCTCTCTCTCTCTCTCTCTCTCTCTCTCTCTCTCTCTCTCTCTCGCACATGCACATCTTATTATCTACAGACATGTGTTCTTTGATTTCTTCATGATAAGTTTTGCTAACAGAATTCTATTACCTTCCTGATACAAAAAAAAAA
>NW_021604616.1:9264790-9272243 GCF_004785775.1 Grammomys surdaster | reverse complement strand
TATATATATATATATATATATATATATATATATATATACACATCATCAATCTATACAGCTACATGCAATCTATACAGACTGTATCTGTGAAGACACCGAGATGTCTTCTTGCCTCCCTTATGACCACTGCTCTTGAAATATTTCTCTTATTTAAAGCAAAAACATTCTCTTATTTAAAGCAAAAACATATTGCTTGCTCCTCTGAACCTTCCCATTATTAATCCCATATAAGCAGATTCTCATCTTCCACAGTATGAATCATGATTGTTGTGAGAATGTACAGTTAGAGATAAGGAATTCAACTTTCTCTTTTAGAATAGTGACTGGATCTATTTGAATTTGATCATTAGCCTTGCTTTACATTCCTGCTATAAGTCTCACACAATCATCATGAATTCTTTTCTTTCATCTTACATGTATTTATTATTTTTCATGTGTCATTTTGTACTTGACTTGTATGTTAATATTCACTAGACGAAGGTAGATGCCTGAAGAGTCCAGAGATTATCAGATATCAATAAAAGTCATGTGTAGGATATGGGTGCTAAGAACAAAACCAAGGTCCAACAAGAGCATCAATCTCTTAACCACTGAGTCTTGCAGCTTCTGCTTGTTTACTTACCCTTATGCCAACCCTTTGTGTCCAATCATTCCTGTCTTTATCTTTCTTTGTTTTATAGATAGGGTTTAACTGTGTGAACTTGGCTGTCCTGGAACTCTCCATATCCACCAGCCTCACCTTCAACTCCCAGAGAACCACCTGGCTCTTAATCCCAAATTCTTGGATTAAAGGTCTTCTACCATTCTCAGAACATGTTTTTTAACTTATGTTCACAGCACAGTATCATGACTAATTACAATAACCCACAGCTTGAGCTACCAATAAAAGTTTAATTTTAACTTTCAAAAATTAAATGTCCAAGACTAATTTAAAGGCAAACATTCCATTTTTTTTATTTTACATATTTCTTATGAGGATACATCTAAAACTTTAAAAAATTAAATAACTGAAATAGAGGGTTGCTTCAAAGAAAGGGGATGAAAGTAATCAGAAAACAGAAAAACAGATTAACTGTCTATCTGTAGAATATTTACTATTTATGATATTTACACATTACTTTAATAATTTGAAAAAACATCTTTAATTTAATTACAAATAATTTGTTCATCTCATGGAATATCTTAGTTAAAATTCCCTGACATATACTCCTATAATATTATTTACTCCCTTAATTTATGGCATATCATAAGCTGTATGTATGTATGTATTTACTTATTTTTATATGTTTCTTTTGAGATTGGGTGTTGCTATGTAATGCTGGTTGGGCAGGAATTAACTCTTTAGACACAATTGTATCATGCTCAAAGAGATCCAACAGTGACTCATTCTAGAGTCCCTATAGTACTGGAATTAAATTCTTGTGCTACCAGGCTCAGTCAATTGTAAATTTGTGTTTATCATAGTTTGTAAAACTATCTTCCACGCAAGGCTCTAATTCCTTAGGAAGTGATCGGGTATATTAATATGAGGAGTGGCAGCCAGTGTTGTCATAGGGTGATACTTATTAAATATTCATAATGTGAACCATGCTTCTCTTAATAAATAGTAACCTGGACATGCAATGAAGAATTAGAAAATAAAATTTGGACTTCTGGCTAGATTGAAGGACCAAAATCTGCATATATTTTGTTGGTCTGTATATATGGCAATTTTGGATTCACTGTTGTAGAATACCCTTAAATTCACTCACTGCCTTCGGAAAGAAAAGTTCATGAGGGAAGAAGACATTTTATCACAAATAAGAAAAACATTTAAAATTTGAAGTTTGATGTGACTCTGGCTCCACAGCCATTTTTTATAAGTGTTTTCTCTGATCCTGGGACAATGAGTTTTGATTTTATTCTTAGATTACTTTTCCTGGTACAGAATGTAGTTGGGGTATTGCGGAATGCCATTGTTTATGCAGTCTATGTCTCCATGTCCTATAGTAGTCAAGAATTAAGGCTCACTCGTCTCATACTCATCAACATGGCTATAGGAAATTTCTTTATTCTTCCTTTCAAGGGGATTTCACAGAGTATATATATCTGGGGAAAAACACATATTCTCGGAAACCATTGGATTAAAGTTGTTGTGCATATGTACAGAGTAGGTCAAGGCCTATCACTTTGTACCACTTGCCTTTTGAGTAGTTTTCAGGCAATGTCTATTGAAAGAGTGGGTGGGTGGATGGGTCTCAAAAGCCAAGCTTGGAAGATCAATATCTCTTGCTTTCTGTGTTGGATATTGAGCCACCTGATAAATACCTTTGGTCCTGTACATATTGAATGCTTTCAGCATAAAAAAAATTCAACAAAGATGTGGGATTATAGGCCCTGCTCTTCTCAAGTGTCAAGTACATTTGAAAGCCGATACAGAGTATTGATAACTCTCTCAGACTCTATACTGGTAGGAATCATGGTTTATGCCTGTATCTACGTGGTTCTTCTTCTCTACAGACAACAGCAGAGAGTGAGGCTTTTTGATTCATTCAGTAACTCCCAAAGACTGTACTCAGAGGCTAAAACTACTCAAAGCACCCTGCTTCTAGCAACCATCTTCATTTTGTTTTATTTTACCAAATCAATCCTGATACTTAACAATGATGCTATTTTTGTATCATACTACTGGATGCAACATGCAACTACATTTCTGGCAAAATGCTATCCCACATTTAGCCCTTGGGTACTGATACTCCAAGATCATCAAGTAGTAACATTTGGTTAATGATTTAAAAGAAAAATTTCAGATATCACTACGGCAACAATTCACAGTGGTCATCTCCTAATTTTCTAAGAGTGTTTTGATGTCTATAACATGGAAGATGAATGCAAGCATAATAATTACAGAATTATTTATGTGATATTTATTGAGTGTTATGGAGGACTTCAGTCTCAGGAGTCAAATATGCAAATTGTTAAAAATTGTGGTCTTTATTAGCATTATTCATCTAATTTGGTATAATGTTTCGTTAAAGCAATGTATGGAAGCTAAGAGTCTATTCTGGTCACAAATAAATTTAGGAAATTATAAATTAATATTTATCTGTAGTAGCATCTATATACACAGCCCAGGCTCCCCTCAAACTGTCAGAAATCCTTCAATAGCTTTCAAAGAACACATATTATAAGGTCTCACATTGCGTTATGTGGCACAAACACTCATGTAGGACGGATCACATTTATTCTTTTAGACAGGGTTTATCTTTCCATGCACTTGATCCTGGCAGAACTCTCCCCAAAACTATCTTTCCAGAATTTTTTTGCTTCTGTTTTTAAAGAAGAAGTTTATTTATATAGATTATATAGACCTATAAAATAATATGTAGCTAAAACTGACAGTGGTCTCATGATATTTTTGTCTTGGTCACCCCAAGATCTTCTAATTAGAGTTCTGAGTTTTTAAACCTGCACAAGTCCAGGTAACTATATAATAAGTTATTTGTGTGTGTTACTGTGAGTACACATGCATTTCTATATATTTAGGTACAATTACAATATCTGTTCCAGAAAAAAAAATATAGAAGCACATGTTAGCTCAGAATTTAGACAGCATAGACAAGATCTTTATAATCTCAACAAAGAAAAAATACAAACATGACCCAGAAAATGTTGGAACAAAGACACATCTCTCTAAATACTTCTTGGCATTTGGTGACTGTTATGAAAAGAAAATGAGTTTGTTTTACTCAATGCTGTACCACCTGGTATATTGACCACATTTCAGGGCCATATATATACACAAGATGTTTCAGTCAAAATAAAAAGAACACAAAGAATGAGATAAGTTCAAAAAAGGGACAGAAACAGACACAGTGAAATAGACACACACAGACACACACAAACACAAACTCGCAGAGAGAGAGGGGGAGAGGAGAGATAAAGGAAGACAGAGACAGAAAGAGAAAGGGAAATACAGACAGCATGAGATTTGGGATGAGGTTT
The DNA here is from genome assembly GCF_004785775.1 of Grammomys surdaster. Classification (NCBI taxonomy): domain Eukaryota; kingdom Metazoa; phylum Chordata; class Mammalia; order Rodentia; family Muridae; genus Grammomys; species Grammomys surdaster. Next base: position 9,268,259 of record NW_021604616.1, on the reverse strand, counting down.
TAGAAAAAACTAGACAAGAGGCTGAATATGCTTAAAATCGATGCATAAAAATTTTAAATTAATACAATTTGCTTTTTAATACAATGGAAAAAACTGGAGGTGAAAAAGCAGTCCTGTAAATTTACCGATGAAAGTGAACTGAAGCAAGAGATCTCAGAGTATCAAAATATGCAATATAGTGCTTATTTGTCCCCAATACAACCTCTAATATCTGATCTGGAACCTTTCTTTTAGATAAGCTCTATTCATTAGATATGTAGCTTGTTTTGAATAACAATAACAAATTTATAATTTTTACTGTGCACATGAGGAAGTCAACATTGAACATTCAAATTAACTTCTAGACTTTGTCTGCAGACTGAAATTTCAACAAATGTCTGTTTATTACCCTGCTTTGTAATTCTGTTTATGTATGTGAGCCATGTCATGCAAACAATAGTCTAAGGTGCTGAGAGAAAAAATACAAATATATATCAAATAACAAATTATACTGTGAAAAACTATAATGGATTATCTCATTGGTAATCTTGTATCCACTACATGGTGAAATGAAACTTGACTACATAAATTTCGATGAATATTTTTTAAAAGATATTATATCATTTCAGATTTTATAATACGATTTTGCTGTGTAATGTTGTCCTATGCTGTCTAGAGATTTCTATGAAGTTGAAGCAAGTCTTAAACTTATAACAGACCTTAAATATATGCTTCACCAATACTAAGATTACTGGTATATACCAACTTGCTAGATTTCTTTTTCTCTCCCTCCCCATCCTCCTTGCTTCCTCTTCTCCATACTCTTTTGTTTGTCTGTTTGCTTCCTTGTTTGTATGTTGTTAAAGATGGGGTCTAATATTGTTAAAGACATGGTCTTATGTAAAAAGGCTGGCTTCAATCTTACCAAAGATAAGACAGAACTATTGCTCCTCTTGCCTCTAGTATTCCAGTTATTCAATTACTTTACTGTGTTCTGTGCATATTTTATGCACTACTGAGAATAGAAAACATTGCAGAACTTGTGCAGGGCAAGCACTCTTTAAAAAGAGTTATTAATATAGTCCTCTTGATCCTTATTTTTTAAATCATATACTTCTACTGGATAATCAAAATCTACATATGTGTCTCACATTAATAGTGAACTTCAGTATTCTTCATGCAATTAACACAACTTCAGAATTTTCAGATTACAGATATGGGCCATTACTCTGACTTATACTATGTAGAGCCATTGGAGTTAGAAAGGGAAGTACATCAACAGCCTGCTGCAACTCATTCCATAATCTGTTCTACTCCCAATCTGCTGAGTACAACCTTCCAAATACCAGCCCACCTTTAGGAAATCGTTTCTCACTTGTGGTTTTTAAAATCCCTGGACCTTGTTCTGGACAGCTCTAAGTCTACTAGTCTGGAATGAGTGGCCTTCATCGAATGGTTTCAGCAAAAGAAGTTTAAAATTTTATGAAATAGAAAACAGAATTGAAACAAGGAATAAAGAATATAGTCATAAAAATACTTTCAGTGATATCAAAATTAAATCCTTACTCCCTCTCAGGAAAATATTTATAGACTGGGAAGGATCCTTCTAGAAATTCACAACTGAAACCTTAACACTTTCTTCTACCTCTTTGGTAGAACTCATAATGTCAGTCATATAGATATCAGTGAGGAAAAGAACTGGTTTGCCAAAAACTTTCTCCATATGTATAAGGATCGAATGATCAAGTATTGAAATAATAATGAAAAGTAATTGGGATCCTAATGGAGAGGATGTAAGGAAATATAATCTGTGTTAAACAGTGAATTCCTGAGATGGAAATTAGAGACAGGCATAGAAACAAGAGACACAGAGGCAGGCTACCAAATGTAAAGAGTTAATACAGACATCAGGGGTAAAACATTAACCCTCTGACATCTAAATCAATCCAGTGATATTCCAGACATCTTCCAATTCAACATTTGTTGATTTCTAAAAGTATATTTTAAAAGCTTCCCATGGGGAGGAAGAACTATGAAAATTAATGCACACAAAACTTACAATGATGTATTCTAATAAAAATTTAAGTGGCAGGAAGCATCATTTTTCATAGAGAATTTCCCAGTTGGCAAGAAAACTCAAATGACAAAAGAATCTCTAAAGCATAATTAAGGATCAGATTTGTGAAGTACTTTCAAGTCTGATTGTTCTTCCTCTTAATGACAGATGAGAATGTGTGTTTGTCTGTGTGTGTGTGAGTGTGTGTGTGTGAGTGTGTGTGTTTGTGTGTGTGTGTGTGTCCACTATAGCACAACACACTTCTTCCTGAAGCAGAGGCAGGCTTTGTTATCTGGTGCAAAATAGTCGATTATTATAATAGGGGGGTCCTGTGGAAATGCTCAGTGGAGGACATGAGTAAGTCAGAATTTATAGAATGAAGTAAAGAAGTAAAGACTTCAAGTAAGCTTCTGTTATAGGTGGTCAATTGAACAATTTATGAAACACAAGTGGAAGTGGCATTGGACTGTGCTGAATGAGTAAATTCAAATGTTAAAACCAACTCTTCAACCTTGTTACTAAACTGGTAGTAAACCAAGCTTCCTTCAAAGACCTTGGTAAGTAATGAAACCTCTAAATATGGATCTAGACTAAGTTGTTCAATTGTTCAGTAATATTGGGAATATTTATACCTTGATCTTAAGGCAGCCAGGAGAAGACTTTCTTCTGTACTGGATAGAATTTGATAATATGATCTCAAAGCCAAACCCCACAGTGACACATTTCCTCCATCAAGGCCGTATTTACTCCAAAAGGACACAACTCCTCATAATGCCATGCTCTGGGCCACATATATTCAGACTACCACAACATATGTACAACAAAACACCCATACTCACAAAATTTAAAATATATTCATATATACATATACATACACACACACACACACACACACACACATATATATATATATATATATATATATACATATATATATATATATATATAGAAATTGGCACATTCTCTAAAGTTGAGATAGTAAATATTTCATCTAAGAATTCTTTAAATACCCCATGTCAGCCTAACAATATGTGTACAAGGATATATAACTAAGGGTGTTGTGCTGTGCCAAGATGTCTCCATTTAAGAACATAGCATGTGGATTATACATTCTTGTATAAATCACAACTTTTTGGCTCATTTTTATTCAGCCAGTATTATAGAAAATATAAATAATATATGATGCATAAGCTCTATAAAATGTGTGGATTAATTGATGATTACAGATTAATCAGTCAGTTCACTTGTTACTTCAGAGTCATATTTTTTACAATTTTTGCTTGTTTGAAAATAAAATACAAGAAAAATGATGTTGAACCTGCAGAAAGGATTTCACTACAATAAATGATACCTACATATTAGAGATAGAAACTTTTCCCATTCTAATATATACATATACATATACATATACATATACATATACATATACATATA
>NW_021604616.1:9253733-9264780 GCF_004785775.1 Grammomys surdaster | reverse complement strand
ATATACATATACATATACATATACATATACATATACATATACATATACATATACATATATTTGAATTTTTTAAGTATTAGTGTTTTTTCTGTACATATGTTGTGGTCTGAATATATGTGGCCCAGAGCATAGTATTATGAGGGGCTGGGGCCTTTGGAGCAAATACGGCCTTGATCGAGAAAATGTGTCACTGTGGGGGTTGGTTTTGAGATCATATTATCAAATTCTATCCAGTACAGAAGAAAAGTCTTCTCCCGCCTGCATTAAGATCAATGTATAAAACTTTCAGCTCCTTCTCCAGCACCATGTCTGCCTGAACACTACCATAGATTCTGTCATGATGATAATTGACTGAACCTCTGAAATTGTAAGCCAGCCCCGACTAAATATTGTCCCTTATAAGACTTTCCTTGGTCATAGTATCTCTTCACAGAAATTAAACCCTAAATAAGACATATGTCAATATGCCAGATGTATGCCTATTTCCCAGGCAAGCCATAAGGAAATGGCAGATGTGATGGAACTTGTATTACAGATCCCTTTAGACATTATTTTGTTCTGAGTATTGAACCTGGATTTGTACAATAGCAGTAAGAACACTTAACCTCTGACCCATATCTCTAAGCAATAAAAAATTTCTTGTCTCCTATTTGATTATCTGCTTTTGTGTATGATTTCATACCTTAAATTTCTGTCAGACTCTCTCTAATCTCTTTTTCCATCTCAACTTCTTTCAGATCTCTAGGCAAATCCTTGGCTCGAATGTTTCTTCAGTACTATATTCAGCACTGTTCCTCATTGCTTTTTCATACCCACTATCCTATGTTATGGCTTAAGTTAAAGTTTTCTTCATATCAATATTGTATCCCTAAGTACAGTATCTCAAAATGTAAATACTCACAAGCAGAACACTTTTACATTAATAATTAAAGAAAAAACTGGACTCTAAAGGTAGAGTCACAATGAAGTATAGGTTGTGTCCTTGAACTCACAGGGAAGATGTGCTGTAGACAGGCAGAGGAAATACCTATCTATGTTTGACATTTACAGTATTTTAGGAGACGATGCCATTCTCATCTTGGGCATCCAGTGTCCACAACTGCAAGAAGATAAATTGCTATAATTAAGGTATCAGTTTTGCCAGACAGTGGTGGTACATGCCTTTAATTGTAGCACTTGGAAGGCAGAGGCAGGTGTATTTCTGAGTTTGAGGCCAGCGTGGTCTACAGAGTGAGTTCCAGGACAGCCAGGGCTATACAGAGAAACCCTGTCTCAAAAAAAATCAAAGGAAAAAAATCAGTTTCTTTTTTAATTTTTCACATAAATTTAAAAACCATAATCTACTTGGCTTTACTCCAGAGATGCCTACCTCCATTAGAACCATAAATCAAGTGACTTACCAGAGTGTTGAAAATAATGACCATGTATAAAGTATGTAGTTGAGAAGGTATTTTATGATGCTTTACTTGGGTATGTGCAACACAAATATTTACTTAGTCACACACTGTGAATCAAAGACAGACCAAAATAATGGACATCTAAAAATCTAAACCAGTGAACCAATGAATTGGTTGGGATGTTATACAGAAGAATTCATAATACGTCACCCTTAGGAGTAGAGAAAATTCAAAGACATTTCCTCTGGCTAAAACATTGGTTTGGCTAGTACAGAGTACCAGTTACACGGGTGTAAAAGAGCAGTTTAAGTGTGGTGGAGGAAGAACTCAGAGGCCAAAACAACTTGAATTAAAATGGATTATCACTCTTCAAATAAGCCTCTCTAGGTTTCACAATTCCTCAGAACATTAGTTTATTCTTACAATAAAAGAATGAAATCTTGTAAACTAACATAAATATCTGTGTAGATTACATAATGCATGCAGATTAAGGAGAGATCCCAGGCCTCTACCAAAGCTCATTAGGTCACACTGTATCCCACATAACATTAAATATACAGTCATGCTCACTCTTAGCATAGAAAGCAGTGAGAACCTCATCTCAATAAGGAATAAGGGGAAACATTCTCTTGAAGATAGAGACAGTATCAACCCCTCACTGACTTTTTTTCTTTTGCGGACCCTCAAGGAGACACACATTATCAAGTAGAGCTTATAACTTTCCAACATTCTCTTAAACTCTAGATTCTAACAAGTGCCTTGGACTAAGATACTCAATGTGGTTTATTGGTTCAACTCTTGACTGGGAGTGGCAACTCTGACAGGCAGACAAAACAGGAAGTGCTAGGATGCATTTTACCCTACACTGTTGGATGTCAGACTAATGGGCTGCTCAGGAATGGGAGAACATCACCTAAGATGGGAGCTCCAACAGTGGTGAAAAATGAGGCAGGTTGAGTCTGAGGATGCAGAGGTTGCTAAACTTCTGGGTATACAGTGTGATGGAGTCATGGATAAGCCTGAGGCCGAGGGTAGGAAGAACTCCAGCTTAGTTGATCATTGAGTATAAGGAGTGCAGAGGAGCCTTCTATGGGAGACTTAGGCAGGTATATATGATAAAGGCTTTCCCCCACAGTGGTTCATGATGAGAGACGCAGTCTTTGGTTCCACATAGTTTATTAATTGTTCATTTTGGAGAATAGGAACATAGGACTTACTCAGGATGGATCAGAGATTAAATACCTTTTGCAGAAATGAATGACCAAGAAAGGATGCCTATTGACTAAAACCTCATTGAAATGGAGATTTCAGTACTATATGAATGGTGGTTACATTCTTCTCATTAGGGAACATGGCCTCCTGATCCAGGACATGAAGGAAAAAAGCCTGGTAGGAAATAGATAAAACTCCAAACATGTCTGAGGGTATCGAGATTTCTGAAACCACTTGACCCTCCTTGTTTTTGTCTGATGACATGATTCTACTTTCCCAAGAACACAGTCTAAAATATGAGCAAAAATTATATGTTAATATAGGTCAGAGAGAAGGTGAGTATATTATTAAGTGTTTGTACATTGTTTCATGGACAGAATTATATTTAAACCTAACATGAGCTTGACAAGAAGCTAGAAGTGAGATTATTTGCATGTCTTTGATGTTTGTCCCTTGAAACTCCTTTTATCATGAATCAATCATGAAGACACATTTGAACTCTTCCATATCAATATCTAAAATATTACAAAATTTTATTGTTGCCACATATAAGATTAGTATAAGGTCTGATTCCTGGCTGTGCTATAAAAATAATTTTTATTCCTGCTAAGGAATGTTATATGATGATACATCCTAAATTGAATCTATGACTCTGGGGATAGGTCATTTGATAAAGTCTTTGTCTTGAAAAATGAAGATTTGAAAAAATGGAGATGCTTTGTGGTCTTCTTACTGGGGAGGCTTTAATGTAGGTACCTGTTGCATAGTGGCTGGTCATCTAGCCTCCTCAGTAAGTTCCAGCAAGTGAGAAGAGTCTCCTAAAATTTAAATTGTTTGACACATGAGGAATTCTGGGTGAGTTTATAATGTACTGTATAAGCATAAGTACACAAACATGAACATGTATTCATATAAACACTCAGACTCATATGTAAATATGAACAATGGAGATATGCTGTGTTATAATTAGGGCAATGGTGACAAAAATCATATCATAGTAAATGTCTTATACACCTCATGAACAGAAAAAAAGTTCTTCAAAAATCACAATGTGGAAAGTAACAGAAGAATTTCATTGACCAAAATTACAAAGTTTTTATGGTCTTCACTGAGCAGTGTCTTCTTGTGACAGAGTGTGCCTAGAAGCATAATTGACTTAAATGGGGAACCGTCAGACAAAGAAAAATGCCAAAATAGTGGTAACCATATTACAGCGAGAATTAAAAAGACATCATCTACAATCATTTTTAACATAATCCAATATTCCCCCTAACTATTTCTTATGCTTTGCTGGAAAATAAACCTTACTCTAAATATTCTGTATCACTTAGCTGAATTATTTCCTATGAGAGAAAAAGACTGATGAAAAGCCTGAACAATGGTCAATATACATTTCCCAATGCTCTCCTCTTCATAGTAAAGACGTCCCCTCCCCTGCCTATCCTCAGTTCAATATCTGTGAAAGGTCATGAGCATATATGATCCATTTCATAATCAGTCTAAGAGGTAATAATGCTCTTTGATAATGTGAAGAACTAAGCTTTACATGAGGCATGTTCAACAGAGAATCATTTTTCCTAGATTACTCTCAGAAATGATACTCTTTTATGAAAGCTGATATATGGGGATTTGAGTAAATGTTCTATAAGATGGAGCCACATCTGAGAAAAAGTCATTGTTGAAATGTTGCAGGTGCTGACAAAATGGAAACCAACTTTTCTATCCCTCAGAATGGATCAGAAATGGTGTTTTATGGTTCTACTACCTCCAAAGTTATATGGATCTTCTTAGTTGTGGTACTCTCTATGACCTTTGTCCTTGGGGTACTAGGTAATGGGCTTGTGATTTATGTGGCTGGGTTCCGGATGGCACATACGGTGACAACAATATGTTATCTGAACCTAGCTTTGGCTGACTTCTCTTACATGGCAAGTTTACCATTTCAGATCATCTCAATTGTCATGAATGAAGAATGGATTTTTGGTTGGTTCCTTTGCAAATTTGTTCACATGATTATAAACATAAACCTTTTTCTAAGTATCTTTCTGATTACTTTCATTGCCATGGATCGCTGTATTTGTGTCCTGTACCCTGTATGGGCTCAGAATCATCGAACTGTGACTCTGGCAAGGAAAATTATTGCTGGAGCTTGGATACTCGTTCTGCTGCTTATATTTCCACATTTTATCTTCTTGACTACAGTAAAAGATGAAAGAGGGAAAGTGCACTGTAAATGTAATTTTGAATCCTGGGCTGCAACCCCTGAGGAGCAGATAAAGATGTCCATGACTGTGAGTTTAATTACTGTAACCATCAGTTTTATTATTGGCTTCAGCATACCCATGATCTTCATTGTCATTTGTTATGGACTCATGGCTGCCAAGATAGGCAGAAAAGGCTTTGTGAATTCCAGTCGTCCCTTGCGTGTCCTTACTGCTGTAGCACTTTCTTTCTTTGTCTGTTGGTTCCCTTTTCAATTAATTTTTCTTTTAGGCAATATTGGGAACAATGAGACACTGAATAATATTCACATTTGGCTGAACTCAGCAAGCACTCTGGCCTCTTTCAACAGTTGCCTCAACCCAATGCTCTATGTTTTCCTAGGTCAACAATTCAGAGAGAGACTGATCCACTCCCTATCAGCTAGTTTAGAGAGAGCCCTGAGAGAAGATTTAGTCCTGAACATTGACAAAGTCAGAAACTTGTCTTCACATACTGGAGACTCTGAGCCATAGGAAGCTACTAGTGTGACGTCATAGAAATGCTTTCTGTGCCACCTTACTCTCACATCCTACTTTCCATAAGATTTTTTATTTTTAATCTAGAAGTCTAGAAGAAATAATTCTTTGTCATCTGATTTGGAAGAAAAATAGGTTGTCATATTATCACCACACTCAAAAACATAAATCATTGTAAACAATGTTATAGGAGTCAGGTATCATGCTGAAATCCTCTGCCTAAGAATTGGTCCCACACACAATGCGAAAGTTTTCCCACCTCAACTGATGTCATAACTATGGTCTTGCTTTATTCCTTGTACTATTGTACAAGAAATATTGTCCATCTTAGGAGTACCCCATGCTCTGGACTCAGTTGAAAATCCCCCAAAACAAGAGTTATATCTGTTTTTTATTTTTATTTTTATTTTTTTGGAGGAAAGTTAAACCCTTTAAAACCATGTGATGAAAAAAAAAGAAAAACAATGAATGGCTTAAAAGATGAGAATAATAGAATATATAAGGGAGGGAATATCAATGGTATAAGCACATATATGATGCATAGATTTAAGCATAATGAAGGCCACATGAAAAATCCATACCTGTATATATCTTATAATAGAGTTGAAGTATTTTAAAAGTATATTCTGTATATTTCTGTTACTACAATCATAAGTACCTAAGCAAATATTTCTTACAGCAGAGTGGGATAATAATTACTGATGTATTGCTTATATGTGTTCCTGAAAATCACCCAGGCTATTATTTTGCTCTTATTTTTACAGTATGATAACTTCTAATGGTTGAAGGCAACATAAATCTTTGTTACAAGATACAGAAAAATAAATTTGGACACGAACTGAAAATGGCTTAGCTGCTAGCTATCTTTTGTAAATACAGAGAATTCTATAGTGATTTTTAGGGGAAGAAAGGCATCAACCACATTATTCTGAAGTGATAACTAGGACCTCCATGATCAAAATCTAGAAAATATATGCCAATGTGTGCTCTAGTGCCATGAATACTTTTTAAGTTACAATCTACTCTCTAATTGATTCTGAGGACAATTTGATGGGAAAGAATCTATACTATAAGCTCACCCAATATATATGGGTGGGGATTAAACTGGCACACTCATGGAACTTACTACTTTTGCTTACTTAAAATAAATAGCCACAAACTACCCTCTAAATATCTATGCAAATAAAAATGCCACTGCCAGGCTTATTTAGAGATGCTCTTCTTTGCACTAAACATTGAGCCCAAGATAAACCTTCAGGCCAATGCTGCTATCATTATTTTACAACTTCTAGCATTATACAAAGTTTATTTTCTATATCTTGGCAAAATTTCTTTGTCTACTATGGGCAAGCTAACTTCTCGAAGCTAACCTTTGCAGGCTAACTTCGCCAAGAAAGAAAGGTCCTAATAGCTTGTATTTTGGGGTTTGTTTTAATTATTCTTCCAGACCATTCTTTCTTTTTTCTTTTATTTTATTGGATATTTTATTTAAATATCGAATGTTATCCCCCTTTTCAGTTTCTCCTCCACAAACCCTTATACCATCCTCCTCCCCCTACTTCTATGAGGGTACCCCCCATCCACCCACCTATATTACCACCTTGGAATTCTCCTACACTGGAGCATCGAGCCTTCAGAGAATCAATGGCTTCTCCTTCCATTGATGACAGACAAGACCATCTTCTGCTACATATGTAGAAGCTGTAGACATGAGTCCTTCCATGTGTACTCTTTGGTTTGTGGTTTAGTCACTGAGGACTCTCCAGGGTCTGGTTAGCTGATATTGTTATTTTTCCTATGGGGCTGCAAACCCTTCAACTCCTTCATTCCTTTCCCTAACTCCTTCACTGTAGAACCAATACTCAGTCCAATGGTTGGCTGTGATCATCTGTCTTTCTATTTGTCAGGCTCTGGCAGGCCATCTTGGGAGACAGCTATATAAGGCTCCTGTCAGCAAGCACTTCTTGGAATTAGCAATAGTGTCTGGGTTTCTTATCTGTATATGGGATGGATCCCCACGTGGGGCAGTTTCTAGATGCCCTTTCCTTTAGTCTCTGATCTACACTTTTCCCTATATTTCCTTTATACAAGAGCAATTCTGGGTTAAAAATTTGAACATGTGTGGGTGGCCCAATCCTTCAAACAGGGCCCTGCCAAACCTCTGGATATGGTCTCTACAGGTTCTCCCTCCCCTTTTTTTAAGAATTTCAGCTAATGCCATTCCCATTGGGTCCTGATAGCCTCTTTCATTCTTGGCCTCTGTAACATCCTGCTGGCTGCCCACAGTTTCTCATCCCCATTTCTACATAAATGTGTTCAATTTCCTGACCCAATGTCTATTATCCTCATCACCTTCCATATCTGATCCTGTCCCCAATTCTTCCCCTTCTATCCCTCCTAAGTCTCTCTGTCCCTCTACCTTCTGTGAGTACTTTGCTCCCCCTTCTAAGAAGGACTGAAGCATCCACATTTTGGTCTTCCTTCTTCTTGAGTTTCATACGGCCTGTGAGTTATATCATGGGTATTCAGAGCTTTTGGCCTGATGTCCACTTATCAGTGAATGCAAACTATATATGTTCTTCTGTGACTGGGTTATCTCAGGATAATATTTTCTATTTCCATCCATTTGCCTGCAAATTTTATGAACTCCTTGATTTTAATAGATGTGTAATTCTCTACTGTCTAAATGTACCACATTTTCTGTATCTATTCCACTGTTGAAGAACATCTGTGTTGTTTCCAGCTTCTGGCTGTTATAATTAAGGCTGCTATGAACATAGTGGAGCATGTGTTTTTGTTATATGTTAGAACATCTTTTGGGTATATGCCTAGGAGTGGTATAGCTGGGTCCTCAGGTAAAACTATTTCCAATTTTCTTAGGAACTGACAGACTGATTTCCAAAGTGATTGCAAGTTTGCAATTCCACCAGCAACAGAAGAATTTTCTTCTTCATATCTTCACCACCATCTGCTGAGTTGTTGATCTTAGCAATTCTGAATGGTATGGGATAGAATCTCAGGGTTTGGATTTGAACTTCCCTGATAACTAAGGATGTTGAACATTTCTTTAAGTGTTTCTTGGCCATTTGAAATTCCTCAGGTGAGAATTCTTTGTTTAGCTCTGTACCCCATTTTTAATAGTGTTATTTGATTCTCTAGAGTCTAACTTTTGAGTTCTTTCTATATATTGAATATTAGCCCTTGATCAGATTTAAGATTGGTAAAGATCTTTTCCCAATCTGTTGGTTGCCATTGTGTACTATGGATCTTGTCGTTTGCCTTACAGAAGCTTTTCAGTTTTATGAGGACCCATTTGGTGACTGTTGATCTTAGAGTAGAACACACTGGTGATCTGTCAAGAAAAATTTTTACCTGGAACCATGTGTTTAAGGTTCTTCCCCACTTTCTCTTCTATTAGGTTAAGTGTATCTGTTTTTATGTGGAGATCTTTGATCCGATTGGACTTGAGCTTTGTACAAGAAGATAAGAATGGATCAACTGGTTTCTTCTACATGCAGATTGCAAATTGAACCAGCACCATTTGTTTAAAATGCTGTCTTTTCTTCCACTGGATGGTTAGTTTTAGCACCTTTGTCGAAGATCAAGTGACCATAGTTTTGTGGGTATATTTCTGAGTCTCCATTTCTATTACATTGATCTACCTGCCTGTCTCTGTACCAATACCATGCAGTTTTCTTTCTTTTATTGGATATTTTCTTTATTTACATTTCAAATTTTATCTACTTTACAGGTTTCCCCTCCAGAATCCCCTATTCCATCCCTGACCCCTGCCTATCCAGCACCCACCCACCCACTCCCAACTTCCTATCCTGTCATTCCCCTACACTGGGGCATCCAACTCCCTCAGGCTCAAAAGCCACTCCTACCACTTATGTCCAACAAGGCCGTCCTCTGCCACATATGTGGCAGGAGCCATGGATCCCTCCTTGTGTACTCTTTGGCTGGTGGTCTAGTCACAGAAGACTCCTGGGGGGTCTGGCCAATTGCTCCTCTTGCTCCCTCCATGGGACTGCAAATGCCCTGGCTCAATCAGTCCTTTCTCCAACTCCTGCATCTGGACCCTGCATTCAGTCCATGGTTGGCTGCAAGCATCTGCCTCTCTATTTGTCAGGCTCTAGCAGAGCCTCTCTCTCAGGAGACAGCTGTATCAGGCTCCTTTTGGCAAGCACTTCCCAGCATCCACAACACTGTCCAGTTTTGGCTACTGTATATGGGATAAGTACCCAAGTGGGGCAGTCTCTGGATGGCCTTTCCTTCAGTGGCTCCACACTTTATCTCCATATTTCCTCCTCTGAGTATTTTGTTTCCCCTTCTAAGAAGCACTGAAGCATCCACACTTTGGTTTTTCTTCCCCTTGAGCCTCATATGCTCTGTGAATTGTAACCTGGGTGTTTCGAACTTTTGGGCTAATATCCACTTATTAGTGAGTACGGACCATGTACGTTCTTCTGTGACCGGGCTACCTCACTCAGGATGATATTTTCTAATTCCACCAATTTGCCTAAGAATTTCATGAATTCCTTGTTTTTAACTGACAATTAGTACACCGTTATGGAAATGTACCACATTTTTTGGTATCCATTCTTCTGTTGAAGGACATCTTGGATCTGTTCAGCATCTGGCTATTACAAACAAGGTTAGCATAGTGGAGCATGTGTCCTTGTTAGACTGTAGAACTACGGAATCTTCTCTATATACTCATAAACAGACATATAGAAGTACACACACACATATAATTACACAAAGATCTCAGTATTTACTTGCACATAGCAGTTGTAGGTGAACACAGGGTAACAAAAGAGATTTCAAGTCATTTCAGTACTGAAATACGTAATTTATACCCAAGACTAAATACAACTCCAGCTTCTTGTTCCAAGAATTTGTTTTTTAAAATTTCCTACTTACTTCCTATAAACTCGAGAACTGAGAGACTCTTAATATGTCTGTCATGTACTCTAAACCCCGTGAGACAAAAACTACTAAATCATCTAACCCTAGGAAATAAACAGGAAACATGCCAGCACACAGCTTGACTCTTGCAAACAATTATGTGGCATTCTCTTGTCTGATTCTAGAGTCAGTACTTTGCAAGTATGAAAACACTTAGTCCACTGCAGCTTTCATTCAACTGCATAACTATCCTGAACTTCTTTCTGTGAACTCCTGTCTTAGAGATAAGCATTCACCTCTGTGTGAGATATAGAGATGTAAAGAAAGGAGAATTCTAAAGAATATGCTACTGTACAAAAAGAGGAAAATGGCTTCCTCCAGGAAATATAAGCACAAGAAAATAACAGCTGACACGTCATATTATATAAGGTCTTATCTGCTAGTTGTTGTAGCTGTGTGTATCCCAGATTGTGAAAACTTGCCTCATCTACTTTTTTTCATCATAATCCCATAGGAATGTGGCTGTAATAAAATGTAAGTAATCAGCCATTATCTATGCTTAAAGTGCATAATTTTATTATCATGGAAATATTTACACAGACACAAACATATACATATATGTTATTATAGTAAAGTTATGATCTTATTCAAACATTGTGTCAGTTTACTTACTATTATTTAATATACTTAGGTATACCTAGGTTATGTGTCCCACCCAGCCTCTAGGAAGCTAGTGAGCATCTTATTGTTGATATATATATATATATATATATATATATATATATATAT